>NC_051226.1:38446998-38566998 GCF_015220715.1 Pygocentrus nattereri | reverse complement strand
GTTCACATGATTTACACATCACTGCATCCTGTTTTTATTTGCATTCTTCACAGCGTCCCAACTTTTTTGGAAATGGGGTTGTAAAAAACTGCACAGTTTGAAATCTTTTGGACCCAACCTGCAATAATAATGTCCCAGATGTTCTACATAGAAGTATCTACATATAATAAGAATTTCAGAGGAGTAATCCGAATCACAGTGCACTCAAGCAAAACCAATGATTTTCCTTTTAGTTTCAGAAATGAAACACTTTAGAAACACTTTGTCTTGTAGGTTAGCCCTGCTTTTCAAAGTCAGGGCACATCATCTTGTTTAGAAGTGTGTGTGTGTGTGTGTGTGTGTGTGTTTTCTGCTTGTAACTTGTTTAACAGCTTACATCAACTGCAACCAAAAGCAGCGCCCAACAAACACAGACCCACAGAAACTCAGCATTTACTGTGTCACATTTCCATTGATCAGACGAGCTCCGTCACCAAGACGTGTCAAAAGCCACAAAGAAGATTACAAACACATGCTTACGGCCTCCTCCCTCGGCTTCTCTCTCAGTTCCCAAACTACCAACAGCACCTGGACATCCCAAAGGCATGCAGCCTCTTTGGCCCAGATGTGTGTGTGTGTGTGTGTGTTTAAATGGGTCATCTGCAGATGGCACGTTTATATGAGTGAGGAGGGATGGGTTGGGGGTTTATGGGGAGGGACATTGTTTGGGTTGTTGCTATGCAACATACAAATAAACCACAGAGAGAATGGATACACTACACACACACACACACACACACACACACACACAGACAGACTTCTGAGGAAAGCTCACAGACCACTTTTATTTATAACACATTTATTTAACAACTACTGAATGATGCGTTTTTAGGAGCTATTTCTGAGGAGATTAGATAAAAAAGAGAGGAGAAAATCAAGCTGCTTCAGATATGAAGCATGTGTTCATCCTTCCACTGTGAGAAGACCACTCAGCGCTGTGGGTCTGAAAGGATTCGTAGCTGATCAAGAAGAACCTCACTGAGAAAAGGAGACGGACACATCAAACAAAGAAGCTGGACGATGGACTGACCACCCCAGAGTCCAGGCCTCAGCACCACTGAATGGGTTTTGATCATCAACCTGCTTCTCAGATTGAGCTTTGGAGGTGTGTCTGCAGGTTCTTTGAGGTGCTGAAAGTGAGGATCCTGAGAAGAACGGAAGGTGGAATGAAGGTAAAGTGGACACGCTAAGGCACAAGTATGCAAACGCAGATGCTTCAAGCTACACCAAAACTATTTTGTGCGTTGTTGCATTTTAACGCAAGCACAAGCCGCAGGGGGCGCTATAGCAACAGGCAAGCTTGCGCTTTCATCTTTTAAACCGTTATAGCAAACCAGCAGTTGGACAAGATCAGTGGCTGAATTTCAGTGCAGGATTGTGGGTACTGCACATAATTTCATTGATTCCTGCCAATCTAACACGATGCGGGAACATCCCGACGACTGGCTGAATGGACTTGAGCCTACGTGTGCCCTCTCAGTAACATTTACTGGTGGATTTCAATGATGTGGTGAGTGGTTGGTTAGTGTAGTGGTTAACACCTCTGCCTTGTAGACTGGGGTTCAAGCCCTCACCAGGGCAAGCCCCCTACACTATACCAATAAGAGTCCTTGGGCAAGACTCCTAATACCACCTTCACCTCCCTGTGTAAAATAATCAAATTGTAAGTCGCTCTGGATAAGAGCGTCAGTCAAATGCCGTAAATGTAAAGGCCTGGAAACGTGGACAACTTGCTAAACTGTGAATCCACATCATGTGAAGTGGAACCCGCTGAGAAAAAACACCGGAACCTGAAACGGCACAAAGGATCCTCAGACAAGCAGCAGTAACGTTAGTGAGGTGAAGCAGCAGCACAAGTTTCAGACTAACTGGCTCAGAATATCTCTGCGGCTCCAACTTAACAACACAGAAATGAGCCGCTCGGTTTGTAAAATGTGCGGTGCTGAGCCTTTTAGCGGCCCATGTCACAAAAACGCCAACTTTAAGGCGTTGCTCAGATGCCATTTCTCATGCCGCAGCCTTGAAAAGAAAGCAGATTTGGCAAATAATGCGATACCTAAAGCTACTGAAGTTGCACAGTTGCAGTGTGAGGATGAAACGAAGGGGCTTCTCAAAACCACCTACTTTATAGCAGAAGACACACACAGACACATCTTCTAAGCTGCTTATCCATCTGGGTCGCAGGGGGAGCTGGAGCCTATCCCTGCTGTCATTGGGCGGAAGGCAGGATACACCCTGGACAGGTCGGCAGTCCATCACAGGGCAGACAGACAGACACAGTCACTCACACCTAGGGGCAAGTTAGTGTGTCCAGTCGTTCTGACTGCATGTCTTTGGACTGTGGGAAGAAACCGGAGAACCTGGAGGAAACCCACACAGACATGGGGAGAACATGCAAACTCCACACAGAAAGGATGCTCGGTACCCGGCCAGGGAATCGAACCCAGACCCTGCCTACTTTATAGCAGAAAACAAATAGACTAATTCAAAATTTGGTCATCTGGTTATATTCATGAAAGAGAGAAGTGTCCTTCTTTCAAAAAGCTTTCAAAAAGAACAGGACAAGGTCAGACCTATAGTTAAGCTCACGAGTAGTAACCCCTCCCCTCAAAGTGTATTAACCCCCTATGTGAAACCTTTAAGGGGGGAATCTCCCATTTTGAACGCATGCTGGGTTTGAACAGCAGGACAATGCACTTGCAATGCTTTGGCCTGGAGTTGCGTTACTTGCACGAAGTATGTTTCTGGCATAAATGCTGAAAAACTGTTATCATATTTAGATGTTGAGGCTTCTGTGAAATGTTTTCCCTACACTGCAAAATTAATACACACACACATTTTCTAAGCCGCTTCTCCTTCTGGGTCATGGGGGGTGCTGGAGCCCACCCCCGCACTCGCTGGGCGAAAGGCAGGATACACCCTGGACAGGTCGCCAGTCCATCGCAGGGCAAGACAAGACAGACATTCACACACACACACACACACATTCACACCTAGATGCAATGTAGCGTGTCCAGTTGGCCTGACTGCATGTCTTTGGACTGTGGGAGGAAACCGGAGAACCCAGAGGAAGCACACGCAGACACAGGGAGAACATGCAAACTCCACAGAAAGGACCCTGGTCACCCGGCCGGGGAACTGAACCCAAGTCCTTCTTGCTGTGAGGCGACAGTGCTACCCACCACGCCACCGTGCCGCAAAATGAATAACTTGTACTTAACTGCCGCTTTGACGGACTGAAATGAAATAAACAAAACTTGGTCTCTGAATTTTACACAGGACCTTTAATACACACAGACACACAAACTCACTCCTGGATAACATTTCAGATTAAAAAGATCATCTCTCCCCATTTTCAGATGGTCAGCTGTGTGTAAAACAGGGTGACCTCTGTCCGTGACGGTGCCTAGACAGAGATCGTCGTCATGTCCAGTCAGCACATTTTGGTCAAACTCACACACAAACATCGGCTGAACTGAGAACAAGCTTTCAAAGTAACGTCACTTCAAAAATGCGCTGGAACCCTCTGACAGTTGCTCTGATTCTCAGACGGGGATGTCAGCTTGTATTTTTAGACAAGACAAATGAAAGGAAAACATCTAAAGACAGAAGCGGACAATCGTTTGGACCTGGGAGTGAAAGACGCTTCGGCCAATATCAATAGAGCGCGAATGCCTGTCCAACGCTGCCTGTTTAAAACGCACTCTTTCTTCCTCTCGCTCTCTTCTCTGACAGTGCCGCACTCCCGAAATCGTCAAATTTCCTAACTTCGGCTTTAATGACACTGTATTTCATGCTGAACAAAAGCTGCTTGTTTAAGTTGCTTTCCGGGATTATTTGTTATCGGCATTGTGTCATCACGACTGAAGGATTGTGGGGGTAATAAAAGCCTGTGCTGTAAAACGACAGGAGTGTTTCAAAATGATTTTTATAAAAGAAATATAACTACAATTAATAATGTGTCATTTTTTTTCACTGCATGTAACTATAAAAATAATAGAGTGGGCAAATGAGCTGATTAGCTATCGTGATTCCTAGGTCAAATACTGCTCACCGCTGCCCTCTAAAGGTGTTAATGCACCACGTCAGAAGTTAAAACTATTGTTACTTTGTGAGAAGCTTACGCGTCTCGCTTCATGCGGTCTATGCTTTTTTATTTAGATGCATCAATCCAAGTGAAAACACAGCCTGAGCGCAAATAAACAAACATTACTCAATACCGCCCTCTAAAGGGCATGCTAGCAAATATCAAATAAACAAACATTACACAACATCACCCTCTAAAGGTGATGTTAGCAAATGCTAAATGAACAAACCACTCCTTACCACCCTCTAGAGGTGTTAACAAATATCAAATAAATAAACATTACTCATTACCGCCCTCTAGAGGTGTTAACAAATATCAAATAAACAAACATTACTCATTACCGCCCTCTAGAGGTGTTAACAAATATCAAATATCAAATAAACAAACATTACTCATTACCGCCCTCTAGAGGTGTTAACAAATATCAAATAAACAAACATTACTCATTACCGCCCTCTAGAGGTGTTAACAAATATCAAATAAACAAACATTACTCATTACCGCCCTCTAGAGGTGTTAACAAATATCAAATAAACAAACATTACTCATTACCACCCTCTAAAGGTTTTTATGGACATTAACTTACATTAAAAGTTAAGAAAATATATATATTTTTTGTAGATTTTTTTTTCCAACAGCAACGATCACTTAGAGATCACTCAACTCCACACAGCTCAACACACGTGGTTAGCTCCATGCTTTCAGTGCATAAACATGCCTTTCGTATCATCTACATTAGTCCTGCAGCTCCGAAACTAAAGATCTTCAGACCTCAAACATCTTGGCTGATCAACTACATTTGGCATGAAGGGGGAAACTGGAAAATTTGATTTTTCGCCAAGGTATTGCTTTAAGAAGACGACGCCTGCACTGACCTCGTTTTTAAGGAGGCACAGCGGTATTGCCTAAACCGGCTATCTTTCTGATGTAACCAGTAAAACTGCGCTGCCAGGTTTTCCTTAAACAGAAAGAGAGGGCAGATACCATGGCTAAAATGATCCAGCTGCAAACAAAATATACATACTTCATTAGAGCTTTATAAAGGCCCAATAAAAGCTTCACATAAGGAGCGCGCCAACCACAGCTCAGCACAACCACAAGAAAGCATTAAATCCAGAGCAAGTGGAAACAAGGGAGCGCCGTAGTGTCGTACACTGTAGTGCAAAAACAACAAATATTCTTCATATTTAATAAGGTAAAAGACCAGAAGACAAACATGTTGTGATGTGAAATGAACCAGCGATGGCTTCTCTTCCAAGTTACGAACTCATCAAAGAAACAAGGTGCGAGACAAATGTACTAGGGTCAAATGGAAGATGCACTGGTTGATGATGAAGGTAACTTCAAATCAGGGCCTTTTCTTCCCACTTACCCAGTCGGGTGAGCGACCTGAAAATTCACTGTCCGAACCAAATTCCTTCCGTCCCGAACAAATCTCTATTTTGTGGTGTTACAAATAAGCACACATCAATTAACATACAGTATTTAGTTAAGGTGATTAATTCGAATCCCTACCACTGATTTGTATTTTTATTTTATCATAAATTCAGTCAAGTCATAAATAATCTTTCCATTAGCCTTTGCATGCTTGGGTTACCTTATGTTCTGTAAGCCATGTCGGTTCAATACTGGCTACCAGTCCATTTTTCATCTGAAGGTCTGTTTTATGTGGGTATTCGGTGGAAGGTCTTATGATATGGTTAACTTGGAATCCGCTTCACCGTTCGTTCGTCATTTGTGCATGTCGAGGGCTTCTTACGCTGCCACACATCCAACACGACGGAGAGACCTGTCGTGAATTTTCTAAAAGTTGTAGTTCCACCAAAAAAAGAACCACTTTTATTTGCCTTGTTAGGACTTTCCCTACAAACTTTACATTTACATTTATGGCATTTGGCTGACGCTCTTATCCAGAAAGACTTACAATTTGATCATTTTACACAGGGAGGCCAAGGTGGTGTTAGGAGTCTTGCCCAAGGACCCTTATTGGTATAGTGTAGGGTGCTTGCCTTGGTGGGGGATTGAACCCTAGTCTACAGCATAGAAGGCAAAGGTGTTAACCACTACACTAACCAACCACACCATCTGAGAGACCATCTCGGGTACAGAGGGGTCAAAATGAGACCACGGTCTTCCATCAACGAAGCTGTGGACTCTCTTTGCTGTTAACACATTACCACCCCCACCCCAACATGAACTTTTTTCATGCTGCTGTCCCGACATCTCGTCTTACTTGCCCCAGGCTTTCAGGCTTTATCATCACTGTTGAACCCTGTTCAAATACTAAAAGAACACTAAAATACAGTAGTATGGTAATCCATGCTTAGTGAAATAACCCCTAACCTCTTATTCCCCAGAGTATATTTAGTTTTTTTCATCTGAATTTCCATAACCAAATCGTAAGGCACATTTTTTCAGTAACTGCATTAAATAAATGTAAATTTTGATTCATTTATTTTTTGGTAATCAGAACCAGAATCAGAATCTTTTATTGATCCCAGAGGAAAATTGCAGTTGTTACAGTTGCAACCACTCATGTAAAAGAGTAAACACTTTAATAATTTAAAACAAAGATCAAGAGAAAGTTGCAGTATGTACACGAGATTTAAGTTCTTATGAATACAGTAAAGTAGCGTGACTGTGATAATAAATATTAAACATCTAGTATAAAGCAGGTCACATTATTGACCACATGATCACATGATCAAATTATTGAGTTATTGCACACGTTATTATTATTACACATATGAACTGTCCGGTATTGAGTTTTGACCAGATGAACCGTAGTATATACACTGAGGGAGGAGTTATAGAGTTTGATGGCCACAGGAAAGAATGACCTCCTGTGGCGCTCTGTGGTCATTTCGGTAGAGTGAGTCTTGCACTGAATGAGCTCCTGTGTCTCATCACCATGTCGTAGAGTGGGTGGGAGCCATTGTCCATAATGGCCTGCAGCTCAGACAGCGTCCTCCTCACCGACACGGCCGTCAGCGAGTCCAGCTCCACACCCACAGCATCACCGGCCTTGCGGATCAGTTTGTTGAGTCTGTTGGCGTCTGCCGGCCTCAGCCTGCTTCCCCAGCATGCAACAGCATAGAGGACAGCACTCGCCAGCACAGACTCGTTGAAGATCCTGAGCATAGTCCGGCAGATGTTGAAGGAACTCAGGCGCCCCAGAAAATAGAGACGACTTTGGCCCTTCCTGTAGAGGGCGTCAGTGTTCTTAGCCCAGTCCAGTTTATTGTCAATATACACACCCAGATGTCTGTAATCCTCCACAGTGTCCACACTGACCCCCCTGATGGACACAGGGGTCACCGGTGCCTTGTCCCTCCTCAGGTCCACCACCAGTTCCTTTGTCTTTGTCACATTGAGCTGCAGGTGGTTCCGCTTGCACCATGCGACAAAGTACTTCACCGTTGCCCTGTACTCTTCCTCATCATCCTTGCTGATACATCCAACTATTGCAGAGTCATCAGAAAACTTCTGAAGGTGGCAAGTCTCTGTGCAGTAGCTGAAGTCCGTGGTGTAGAGGGTGAAGAGGAAGGGAGAGAGGACAGTTCCTTGTGGGACTCCAGTGTTGCTGACCACTCGTATATACTGTGGTCTGCCAGTCAGGTAGTCAACAGTCCAGGACAGGGGGGCATCTACCTGCATCACTGTGAGCTTATCACCCAGAAGAGCGGGCCAGACGGTGTTAAACGTGCTGGAGAAGTCAAAAAACATGACCCTCACAGAGCTGGCTGGCTTATCCAGGTGAGCGTACTCGGTTGAGCAGGTAGATGATGGCATATTCAACTCCCAGGCGGGGCTGATAGGCAAACTCAAGTGGGTCCAGAACAGGCTGGACTATGGGGTCGGAGCTGATCTAAGACAAGGCTCTCCATGGTCTTCATGACATGAGACGTCAGTGCCACTGGCCTGTAGTCCTTGGCGTCACTGGGTCGCAGCGACTTTGGAACAGGAACAATGCAGGACTTCTTCCACATCATATGGACCCTCTGGAGACTCAGGCTCATGTTGAAGATATGTTGCAGTACTCCACAAAGCTGGGAGGCACAGACTTGAAGCACCCAGGGGGCACTCCATCAGGGCCTGCAGCCTAAAAGCCCCTCAAATGAGCAGAACATGTGTTTTATGATCTCCACATATCACTGTATGCTTACAATTTACTGCTGAAAACCAGAAATCTCAGACGCTCTTTGCGTTATTTTCTAAAAGTGATGTTTCCAGAGCAGATCACTGAAGAGACGCCGTCTGTTTATAGTTTAGAGCCCAAATTTGGGGAAAAACGGGTCGACTTTCAGTAGAAAAACAAACTGAGTTCAGCTTCTTTTATTATGAGGGTTTAAAATGACATCATCGTCTATTAGACTGGAGAGAAGAGTTACAGCCTCATACGACACCCAGCTTCTGAATGGAGCTTATGAAATGTGAAAGTTATGAAGAACATGATGAAGTGCGTCTTGGAACCACTGGTGGCTCCATGGAGTTAAACAGGAAACCGTATGATGGGTGCAGATCAGATGGGACAGAGTCTTAGGTAAAATGGGACACACATCGTAGGTGCTGGCCGACAACTTTCATTTTCTTTATTTTTCTCTATTTAATTAGCAAAGATTCTTTTGTTCTTTTGAATCCTTTCTACATATTGGAGGAGGGAGACTAAATTAGCTGCTGTCATTGTCAGGAGAGAGGGAGAAAAAGGGTGTATATGACTTAAATTTCTTCTCATGTCATTTCAAACAGAGAGCTCCAGTAAGCAACGACACCGGCACCAAACTTCACAGCTTCAGCAGCTGGGCAATAACAGACGTGCGACCCATGCAAAGGCATCTGCAAGTCTGCCAAATCCAGCAAGTTTCAACATCATCTGCAACTCTTCGAAATTGTCACATCCACTTAATTTACTCTATTTTTCTCAGGCAACAAGTTTCTTTCCCAGAGAAATGTCACTGGGCTTTAAGGCTTGTCGAACACGTTGTTGACTGCTGGGTGGGACTGCATGACTTGCATTCATGCTATGTCAAGACATGAAACCTTTACAGTATAACAACCATAATTACAAGGCAAGACAGTATTCACTTTGATACTCACTCTGTCTTATGATGCCATTACACTGTGCTACAGTCATAATTCCAATGCACACAGCTTAGTCTATTCTGTACATCTTAGTACATGTTTATAAAACTCTAAAGTGACAGTTTGGCAAAAAAAGTGCATCGGTCAAAAGCCATAAATATAAATGTACATATAAATGGATCCCTGGCCCACTCCTTTAAAAAACTGGTGCCCTTTTCTCTTTAAACACAGCATTTCTTGTTGGTGGAAAAGTGCCGACAGCTGGTCAGTGGTTGAAGTCTCTTTCTCATTGTTTTGCCATTCAAAGCACCACAAAAGTTTTCAGAAATTTTGGAGGCACGTCTGTCATTTTTTAGAAAGCCAGCAACCTAGAACGTTTGTGTGTATCTAAAGCATGCTATAACCTGAAATAGCACCACGGCTTGAATTAATGCTTCATATATATCTCTGCAGAACACATTTTCATTACTAAATATTTTTAAGTGCATTTATTTCATGTATCTTATTTTCTTTTAACCCAATTGTACACTTGACAGGCACTACATTAGGCACACCTTTACCTTCTAATTCAACCAATTGTATGATTAGCCAGTCCAGTGGCGGCAGTGCAGTGACTAAAATCATGCGGATACAGGTCAGGAGCTTCAGGTAATGTTTATATCAACTGTCAGAATGGGAAAAAATGGGACCTCCATGATTTTGATTATGTTGGTGCCAGTCAGGCTAGTTAGAGTATTTCTATAACTGCTGGTCTCCTGACATTTTCACACACAACAGCCTCAAGTTCTTCAGAATATTGCAATAAAGAAAATCAACTGCGCAGCAGTTCTGTGGCCTTGTTGAAGAGAGAAGTCAGTGGAGAATGGGCAGACGGTTTGAGCTGACAGAGCTACAGTAAATAGAAAATCAGTTTGAACAATTGTAATGAGCAGAAAGGTATCTCAGACTGCACAACATGTCCAACCCTGAGGTGGATGGGCTACAACAGCAGAGGACCTTGTTGGGTTCCACTTTTGTCATCCCAGAACTGAAAGCTGAGGCTGCAGTGGGCACAAACTGGACAGTCTGGACAGCCTGGTCTGATGAATCTCGATTTCTACTGAGGCACACAGACGGGAGGGTCGGAATTTGGCACCAACGGCATGAATCCATAGACCCGACCTGTCTTGTGTGAACAATCCAGGCTCATAATGGTGGTGTAATGGGGTGGGGGTGTTTTCTTGGCACACTTTGGGCCTGTTAGTGCCAATCAATCATCGCTTGAATCTGAGTATTGCTGCTGACCATGTGCATTGATTCACGTACACAATTTACCATCTTCTAATGGCTACGTCCTGCACAGTAATGCACCATGTCACAAAGCAAGTTGGAAAAGGTGGCCTTCCCAGTTACCGGATCAAAAGCGTGGAAGTGCTCCTGATCTGCAGGAATTGCAAGATGCAACCCTGTCAACATGGATCCAAATCTCAAAGGAATGTTTTCAGCATCTTCTGGAATCCATGCCATGAAAAACTGAGGGTGTCTTGAGAGCAAAGGGAGGTCCTACCTGTACTAGTATAGTAGTCCTAATTAAGTGCTTAATGAGTGTATATCTGTTATGCACTGTGCTGTTTTAAAATGTGATATCCTGGAAATACTTTGTATTCAAGAAAATCAATAAATATCTTTGCTTTTAACTACATCCGAGGTAAAACTGCATTAATACATTTTTATAGTATTGCCTTTAAACTACTGCTTTAAGCATATTTGCTTGCGTTTATTACTCCTTCGCTTATGATGCTGAAATTAATAACCCATGAGAATGTGGCCATGTCTGCTGAACACCATTAAGCTACTTCTACCGCTGCACACAGAGGGACATGCGAAAGAGTTCTGACTTGGCAACCTGTTCTAACCTTTACAGAATGCAGACTTCAACAGTCGGTCACACATGACGCTGACCCACTTAAGACAAAGTGCTGGTGAACTCATGAAAGGCGTTATTCAGAGAAGAGGGCATACAAGCATAAGGGAAAATGAGAGAGGATGCAAAAAAGGACAGAGATGGAAAGCTGGAGAATTAGAGAGAGAATGAGAGAATTATAGAGCAAGGAAGAATTACAGTTTGAAGGAGAGAGAGAGAGAGAGAGAGAGAGAGAGAGAGAGAGAGAGAAGGAGCAGATGATAGCAGTTCCACGTGTACATTAAGGAGGAGTCTCAGGGCAGGAAATTGTACATCTTTGGACTAATGTTTAATGGGGGGGATGGTACAGTATGCACGCTTTCCATCCATCACTCCATCCCTCGGAGAGAGAAAGAAAGAGAGGGAGAAAAAAAAGAAAAAGAGAGAAGTGCCGTCATGAGTCTGGACTGACCAGTATGTCAAAGGTGGTTTTTCTGTCTCCGAATGAAGAGCCGATCCTGCTACTGCGGTCGGGCACAGACCCGCACACAGACACCACTTTTACCATTACAGACGGAGAATTGAAATAAATCTGCTGGAGGAGGAGGAGGAGGAGGAGGGATGGAGACATTTCTGGAACTCTGCCTCAGACGTGTCCCACTGTTCCTGAACACAAGAGTCAGACAGAGGCATTATAAACGGGCAGGATTAGTCTGTCTTTATAAGAGGAAATGTTCTAAAAACACCCAATAAGCACAAAGCCAGCAAACAAAGGGTCGACTGTGTTCTGGGAAATGTAGTTGTCTCAAATCACACAGTCTGGCATTGGCTGTTATATATGGTTATGGAAGCAACCAACAGTCAGTGTGTTTGTACAGTTACAAATGACAACAGCACAGTGAAGTGTATATGCTATACTTTAGGGGCACTACGGTCAAATTTGATATACAAATTTGAAAAATAACCTCTATATGATTCTTAAAAGGGACACTATATTTTTTGTTCTACATAGCTGAGATGTAAGACGTAAACAAAGTCATTAAGAGTGTTTGGTGTGAAATTCCCCATTTTAGAGAAACATACGGCGTCCAAATTGTCCACAGTGGTGGTGATGGCCAGACTCAACAGCTTAATGCCTCTAAAAGCTCTCTCACACAAAGCTATTAAAAGAAACTATGTTATAGGTTCTTACAAATACGCTGCCTGACGCCGGAGACATTGAGTGCGTTTACATACACGTATTAATCCGATAAGAAAATCAGATTTGGTCAGTAATCTGATCAACATTTTTACGTGCTCTTGAGTAATCAGATAATGGGGAAACTGTTGCATTGCACGCTCCCAAGCGTAAGGCAGACTCTCCTGATGGCAGTGCATCGAAGAAGAGGAAAGCCATCACCATGGAAGTGAAATTAGAAACCGTTAAGCGGTCCGATAAGGGGGAAACGGCGACAAACACTGGCCGGTCGCTTGGACTTAGTCGTTCGACTGCTGCTACGATTATAAAAGATAGGATAGGATAAGTGCTTACAGTATTTACGTACAGTATGTACGCATGTTCCGACTTACACCGAAAATCGAAATTACCACGCGACGTAGGAACGGATCAACGTCGTACCCCGAGGACCCCCTGTACACATAATGGTTTATTCACTATTACTCTTAAAACACTGAGTAATAATGGGGGCTTTAAAAGCTCTTGTAGAGTAAATTCCCCTCTGTGTCTGCTGTTTGTGACTTACTGAGTGAAATGTGCAGTGGTGGTTGTGCAGATTCAGTGTCCCAGTGGATAGTTAAATTATTTAAACGTCCCTGATCATTTTATTACGCTTTTCCTTCTATGGCTGTTCAAAAATGCTGACTCATCCCTACTGTAGTCTGTATCTGATTTTTTGCGCTAACGTGACTCAGATCTGGGACACAAATCACAAATCTGATCTTTTCAAATCCGACCTGAATCACTTTCTTATGTGGTCCTAGATCGGATACTTATCTGATTCGTGGCCATGTGACCTTAATGTGACGCTCAGATCAGAATTCATGAACATTGAACAGACGTTAAAGCCTGTAAACGGTGAAAAAGCAGCTCATCTCACCTTTTTCTCCTCCGTCCGGCTCTAATAATGAAGCTGAGAGCTGATCAGAGTTAATGATCTTCTCAGCGAAGCTCGTTCTGCTCGTTAGTTTGTGCTGATGATGCAGTGATTCAGTCACGTGACATCACTGAGTAGGAGGAGCTCATGAGGGTCAGTTCAGGAGCTGGGTCGTCACATTAACGACAGATTTGAGTCATTTACCTAAACGAGTATGAACCATCAGGTCAGAGAGATCGGATCTGCGCAAATAATCGGATCTGAGCAACAAGGCTTGTAATGTGAACGTAGCTTAAGGGTGGAGCCACTGCAACAGAGAGTTTTACATCTGCATACACTGTGGAGAAAATAATTAATTGATAGGAGAATGCATGTAATATTGCACCTAAAAGCTCTAAAAGTTTGGGGACACCTTCAGCATCTCCTTTGGGAAGGCTCTACACTAGATTTTGCAACTTTGCTGTGAGGATCTGATTGCATTCACCCGCACAAGCACTAGTGAGGTCAGGTACTGGTGTTGGATTAACTCATCCCAAAGGCACTGGATGGAGATGCATCACTCCAGAGAACGCCGTTCCACTGCTCAACAGCCCAGTGGTGGTGGGCTTTATACCCCTCTAGCCTACACTTGGCATTGTCCCGTTCTACTGGTCAGTGCTTTTCTATGAAGAGTACACAAGCCGTGAAAGTGCTCGTGTTAGCAATGGCTGAATCTAATAGAACATGATACTTTTGGTACTATAAGCATAACTATAAGTCACCTAAAAATAAGGCGTTTAAAAGCAAGTTCAGTGCCACTCCTTTCTGGATGCTCTTGTTAGCCTTAACTGCCCGTCCAAAACAGGATGAAAAGAAGCACACCATGTCATCGTGCCTGGACAGAGGCCCATTCCCTCAAAAGTGAAAGATCAGCAGTACCAAGAACTATGCCCTACTTAGCAAAGCAATGCCTGAGGCACTAACTTCCAGTGTCATAATATGGTTAGGAATGTCTGAAAACCTCATTCAGTTACCTGTCTGATTCAGTTACCTATGCAACAAATCAGCGCAGTACTGGAAAGGAATAATGACCACATTTGACCGATGACCACAATGCTAAACATTGTGTGGAATATTTGATTATTCTAATGTGTATAAATTCAAATGTCAAAACATTTTGCAGCGCGTCATGTGATTCAGTCAGGCATTCCTACTGGCAGGAATACAAGAATATGTGAATGTGTGTATTTTTCCCTGCGTTTGTCCCAGTTTTGGGTCTTTCCCAAGTCCGACACGTGACCACCACGCAGTGGTATTCTAGCAGTTACCAAGTGCAGGCTGACCAAGCTCCAGCGTTGTAACTAGACTGTGTCCTGTGAGCAGGATACTACTCAATCAACAGCCATATGAAAGTCATTTCACACCATCAAACATGTTGCAGAAAGTGGAGTGGTATTCGACCCCCATCAGCGTCTCTGTGGGTCATGGTGAGAGTCCACTTCATTCAGCGTTTGGCACGGAGTCCTGGAGAAAATGCCAGAAAAATGCAGTGGAAAGTTGGTCCTCATATACCCCCCCTCTCTCTCACACACACACAAAGTCTTGTGGAAAACATTTCACATGACAAAAATCTATGGAACAAACCATAACCAGGCCAATGCACAATGGGAGCCTTGTCAGCTTTTGCTTGAGTCTTCATAGCTCAATATATCTCTACATCACATCTTCATTTCCAAGCTTTCAGTTCAAACCATTTAAGACACAACACTGCCTAACAGTTAGACTAAGCCTGTCTGACCAGACTGCCGGTCAGCACTAATGGAATCCGGTCAGACTTATTCTTCTCCACAAAGGTCAGCTGTGCATGTGTGCATTCATTCACACAGTCCATATATGGAAACTAAACTGCAAAAAAACATTATTTCTAAAACATTAAAACATTATTAAACCTGACCCCCAACTGCTCCCCGGGCGCCGTGGATAGGGCTGCCCACCACTCCGGGCAAGTGTGCTCACTGCCCCCTAGTGTGTGTGTCTTCACTAGAGTGCATGTGGTGTTCCACTTCACGGATGGGTTAAATGCGGAGGGGGAATTTCCCCGGTTGTGGGATTAAAAAAAATTTTTTTTTTAAAAGTATCACTTAAGGGCCCAGTAATAAGAGCAGCCTAATTCTAAAGAATAAAGAGAGGTTGGAAAAGTGATCATGTAAACGTGAATGATGGTTGATTTTAGAAGACAAAATCAGTGTTATAATTAGGGCTGGGCACTGAAATTCTAGACCAAAAGGCACCGACCGAATCATCTCGATATTACAGAGTACCGAAAAGTCATTAAATGCAAATCAGAAAGGGTTATTGGAGTAACCTTACTACTAATGCAAAAAACAAAAAATACGACTGGCTCCCTGACGCACAGAAACACAGAGAGCATGGCTGAATACGTCGAAGACGTCGAAACTCTGGCTCTACTACAAGAACGTTACTGGGAACAGTTCCAGGTGCAACGAGCACCTTAAGGAAGTGGCTTCCAAAACAGGTAATACGTCAAATCTGAAAAAAAAACCATTTAATTTCCCTCAAGAAATCTGCAGAATTTTGGACAGCGTGAAGTAACATAATAATACTGCGTCGCCACTAAATATATTCCAACCACATGCAGACGCCAGTGTCACCAGTGATAAAATGTCAGGTAAGTCAACAGTTTACTGTACACCTTCCTCGCTTTGTCAGAGAAAACTAACGCTGGTTACTCTGCCGTTTGTCTGCGCTGAAAGCCAGGTAGGATGGGCTTTGACGCTGCTGGGGTCAGTTCTACCAGGTCTACTCGCTCTAATGGCGCTGTAGCCGAAAGCGGCTAGGATGTCAGCTGAGAGGAGGGAAGAAGAGCCACAGAGCAGTAACCAATTTTACCAAGTGTAAGAAAACACAAGAAAAATAGAGGCTGTCAATAACTCAGCCAGTCTGCATTGTTTTCCATAAAGTCACTAAATAATAGGCCCTCAAACCCCAAAAGCCTGGGAACGTAAAGGGCAAAGAATAAATAAATGTATATAAATATCTGGCAAAAAATGAACTTGATCTGCATGTCCACAAAGATTATGCCCATGATTCTGTCCCCTGGTAAAGCAGACGTAACACAAGCGTGCTCTCCCTCCGTCACTGGTCCCCTCTCTCTAATTAGCAGCAGCAAATGAAAGAGTGCTGAGTGGAGCCTGTAGGCGGAGGTGGTTTAGTTGAGGTGAAAGTGAAAATTAAGAGTTTATACAAACCTCAGGCACCTAGCCTGCAGCCATAAGCACCCCCACCCCACCCTCTTAACACTCAGATACACACATTTGACCCAAAAAAATCACTTCCTCTAAAAGTACATAAAACTGTAGACCAAATAATTACGGTGTAAAGCAAAAATTGTCTTCTTTCTCCTCGTCAAAATCTCCTTTCACTTGGTTGCTAAAACTCTTCCTGGCTGGTGGGACTCCTTTTCAAACAGTTTTTAAAACACACTTGACCTGACTCTCGCATACACAGTCCAAAGGGGCTGTGTGTATCATTTTTCACCGTGACTCACACACATGTGGAGGTGACGTAAAGCTCGTTGGCCGCTCTCGTGGCGTGTAGCCTGTGTTCTCGGTTTTTTGGTGCGATGGATGAGGAACAGATTGTGCTGTCGAAACTTTGGGCTCTAAAGTGTGTTTGTTCGGGGTGAAGTCCTTGCTCCAACATGTAGGACTGAATGTAATAATCGATTGATGAGCTGAACGCTATAAACTACACAGACAAGAACAAATTTGCAGCTCAGAGGCATGCGGGTTCCAATAGCCTATAATACTGACTGGTAACAGATTTCTAGTTTTCCTTAACACTCAAGTACTGCAATCCATTCCGAGACTCTGGTTCTCCTTGGACTCCCCCCAGAGCAGCTGGTGAGTGTGCATGTCCACACTGGTCATAGTAAAATAGATTAGGCCTTTACTTTCTGTGAGCCACTGTGTAAAATTAACTCCATGCTACCTTTATTGTTGGATGCACTGTGATAACTGTACCCTGTACAGCAGTAGTAAAGTGTCGTTTGCTGCAATACTGTCAACGTTTTACAAGTATACAAATGCAAATAACTGCATGCAAAACCAGCTAGAACTAATTTTAGTGCTGGCAATTTTGCTGTTATTGCAATAGTGCCTTCTTCGTTTTGCACCATCATTAGCTTCTCCACGGGGAAATGTACTTGTCTGCATAGCTGGTCCAACTGTGTGTTTTGATTTTTCTTACTGCTTTTTTGACTGAACTGAACTAATTTTTAACTATATTTTATTTTTTGTAATATATTCTCAGCAAATGAATAGAAACTGTATGTTAAAATGTAAACACTCTTTCCTCTGGAAAGTCAACAAAACGTGTACTTTGTCTAAGTTTATACTCACTGGCTCCACTCTTCCACCATTAATATTGTGTACAATCATGTAGGTCAGCCTATAAGACAAGCCTTAAACACAGCTAGTTAGGAGAATTCCTTCAATAGCCTAATACACGAGTAGTTGGTGCACAAGTATTGTCTGACTGATCCAATCTCCACAAAACAGCAAGTACGAAGCGTTTATGGATGAACTGCTATAGTGTTATAGTGTTATACTATAGCAAATATCATCGACTTGTAAAAATTCCTTATTATAGTAAAGCATGACTCATTCTCATTCACAGGGCTCAGTGTCTGTGAGAGCCGGAAAAACAAAGGCTGTGAATCCTAGGTGAGTGCGTTGGGCGGGGGTGGTATGGGGTCAGATTTCACTTTTGGGGCCCCTAATCTCTCAAACAGCCCTGTAAACTCTCTCACCATCTCAGCATGGTTGGGATGTAATGATGGAATACAAACACAGGGGATATGTATTCACAATACAGAAATTAAAGTATCTGTATTCAGCTCAAGTTACATTTTTCAGAATAAAGCTACGGTGTACATTTTATGGGGAATACTTTTAGAATACTTACCAACTAAATTAGTGTTACTGAGCTCTGCTAAAGCCTGAGTAGACTGATAAATCAATGTGATCAGTTATTAATCTCAGCTTTACTGAGCTCTGCTAAAGTCTGAGTACACTGATAAATCAATGTGATCAGTTATTAATGTCAGCGTTACTGAGCTCTGCTAAAGTCTGAGTAGACTGATAAATCAATGTGATCGGTTATTAATCTCAGCGTTACTGAGCTCTGCTAAAGCCTGAGTAGACTGATAAATCAATGTGATCGGTTATTAATCTCAGCGTTACTGAGCTCTGCTAAAGTCTGAGTAGACTGATAAATCAATGTGTTCAGTTATTAATCTCAGCGTTACTGAGCTCTGCTAAAGCCTGAGTAGACTGATAAATCAATGTGATCGGTTATTAATCTCAGCGTTACTGAGCTCTGCTAAAGTCTGAATAGACTGATAAATCAATGTGATCGGTTATTAATCTCAGTGTTACTGAGCTCTGCTAAAGCCTGAGTAGACTGATAAATCAATGTGATCAGTAATTAATCTCAGCGTTACTGAGCTCTGCTAAAGTCTGAGTAGACAGATAAATCAATGTGATCAGTTATTAATCTCAGCGTTACTGAGCTCTGCTAAAGCCTGAGTAGACTGATAAATCAATGTGATCAGTTATTAATCTCAGTGTTACTGAGCTCTGCTAAAGCCTGAGTAGACTGATAAATCAATGTGATCAGTTATTAATCTCAGTGTTACTGAGCTCTGCTAAAGTCTGAGTAGACAGATAAATCAATGTGATCAGTTATTAATCTCAGCGTTACTGAGCTCTGCTAAAGCCTGAGTAGACTGATAAATCAATGTGATCGGTTATTAAAGTGTGCCTTTCTAAGAAGTGCTCTCAATTTGTTACCTTTTTTATGTATGGTAATGGAATTGCTTACTAAATACGTGTTAGGGTGGTGTTTTCAATACTCAGCCATCACTACTTCTTCAAAGTATCTCAGACATACTGGCCAACAGAGAAGGACACAAACACAGATGGATAAAGTCTGAAAAGCCTCTTCCTTAAGGCTAGTAAAATGCATCAGTACCTCATCGGGAATGGGAACGGAAACCATTGGATCAGCAGAGCTTCCATAGGGTTTTAAATGGAGCTGGGCTGCCATCTAATGGGGAAAAAGTAGAAGACATTTGGTGACACTGGCATGCTGAAATAAAGAATAACATGCAGATTATGAAAGATATACATGAAATATATGATGACGGCAACCTAACTGTAAATACACAAGTATTTATTTGTAAATTTAATGATAAACAACTGTATTATTCTCTTGTTTCTTAAATAAAAAAAAACGGATGATGTTCATGTAAAGAAACATGTACTGTCGTTATTATAAATATGACATTGTGAGATGTGAAAGTATTTTTGTCACACCAAACACAGAATCTTATCGCGTGTGTCGTATAGCCATTTATTATGAGGTTTGTGTGGTTTTATGCATCAAAAATAACCAACATGTATTTTTACAGGATCATTCTCCAGTCTCCTTTGTTACTTTGCCTCTAAGACTGGTATATGTAAATGAACTCTGTTGATTGGTTGTCCTGCATTGTACCACATCCCAAAAGCAGTCTGCTATAGACTGAATAGGTGGGTCTGTGTTAGCGTGTTGGTTTTGGCGACATCACAAATACAATTAATTCAAAATGGTCTGATTTTACACTTCCATTAACTGTTTCTGAAACTATAACCATAATTACATAATATGCAAAAATCCATCCATCCATCCATCCATTTTCTAAGCCGCTTCTCCGTCAGGGTCGCGGGGGGAAGCTGGAGCCTATCCCAGCAGTCTTTGGGCGCAAGGCAGGATACACCCTGGACAGGTCGCCAGTCCATCGCAGATATGCAAAAATCACTTATTCCAAATCCTTTTTCTTCCAAGGTATGAGCCCTTTACATGGCAGACATCTGTGCACAGCTATGTCTTGCTGGATTTAATCATTACCCTCAATGCAACGGCACCAGCACTATGCCACATATCAGTCCCATTTCACTCAAACCACTAAATGCTCTTGCATTCCAAGCGAAAGCTCAGACTAAACTCAGACAGAGAGCAAACCCGGAATCTGTGACTAGACGCATCTTCCAAGATCCGTTTTACACATAGCGGGCTCTGCTGCACTAAACCGAGACACACCAAACGTTCTGCTTGCCGCTTGCTTGAGAATTCCAACTCTCGGCCGAACAATTGCATGATACAGACCTACATAAACTGGAATTCCACCAGTTTCTCAACATTTCTGCAAAATTAAATGGTTAAGATGTGAACAGAGTCATTCTGAATGGTTTAGTGTGAAACGCTTTGTTCTAGATAAACTTACCGAATCAGAGCTGTTCACAGTGGTGGTGTTAGGAACCAAACGTCCCCCTCTAAAAGCTCTTCACAGAAAGTTCCTACATGAGATGGTTAAGAATTCACTGCCTGATGGCTGAGACAGTATTTTACGATAGTTTGAGAAGGTTTTGACATAGTTTTACCATCGTCAACACTACATAGGAAACCTCAAAACGTGTAGGTCCACTGGTGGTTTCAGATTGTAGACGTCACGATCCCTGGTTCCTATAATTCCCGCTGTAAAGAAATTGAAGTCCGTAAGTGTCTCTAGAACCGCGTACACTTGCAGCGAAGCAGACAGGTAAAAAAACTGAACCAACAACAGGAAAGACATACACACACCTTCTAAGCCGCTTCTCCTTCTGGGTCGCGGGGGATGCTGGAGCCTATCCCAGCGGTCATCGAGTGGAAGGCAAGATAGACCCTGGACAGGTCACCAGTCCAGCGCAGGGCAGACAGACACATTCACTCCCACCTAGGGGCCAATTTAGCACGTCTAAACAGCCTGACTGCATGTCTTTGGACTGTTGGGGGAAAACGGAGAACCCGGAGGAACCCCACGCAGGCACAGGGAGGACATGCAGACTCCACACAGAACGGACCCTGGTCGCCCGGCCGGGGACTCGAACCCAGGCCCTCCCTGCTGTGAGGTGACAGCGCTACCTACCACGCCACCTAGGAAAGACACATATAATTAAAATGACATCTTCATATTCTGGGACGAAATAACTTTCATGTGAAACACTTGGTATAATAATTACCAATAAATACATCGGTGGCAGGACTCAAAAAAAAATCAAGCACGCATCCTTAAAACGTATGATGTTATTGTCCTGCTAGAACATCTAGCACAGACCAGCAAGGCTGATCACCACCAAAACCAGCTGTGTTTCGATGCTGGTATGCCAGCTACCTGCATGACCATGCTAGGGTGGCCACCTAAACCAGAGCCAGATACCAGGATACCAGGTGAGACCAGCATGAAATGCTTGCTGGTCTGTGCTGGTTTTTCAGCAGGGCGGACAACATTTCAGAGTAGAAGGCAACAGTTTAAAATGACACAGAGCAAAATCCAGTGTTTAGCTGTTAGTATCACACCTGGATTACTCCATCAGCTCAGGTACACCAGTCCTTTAGTGAGGACAGAAGGTGGAGATGTGGAAGGCTGTGAGATTTAAAAAGGAGAAACTTACTGTAGGACAGAAAGCACTGCCCATTTGAATCATTCCTGAACTTCAAACCCTGGCAGCATCTCAAAAATGAGTTTTTTTTCTTTCATGAACAACAAAACAAACAAACAAACAAACAAACACACTGTTAATCGAGCAACCTAAGCTTCACGTGGCTGAGGAGAGATTAGGCATGATGGAAATTTATCCTGTGCAGTAATGTTACTCAGACATTTTCTTCTTCAGCAGAAGGAGCCAAATGGAGACGTTTGCTTTTCTGCATCTTCTGCTTTTGGCAACAGGTAGGTTAAGATTATTGCCTCATTAAGTACTGAACACGCTTTGAATGTGCAGCTTAATAATCTAATACTCTTATCAGTCTTCATTTTTTTCTGTAATTCTCTTTGGAAGAATGCTCGTCACCCAGTCATCTCGACCAGGCTTAAATTGACGTTTTCGACAACTTCTTGTTCGAATTTTCCCGTTCCACCTTAAATCGAGCGGCAGGGTCAAGTCTGTCGCCTGAGGCTGCTGCGCCATTTAAGGTGGAACTGGGAAATTCAATACGAACAGATAAAAAGCAAAACACGAAGCGGCGGTTTACACGCATAATGTTATATATATATATATATATATATATATATATATATATATATATATATATATATATATACACACGTTGGCAGCAAGTGTTAATGTCAGACAATAGTATATTAGACAGAGAATAATATATAAAAAGCAGTTTCTGACTTACTAATAATCGAGGATAGAGACGTTTCCCCTCAGCTCTTCTGTGGCTTAGCTAGTTAGCAACTTCAGGCCCTGAGTTAACGTTCCTCTGAAAAGACAGTAACATATCTGTTTTTGCCTTAAGATGCATAAATATACACAAAAATTGTTTATATCCAAGCAAAATAGGTGGTTATAATAGTGAACAACCTCCAAGGAACTTGACGTTTTGTGGCGTTAACTAACGCCGCTAACAGTAACCGTTAGCCGCTGTGCTAACCGTTCACTGAGGTAAAACATTCTGTACGTTAGCCAGGTAGCTAACGGCACTTCAGTCCCGGAGTTCTCTGAAATCATGGTGAAATATCAGTGTTTGGGCGTTAAAATGCATACACACCTATAAAGAAACGCTTTAAATGGTTTAGATCTCAGAGGCACAGCAAATATGTGATTATATTAGTGACCAGCCTCTGAGGAAATCGATGTTTTGAGTTAGCTAGCGCCGCTAACGCTACCCCGATAACAATAACCGTTAGCCGTTGTGCTAACCGTTCTCTGAGGTGAGAATCCAGATATTTCAGTTTACTTGTTTGTTTTAGCCTAGTTTTCACTTCTTGAAGCTTCTTTATTAGTAAAAACAAGCCCCAAAACCAGTTTTAAGGCCACCCAAGAGGAAATCTGAGAGGAAGTACGGTAAACGCCCCTATTAAGCTCACTTACCCATTAAGCACACTTGCAACTTTGAACACAAATTATGCTAATACAAAATAGTTATTATCCTGCTTGATAACTAAATCAAGACGTGTAGTTGTTTTTTAAAATATTCCATGCAATTTAAAGCCAGTCATACTGCTGCATATTCTGACAACATCCTGTCAATGTTCCCTCTTCTCGGCGGTCATTTTGAAAGCCACATGAAAACTGTGATCTGGAGAGACCCCTCAGATTTAGAAAATTTTAATATACAGCAACTTTTAATTTGGGTAAGTATGACAAATTTTTACAAATTTAAGATATTAATGGTTTTAACACAACCTAGCACAAGTTAGAACTTGGATGTAGGAGAAAGTTACAGTAAATTCAAAAGACAGTTTTATAGGGTTTTAGCAAATGCCGCAATTCCTTGTTAGCATGCTAGTCATACGAGATTGCTGCAGACACCAATATATTAAATCACACATGATAATTTCTTGTGTTTAACTATTATTTATTTCCAAATGGATGAGAAATAATATTTGTAGATTGCAGGATTTTTTAAAGATTTTGTATTTTTGTATTGTATTTTATTTTTACATGAGCTTAAAGGCTACAGCAGCATAAAAACTGGAGTGCATTAATGTGAGCACATTGGAAAAAAGCTTAAGTATAAACATATAATCAGTATTTCTAGCTTGACTACAAACAGTATATGATTATATACATGGTAAAGAACATTTTTGTGACAAAATACTGATGTTAAAATAAAGTCCATTATATTTTAAATGCGAAAGTATTGCTGTCCCCATTAAGCTCAGGGTGCTCCCTTTAAGCTCACTTACATAGACTGCCTATCTGAATAGTTCATTAATGGTCTAAAAACAATCATTGTCAGTTTTCTGTGTAAATTAAGGTAAAATAATTAGCAATATCTTATTTTTACAAAGTTAAGATGACAAAACCAAGACGGAACTACAGCTCCTGCCCAAAGATGAAGGAGGCATGTCGCCTATATAAAGAGGGTACGATCCGGAACATAACTCCAAACAAAAAGCAGACCATCAAAAAACAGAGAATAAGCACATTAAAGTATGGAGAATCCTTACCCTCTCCAGAAGTCATGGCCAGGCTAGAGGAGAATGAAAAGCGGAAGGAAACGGAACAATCCAAAGATGGAAAGAAGGAAAACAAGAAAAGGAAAGCTGAAACAGATGGAAAGAAAACAAAGAAAAGGAAGTTGACAAACACAGAAAATGTTCCACCTGAGCCATCCTTAGTTATAGAGCCAGATGTGTACTATGCCATTATGTTCACCTCTCCACCAGCCTATTACATTGGGCGGCCCATGAATGTCTCTGCACCTCCTGATGGAGAACAGTATGTTGTGAAATTTCTGAGCAGGGGCCCAAACAATACATACGTGCTGCCAGTTAGAGACAGAATTGAAAATGTTGAGAAGAGATTCTTCCTGTGCAGGGCACAATTAGGTGGTGCTGGGCCCCTCAACTTAAGGAACTTTGAGGAATTTGAAAAAAATGTTCAAGGCACAGTTAAAAGCAAAGGGAGTGTGAGTGGTCATTTTAGTGAGTGTACTAAGGGTACTAACGTTTTCGTGTGTTGGCTTATATCTTTTAGGGCATCTGGTTATGGTTACATGAATTTTCATAAAAAATATTTCATTCACAATAACTTTCCTCTCATATTATTATTGTTGTGGTTTTCCAGAATATAATCAAGTCACTTTTGCATAAGTTTTCAGTGAGATCAAACAACTTTCCATGTCTAAATTCAATTTAAAATAAAAATAATTTAAATTATTTACATTAACAATAATTTTAAATGTACAATATTCTTGTGAGCTTAATTGGAACAGGGGTTCCAGAATGTACCCATTAAGCACACCTCAGACTTTTGACTTTTAAACTTTAATAACTTTATTATAAATTATAAAACTAATAACGTTAAAATTAACATTGCTACATGAGAGATTAATATTTCATTTTAACTTAACATCTCCTGCTAAACAGAATGACTTTTGCTTTAAATACGTCAAATTTTAGATTTGGGTGAGCTTAATAGGGGCGTTTACCCTATGAGAAGTGAAGCTGGAGGCAAACCTGTTAAAGGGGAAATTTACCCATTTTTCCTACATTCTTAACAATTCAGACTTTAAGATGTGAAGTCAGAGTGGTTTGATGTGAAGGGTTCATTGTAGAAAAGCTGGGTCTTCTGAGTTTTATATGTAACATTGAAGGTGAAGTAGTCATATCCCAAACATAACATTTTCTTTGGGGACTTTTGCTTTACAATTAAGTCAAGCGATAGTTTTTTAAATCCCACAAACGGGGAAATTCCACCTCCGCATTTAACCCATCCGTAAAGTGAAACACCACATACACACTATTGAATACACACACACTAGTGAGAACTGAGCACACTTGCCCGGAGCGGTGGGCAGCCCTATCCACGGCGCCCGGGGAGCAGTTGGGGGTTAGGTGTCTTGCTCAAGGACACCTCAGTCATGGACTGTTGGCGCTGGTGATCGAACCGGCAACCTTCAGCCCACGACTGCCCTCATATGCCGTGCACATACCCCTCAGCAATGGATAGATTAAAATTAATGGATTAAAATGCATTTTAGGCCTAAAATTAGTCACAAAACAATCATAAAACAACATGTCAGACATCAGGCAGCATTTTCACAGCCATTTCATGTCATAACTTTCTGTGAGGGAGCTTTTAAATTCCATGTTTATTATGAAAGGGTAAAATGTCTTATTTATTTACATTTTACACAGCTTTTTTTTTTAATTGGGGTTGTAAAATAATAATAATAAGTAATAATAATAATAAATGACAAGATGTTTTGGAAAGTGATTGACTGTTGAATGTGTTTACCAGGTGCATCGGCCTATGCATGTAAGGATCCTGGCCTGCAGTGCAGCATTGTGGATCATCCGTACCACGTGCGTTTGGTTCAGCAGTTGCTGGATGATCCCGACATTCTTCCACTAGTCGGGTTAATCCAGCCGTTCTTGATCTGCAGCGGGACTCTAATTCATGAACGATGGGTTCTGAGTGCTGGAGACTGTTACTATGAGCCAAACGCCGCGTACATTGGACAGAAAGTGTGGGTGAAAACCACCGATTTGCAGTTTTTGACTGGGTCTATAAGACCTACAGCCAAGATAGCTTCCATTTTAATGTAGTGATATGGTGTAATGCTCTGATGAGCCAGTCTGTCACATGTTTACTGCCCCCTAGTTTGACCGTATTGCATTGATCTGCAGGGATTCACTCTTAATCCTGCATACACTGTGCACTTTTCCCTTGTTTTTAAGTCTGATTTGGTCATTGCTGACTAAACTTGAGAATTGGGCCAAAATTCAGCTCCACTGGCCGTCATGTGACATGCAGTTTGAGGGGGGGATCAATGCCCATTATCTTCCCAAATGGGCTCTGGTTTAGCAGTCAGGCAATCGGATGGATTTCATGTCTGAAATTTTAGTTGCTTGTCTTGCCGTTTGAGCAGATCTCGGCAATCGGTTTCTCTGAAAGCTGCACAGAAATCACAGAAATACTTTTTTCGTGTAATGTTGCTCTACACTGAACATACGTATCAAAGTAGAGACAAAAAGTTGTCATTTGCAATAACAAAGTCGACTTTGCTCAGTTTCACTGAATGGAATTGCGAGGTATAAAAGGTAGTACAGCGATTTTTTTTTTAAAAACGGGTCTTGTGAAATAGACTGTAGAGATATTGTATTGCAGAGGTCTTTCATTAAAATTCAGTAATGACCAGTCAAAGAAAAATTCCTAAAGTAGAGGACCAGAGCATCATACCGTCTAATCTGCATCATGGCTCAGTACCATACACTGTTTACTGAAGTAGCCGAGTAGGAATATCAGCATCTTATACAGTCAACAGCTGAATATCAGATCAAATAAAGTCCAGTTCAGTCAGATTTCAACAACATTTACTGAACATCAGATCAAATAAAGTCCAGTTGGGTCAGATTTCAACAACATTTACTGAACATCAGATCAAATAAAGTCCAGTTGGGTCAGATTTCAACAACATTTACTGAACATCAGATCAAATAAAGTCCAGTTCAGTCAGATTTCAACAACATTTACTGAACATCAGATCAAATAAAGTCCAGTTGGGTCAGATTTCAACAACATTTACTGAACATCAGATCAAATAAAGTCCAGTTGGGTCAGATTTCAACAACATTTACTGAACATCAGATCAAATAAAGTCCAGTTGGGTCAGATTTCAACAACATTTACTGAACATCAGATCAAATAAAGTCCAGTTCAGTCAGATTTCAACAACATTTACTGAACATCAGATCAAATAAAGTCCAGTTGGGTCAGATTTCAACAACATTTACTGAACATCAGATCAAATAAAGTCCAGTTGGGTCAGATTTCAACAACATTTACTGAACATCAGATCAAATAAAGTCCAGTTTTCTCTTTTTAGATCACGTCATGTGGAATAACTTCCCTCTGACTCACTTTCTTCTCTGACTGCTGTTTCTCTCCTCGTCCCTCCCCTGTGTGGCGTCACTCACTCGAGTCTCAGAGCTCATCATAATGCACAGATCTGATTGGCTGAGTAGCGTGACGTGTGATAATTACAGTGCATGTGATTGGTCTGGGAGTCTGGCTGCTAAAGCTACCGTAAAGGCTAGGAAAGTTACGCCGACCCAGGTCCGCATAGGACAGCATCTGGGTCTGGACTCGGACTGCGGTCTGCCTCTGCTGTGTTGTCTTACCATGTATGTCACTACAGTGTGGCACAAGCTCCCAAAGCAGCTGTAGCGTTTTTTATTGTGTAACATGTAAACGATGTTCACTGTCTTTGTTGATAACAGAGCCTTACATTGAGCAGTTTTTAATTACTCAATTACCTTTAGTTGATCAGGCCTTCAGGAGCGTCTGAACGGAGGAATCGGGTGGATCTGATTTAGAGCTGATATGTTTTTCTATTTAATTGTTGGAAACAAAAGTGGACCAATTCAAAAAGTACAACCTAGTCACCTAGTTGATGTCACTAGATTGTTTTACCAGAGAGCTTGTAGAGAGGAGAATTCCCACTCTGCAGTGTCTTCCGGTTTTCTCAAACGCTAGGCTCCCGAATGAGTCCAAAATGAATGGGTTGATATGGAGCATTTGAGCAAAATCATAGTTTATCAGTGCTTAAACATTTTTAATGTAAAATAATACATTCATTTCCTGAACAGCGTAAAACATTTTAACACCGCTGTTATGTTTTTAAGAGCTTTTAAACTCAAGTTATAGGAGCTTAATCCCGCTCTAGCATTAATATTATTTAACATTGATAAAATGATTGATTATATATTTTGGTAATAAGCACTCTTATAGTTATACAGGTCAAAGAGAATCAGTGTTTGTCTTTACTCTGTGTCTGTTTTGTGCATCTCTCTCTAGAAAACCTTTAAGGGTGAGATTCGGCTCCCGACCTGGCGAAAATCAAGTGATTCCACACGAAAACATCAGGAAGTTCAGCAGCGATTCAAACATCATGCTGGTTAAACTTCCTGAGACTGTGAGGAACATCGTCACTGCACAGCTTCCAACATCTTGCACTCATCCAAAGATTGGAGAGACGCTCCTTGGACTCAGTTGTCATTGCACAGCGTATGACTCAGATACAGGTGAGAAACTGTGCTTCTTCTACTCCACAGATCTGATGACTATCAAGCCCTTCATGACTGTCTGGCATTCAGATGTCAGGAAAATATGAGAATATGCCTGGGGTCATCATAAGTGATCAAAACCCAGTTATTTGTTATTATACAACAGGTAGTTCCTGCTGATTGGTTGAGAAGCGTTCTAACGGTGCTGTTATTTCCCCATTATATCACAGGTTTTCCACAAACACTGTATCCCTCTGCTGAGACGAGAGTTTGTGCTGCTTACTTTGCACACAAACAGAAAACGGACACTGTTAAGATCATATTTCACCGACAGCCGATTTGGTTCGACTCTGAAGATGAGACGACACTAAATTCCCAAACTGTCGTCTCCACTGAGCAGCTTTTCAGTCGGCAGCTGTGACGGAAGAACAGCTGAACAACCTGGGATCAGCCAGAAATGAACCCAACACCATTCGCCAGACGTGTCTGATCTTCAGAGTCGGACCAAAGTCGGATTTTGTCTTTGGGGCAAATGAATCAGATTTCTGAAAATCACTGCTATTACAGTCTGTGGTAAACAAAAAGACTCAGAACGCGATGTTTTGTCATATTTTTCCACTGAGTGTAACTGACTTACATCATTCTTAAGGACCTGAAATATGAATATGAATGCTAATAGCAAGCTACCACACCTGTGCACTGATGTTGCATGATAATAACATCTGTAGAGCCCTTAAGTTCTATTACACGCTTGAGAACAGCTCAACCAGTTTGCATTGAAGTCCCTGAATAATGAACCTTTGTATGTAATAAGTCTGGGATGTTGAGGAGTCAAACTTGTATTTACAGTATTAGATATCAATCTCAGCTCTAAACCCGCTCTAACTACCACACTGGACAAGGCCTGCTGGTTTGTGTGGGGTATTTTGGTGAGGCCAGTCTTATGACGTCATTTCAGTGCACAGCAGTTTTAGCTCACATGCGGGAAAAATTCATATTTCAGCTTCTTAACAACCTCATAATTCAAGATCCTACAACACTCTTAGGGCAAATGTATGCAGGACAGAACATATTAGCTTTGGAACCTTCTTGTTTAGTGCAGGGTGTGAAGATCACACAAAACATACAAAATACCCAGTATAGTAAGAAGTACCAAACCATAGCAAAAAAAAAAAGACCTAATATAGCACAAAACTACAAACCCATACCAAAAACTACTAAATGTACCAAGAACGGCCAAACCATAGCAAGAGATACCAAACCACACCCAGAACTACCAGACCATACCAGAAACTGCCAAGCCATACAGATAGCTATCAAACCTCAGAACAAACTACCAAACCAGACCAAATACCACCAAAACTGTACCAAAACTATCAAGAGCTATCAGATCATACCAATCCAACCAGATCAACCAATCCAAACCAGACCTAAACCATAGCTGGCTGGCTAGTTTCTGAGCAGAAAGCATGTTTATCTTCTCTGGTTTAGGCAGGTTTCTGTGGTGTGTCACCACTGCTGTGCTTGACGGGGGAAACATCCCCGGGTAATGATTAAGAGGGTCCTCAGGCTATCAGAGTGAGGATCAGCCTGTAGTCTGTTTTTACGGATCCTTCTATCTGTACACAGTTAAAACATGCGGAGGCGCTGTGGTTGTAGTGCAGAAAATCGACCTGCATCGTCTGTGAATTAGGTGTGTGCTGAACTGTTGGTAGAATGTTTGTGCTTGTGTATGTTTTGTTTTTCAGCTAAGGTCACTCTGTATTGCGTGGAACGCAACATCACTACTTGTGGTGATCCAAAGAAGACAAGTTCTCAGCTTTCCTTCTGCGCCAGAGCCATCATGAGCATTAGTCCATTCCTCACCTGTCCAGTAAGTCATCGCCAACTTTGACTGGACTGTGTTTCCCTAATTTCTCAGCAGTGATGGTCAGTTCCTCTGCTGTAGTTGGTGCAGTGGGCTGCTGTGGACCGGAGTGGCTGATTATAGTGAAATATTATTTTTCTGCTGAACACAAAGCTAAACACACTTCATTAGTCTGGAAAAGCTTCATAAGAGACTGAACTAGTTCTAAACTAGTGACCTGCAGCTAAAGTGCTTTTACTGTGCACAGCCTCCTAAAAAGGAAGCGTCGGCTGCTTTGACGCTTTGCTTTAACTGTTATAAATGACGCCTGGTCAACTGTTTCTTTGAGGTTGTAGTTTATAAATGAATAGGTGTGAAACCTTTAGCTAGTACATGCCTTCACTGTAGAACGTTAAGCCCAGTGTTTCCCAGAGTTTCTCAGTCCTGAAGTTCCCACAACCTGCACGTCACACTTGATTCAGCTCAGAAATGCAGATTAGTTAGATAAGTTTTTGTAAACTGCAAGGTTGTGTAGTTTGTAGAGGACAGCATCTTCTCTAGCTCCAGCTGTGGGAGTGAGTAAAAGGTTTCCAGGCTCTTTTCTACTGCTGTGTTTTGTTTTGTATCAGCCAAGTCAGATGACAGCCAAGCTGGATTTGATACTGTGGGTTGAATTTGTCGTCTAATATTTTCAATTTTATTATTAAAGAAGTCCATAAAAACTTCACTGGTGAGAGTTGCTGGGATTTCTGGTTCAGTACCTGTCTGATTTTGTGTGATTTGGGAAATCACATTAAACAGAACTCTAGGATTATACTTATTATTCTCGATCAGCGAGGCCAGATATGCTGAGCGAGCTTCAGTGAGAGCATTTCTATCCTCTATAAGGCCGTCCTTCCAGGCAGAGTGGAACACTTCCAGCTTGGTTTGACGCCATTTCCGCTCTAATTTCCGAGCTGTTTGTTTTAAGGTCCGGGTTTTATCGTTGTACCGTGGGGCTTTTTCTGCCTTATTCTTTTTATTTTAAGTGGCACCACGTTTTCTAAAGTGGATCAAAAGGTATTTTCTAAATAATCGGTTAGTAAATCTAGCTCCATTGGGTCTGATGGAGTGGAGACTGGGGTTGATAGCTCTGGGAGATTTTCTATAAATTGTAGGGCAGTAAACGGTTTTATAGAGCAGAGCGTTTCACACCAAACTACTCTGAATGACTTTGTTTACATTAAACCATTTAATTATGCAGGACTAAATATATCAGTGGACTTTGCCCTTAAGGCCTGATCAGGTTAATTTAGAGGAAAACATCTATAAAATTGTTTATGGTCTCTCTCTCTCTCTCTCTCTCTCTCTGTCTCTCTCTCTCTCTCTCTCTCTCTCTCTCTCTCTCTCTCTCTCTCTCTCTCTCTCTCTCTCTCTTATGCACGTCATAAAGGATGATTCTGGTGGACCCCTTCTGAGGAGAGAAGGCTCTGCTGATGTTGTATATGGAGTGAAGATCTCAGATGACAACTTCATGGACGTCTGTGCTGATGCTGTCAGGCAGTGGATTCATGAGACCATTAATGAAGGATAAACCAGCTGGATCTGAACTCTTGAAGACGATGCCATTACAGGCATAATGGCTTCCTGCTCCTGGAGGAACATTTACATATTTACACCTACATGTCTTCTGAGTTTGAATACGGAAAGTTGATGATGGTGTAATAAAGATAAATCAGAAAAATGTGTTTTCTCTGGGGACGGTCACTGCAAACCCATTACAAAATGACATCAGTTTACATTTTAGGCCAAAACTTTATCTCAAAACGAGCAGAAAACAGTGTCTCAGGCATCAGGCAGCGTCTTCATAAGCTCCGGTCAGGTCTGGGCAGCGATCCTTGCTGAGGACTTTAACATCCAGACACCTCAGGTCCTTCAACACCCGGACCTGCCATACACATTTAAAAGTACTGTAAGAATCTCGCAGCAGATTATAAACATGGTTCTACTGACTGGTTGTTCCGGCAGGCTGGCAGTGTTTCACATTAGAGTCATACAGCTTGTGTTCTCCACCTCATGGAGCTTCTTTAACTGTGTTGTAATGACAGGCGGCTGGTTTGACCGCAGTCTTTAATGAGGAATGTCAGCATGATGCTACTTTTCTCAAGCTGTTAGCTGATCAGTTCATACTTTGTTCACATGATGGCTGTATGTCATACATTCATTTGAACGCACACAAGGATTAATTACAGACTCTAAACCTGGATTAATCAGAGTCTGAGTATCTCAACCTGGATTAATCACAGTCTGAGTATCTAAACCTGGATTAATCACAGTCTGAGTATCTAAATCTGGTTTGATCACAATCTGAGTATCTAAATCTGGATTAATCTCAGTCTGAATATCTAAACTGGCATTAAAGACAGTCTGAGTATCCAAACCTGGATTAATCAGAGTCTGAGTATCTAAACCTGGATTAATCACAGTTTGAGTATCTAAAACTGGATTATTCACAGTCTGAGTATCTAAACCTGGATTAATCACAGTCTGAGTATCTAAACCTGGATTAATCACAGGATTATTCACAGTCTGAGTATCTAAACCTGGATTATTCACAGTCTGAGTATCTTAAACTGAGCTTTTTATTAATGCTTAAAAAATAAATAACTGGAATAACTGGATGTGGAATGGATAATTGAGTGGTTTCACTTTTGCACAGTACAGAATGTGCGAGCAGTTTACAAAATGGTCAACCCAAGATTCAGCACTATTTGATGCCTAGCGCCATCTGCTAGACAGAAACTACACTGAATATTTAAAAGTATTATTTGACGTTGTTGTAGTGGCCATGTGTAGATTAAGACTAGGAATATCTTGCTGATTTATCAAAGCAGGAGTGAAGCCTCAAGCTACACACAAAACACATTCACCACACTTTCCAAGCTTGTTCTGTTTATTGATATACATAAATGTAGCGGTCAGTTAGTGTGCCTTTCATAGAAACAGTTTATAAAAAGTGTATATCCACCAGTTAGAAGTAGAAAAAATGACATCATGCTTTTGTAAAATTTCATCATACTGTCGCTTCAGAGCTGTGCTCGCCCTCAGGGCCCTTCAGACATTCCTTATGTTTGCTCCATCCCAGCTCCTAAAACACACTAACCAAGACATTAAAGGGCCCATATCTTGCATTTTTGAAAGAGTTTGATGTAGTGTATAAACACCATTAAGGGGTCAATATCCTACTTTCCATGCCACTGGAATCAGTGGAAACATTCTGTGAAGCAATGAATCAGTTCATCTATCTGTCAGTCTGATGGACGAGTCTGGGTTTGGTGAATGCCAGGAGAACGTCACCTGCCTGACTGCACTGTGCCAGCTGTAAAGTTTGGTGGAGGAGGGATGATGATATAGAGCTGTTTTTCAGGGATTGATCTAGATCCCTTAGTTCCAGTGAAGGGAATCTTAATGACTCAGCACCAAGACATTTTGGACAACTGTACACTTCCATCTTTGTGGGACCAGTCTGGGGAAGAACCTATACTGTTCCTGCGTAACCCAGTGACCCAAGCAGCTCCATAAAGGCCTGGCTGGGTGAGTTTGGTGTGGAAGAACTTGATTGGCCCTCACAGAGCCCTGACCTCAACCTTTGGGATGAACTAAAACGGAGATCGTGAGCCAGGCCCTCTAGTCCATCATCGGTGTCCGACCTCATAAATGCTCTTCCGCATGAATGGACACAAATTCCCGCAAACACTTTCTGAAATCTTGTAGAAGCTTCCCAGAAGAGTGGAAGCTGTTAGAGCTGTAAAGGGGGACCAACTCCATATTAATGCATATAGATTTAGAATGGGATTCATAAAGGCTCCTTGAGTAATGTGTAGGTGTCCCAATACTTTTGTCCCTATAGTGTGTCATCTTAAAACAGCTTGTTTAAAGATGTTATGAAGAGCTTGGAAACATGAATCGACTGTTCTTGGTTAATAAATGCCATAAATCCACTGCAGGGAACAGAATAAAAGACGTGTGAAAATGTAGGACATGAGCCTGAATCCCTGGTACAGCTGGACTGGGAGCTGGATTAGCGTGAACGTGAGAGCTGGTTCAAGATTGGCTGGTTTAAGGCATCGTGAGAGCCAGGGAGCAGAAGCAGTACACAGTCCTCAGTGAAATGCAGCGTAATAAGCTCTGTGGCGGCATCGTCTGCTGGAGTCGTTCATCAGGGAACCAGATCCAGCTGGTTTAGGCTTCACCGATGGTCTCGCTGATCCACTGCCTGACAGGATCAGCACAGACGTCCATGAACCTGTTGCTAGAGATTTGAACTCCACATAGAACATCAGCAGAACCTTCTCTCCTCAGAATGGGTCCACCAGTGTCAGTCTTCATGATGTATAGGAGAGAGAGAAAGAGAGAGAGAGAGATCTACTAGCCACATACTAGACACATAGCAAATGTATCTCAGTCCTAGAGCTTCATTCCAGTGTTTCCCGTTACAGAAGCCAGAAGTGAAAACTGTTCTTCTGAGCCAACCCTGACTTCTCAACCCAGCCAGGGACTTTTTTACTTACTCATAATCCATCAGCCTAAGCTTCACGTGACTGACGAGAAATCAGGCGTGATGGGAATTTATCCTGCGTCATTTTCTTCTTCAGCAAAACACAAGAGGAGCAAAATGGAGACGTTCACTTTTCTGCATCTTCTGCTTTTGGCAACAGGTGAGATTATTGCCTGATTATATAGAGAACACGCTTTAAAGGCACAGCTTAGTGCGCCGAGTCTCTATTAATCTTCAAAGTGTTTGATCTGTAATTTTCTTTAGAGAAAGATCTTGTGAGATCATCATCTCTCAGGCTTCCTTAAACTGCGTGCCATGCAGATATTTGGCAATGCATGGATTTCAAATATATGACACACTGGCAGATATGGAATTCCTTATATTATACGTATATTAGTCACATAGGTCATACATACATGTCCATATATGCCAAGTAAGTTGTTATGTTACATACACAGATGACATAGGAACAATTATATCTGAACTGTTATAATGTACCATGTAAACCCATGTATCAGACATTAATATTTATGTATGGGCTGAAAAGTGAAAACGAAATATGAATATTCTGGCGTTACTGAATTATGAGAACAGGCATAGAAATGCTTTAAATTGTTTACTTCTCACATATGAGCAACATACGTATGTGGTTATAATAGTGACAAACCCCCAAGAAAATAGATGTCTGAGGAGTTTGCTAACTTTACACTGGTAACATTAACTTTGATAATAGCAGCTGTTGCGGTAAGCATTAGTTAGATGTTATGCTAAATGTTCAATGAGGTAAAAAATAAAGTGCAAATCCACAAAACACGAACAATTTTAACTCCTCTATCCAGACATTTCAATTTACAGCTATGTTCTTAGCAGAGTTCTTCACTTTTTGGAATCTAGTTTATTGATAAAACAAGCTCCTAAACAGTGGTGGATGAAGTACACAAACCATGTACTTGAGTTATAGTAGAAATATTACTCCAGTAAAAGTACTTTAGACCTCCACTGGAGTAAAAGTACTAAAGTATTTACCTTCAAACATACTTAAGTATCTTATGTATTAAGTGTAATTATGGCTCTGATGCTCTGAGGAACCAATCTCTGAGGAACGTTTCCAACACCTTGTTGAAAGTGTGACACGAAGATTTAAGGCAGTTCTGAAGGAAAAAGGGGGTCCAACCTTTTACTAGCAAGGTGTACCTAATAAAGTGGCTGGTGAGCGTATGTAGCTCTTCATGATGTGAAGAGTATTTTCAAACAGAGGCAGGTGTGGACTGCAGGCAGGCCAGTCTACCACATGCAGTCCCTTTCTAAGAATCCACACAGTAACACATGCAGAATGTGGTTTATCTTTGTCTTGCTAAAACAAGCTGGGGAATCCCTGAAGAAGATATCAGCAGCGTTTCTGAATGTTGTTCATTTATGGTGTCCACTTTGTGTAGTGGAGTCTTACACTGCCCTGTATTTGGAATTAGAGTCTGGTTAAGTGTGTGTTATGGTTGGGTTAAGTAGACAGTTAAACAGCTTTTATATTTAATTTTAAAATGTAACTTTTGCCCAGTACTGTGTATATCTATCACTCTGTTAATAACCCAAGAGCCATGGGCAAAGTGTTCTCATGCTTATCTTTAGTTTTATTCACTTTCTGTTTGTGTCGTTGTACTTGCAGTGCATAAACTCTAACCGCATCCTGTCATAGACGAGGGTTAAGCACTTTCACGTGCTGCCACAATTTACAATCTCTTCAAAAGTTTCCCACAAGTTGGTTTGCATTACTAAATAGCTTGGCAATAAAAATATATATCTGTTACATTTCAATCTTCATATTTCTCTCTGACCATCTAGCTTGGCTTATATATTCACTATCAAAAAAACTATCAACTATAAAAAATTAAGTATTCAGACCATAGATATTTACTAGGATTATGTTATGATCTATTCATACCCAGTACAGTAACTGTGATAGTGATATGTTAAATACGTACACTATATGGCCAAAGTATGTGGACTACTATTAACTGTTGAATTCAGGTGTGTCAGTCACACTCATTGGCAACAAGTGGACAAAATAGATAGATAGTTTGTCGATAGACAAACACGGGCAGCAGGTGGGTCTCACTGAAGAGCTCAGCGGCTTCAAATGTGTTCATTTCAGTTTATTTTTGCTGGACTGTCAAGTGTGAGTGCTGTTGTTGTGAAATGGAAGTGTCTTAGAGCAACAACAGCTCAGCCATGAAGTGGTACATGACTCAGAGAGCAGGGTCGCCGAGTGTTGAAGTGCATAAAAATGGCTTATTATTTAAGTGTATTTACCATACAATGCCTGCAATCAAGCACATATATATATAAAGGTCACTTGCTGCCCTACTCTGCTGATCAGTCTGAGTCTCCTGTGTTCATAGCGTCTCAGGGCCTCTGGCGGAGTTTTCCTCCGTTTCCATTTTTGTTTGTTCTCAGATCGGCCTTTGGCTCCCTCTCGACTGCTTCTCTCTACTGAAACTCCAGAGGAGTTATCTTCTTCATCTTCTCTGCTCATCACCTCTGACAATAATGACAATAAAGCCTTATCTATCTATCTATCTATCTATCTATCTATCTATCTATCTATCTATCTATCTATCTATCTATCTATCTATCATGTCTGCTCTTCAGTCAGCTTTTCTTGTGTTCCTCCCCTGCTCTTATTCCAGTTTTCATTCATGATTAGATCTTTGTTCATTACATCCATTTCAGCTATGAGACAAGAAAGCAATTCATTCTCAGTAATCTTATGACTAACTGCATGATTTCTGGTACCAATTACCAGATTGGGGCAGTCGTGGGTTGGAGGTCGCTGGTTTTACATGTATTATATGTGTGATGTCTTCAGGGGCTCCTGTTCATCACTTACTCTGAGCTTTATTGTGACATTCAGGCCCATATCCCAATCGTATCTTTTTCTGTAATATAAGACAAATTATCTGTTAAAACTAGAATACTTTGAGATAAATATAAAAATCTAGGAGTTATGATCCTTTCAATTAGGTATACAGGTATGCCGTATCAGATGCACCGTCTTTTTAAATAATAATGTTTGGCCTAGATAGATCACGTTCTTTATATAAGTGTAACAGCAGCACTGAGAAATCACATGATTAACAGATAAGAACGGATTAAATAGCAGAAATAGACGCTTTCCTCCCAAATTTCATGTAGGCTAACTAACATGAAATACTTTATTTGGTAACATGCAACACATAAGGTGCTAAATTAAAAATGGTAAGTTAAGTAACACGCTACTCTTTGTTTTTTGCAGATATGTTTCTGCATGTCTTGGTTTTTGGATTCAAGATTATTGTGTATTGTGTATTCAAATCTTGGAATATCAATTTCTAACGGGAAATCTGTATCAGAGTCGACTCCACAATTTCTGGACTTGAACAGCCCCAGCATTTACTGTAATCAATAACTCAACGCCAAATATCACAGCAAATTCTGCAGCATCACCTGCAGTGTCTGTTGGTGGTTACCAGAGAGCTTCCTGTTTTTCTCTTGAGGGTGATGTGATCTTATCTTACTGTAGCAGAGCAGTCTGTATCAGTCTTGAAGCTGATCTCAGTGCTGCAGGACTAGTGTAGACTCAGTTCAGTTTTGTGCTGTATCCTTTAAAAATGGTTCTGGGGAGACTGAGCGAATTTTTAAAAGACCACCCGTGGAGTAGTTATGCAATAGTCAACCTTGTTGTCGTTGCTTTAGAAAAGCTTGTAGAGAACGACTTCGTGTGCCCCTGTAGACCTCAGTTTACAGAGGCATTTTTCTCTTTATACTTGTTGATGCCCCTGCTTGTAACTCTGAACTTCAGCTTTTACATGTGGAAAAGCTGGTCTGATTCAGAACTTCCAGAACAACTGAAATGTTGCCCAGGCTGGTGTAAATGCTTTATGAAGTTTCTGACCTGTGCTTTTCCATCTTTTTTTTGGCTGGTCCTTTTTTCGGTGATGGCAGATTTGTGGCCTGTTTGATCACTCAACTAAAAGAACATCATGTTGACAGCATTGCACTGCCTCCGTGGGAATGGTGTGACAGAAACCGAACACTGACTGAAAAGCAGGATCATGTACAGATATCATTTTACATATCCAAGGTAAGCTTCTTATCATACTTCATATATTTTAAGGAGAATTCCACAGAATTTTCAGGGTGCTTTTGTGTGAAATGCTCTCATTTATTCACATTGGTGGTGATGGGAACCGGACATCTGAAGAGTTCAGTACCTCTAAAAGAACATGACTAAACAAAATGGGTACAGATATGTTCCCTGAGACATCCTAAACCTACATAATGTACATGTGTACGTTGTAAATGGCCTGTAAGCTACATTTTTAAAAGCCTCTCTTGATTGAGAGAAAGGCAATGAGGCAGGATGCAGTTGTGAGTTGGTTTGTCTATTAAGGTTCATTCTGTCTGTAAAACAGGCAGAAACAGAGAGTGTGAAGCTCCATGAGAAACACAAATACTTCACAGAAGGAATCTAACTAAAGAACACAAAGCGAGAACTAGCAAAGTACAAGTTACAACATACCTGAACTATACACACTCCTCCAATGCCCACTCATACCAGCACAACACACCTAACACATCACCACCACCACCACCACATCAGTGCTAATGCAGTGCTCAGAATGACCCACCACACAAATAGTACCGGCTCTGTGTGAAAACTATTGCACATAGTTTTTAAATTTTTTTATGAATCAGTGTGGCATGCATGGATATTATATCGATTCAATGCTTTGTAGGACAAAGTGTTTTGGGGTATGTCTCTACCAGCTTTGCGCATCTAGAGGCTGAATTTTTTGCCCATTCCTCTTTGCAAAATGGCTCAAGCTCAGTCAGATTGGATGGACAGCATCTGTGAACTGCAATTTTCAAGTCTTGCCATAGATTCTTAATGGGATTTAGGTCTAGACTTTGACTGGGCCATTCTAACACATGAATATGCTTTGATCTAAACCATTCCACTGTAGCTTGGGCTGTATGTTTAGGGTTGTTGTCCTGCTGGAAGGTGAACATCCGTCCCAGTCTTAAGTCTTTTGCAGCCTCTAACAGGATTTCCTCTAGGATTGCCCTGTATTTAGCTCCATTCATCTTCCCATCAACTCTGACCAGCTTCCCTGTCCCTGCTGAAGGGAAGCATCATGCTGCCACCACCATGTTTCACGGTGGGGGTGGTGTGTTCAGGGTGATGTGTGGTTTTAGTTCTCTGCCACATATAGTGTTTTTGCGTTTAGGCCAAAAAGTTCAACTTTGGTCTCGTCTGACCTGAACACTTCGTCCACATGTTTGCTGTGTCTATATGGCTTGTGGCAAACCGCAAACGGGACTTCATATGGATTGCCTTTAGAAATGACTTTCGTCTTGCCACTCTTCCATATAGGCCAGATTTGGGGGGGTACATAACTAATAGTTGTCCTATGGACAGTTTCTCCCACCTGAGCTGTGGATCTCTGCAGCTCCTCCAGAGTGACCAGGGTCCTCTTGGCTGCTTCTCTAATTAGTGAGATCCTTGCCTGGGCTGTCAGTTTAGGTGGATGGCCATGTCTTGGTCGGTTTTCAGTTGTGCCATACTCCTTCCATTTTCGGATGATGGATTGAACAGTGCTCCGTGAGATGTTCATAGCTTTGGGTATTTTTTATAACCTAACCCTGCTTTACACATCTCCACAACTCTATGACCTGACCTGGTGTGTTCCTTGGTTTTCATGAGGCTGTTTAATCACTAATGTTCTCTGAGGCCTTCACAGTACATCTCTAGTTATACTGAGAATAAATTACAGACAGGTGGACGCCGTTTACTAATTAGGTGACTTCTAAAGGCATTTGGTCCCACTGGATTTTATTTAGGGGTATCAGTGTACAGGGGGCTCAGTACAAATGCACAACACCTTTTCAGATTTTTTATTTAAGAAAAGTTCTTTTCACTTGTTTTATCACACAAAATCCCAATAAAACACATTCAAGTTTGTGGGTGTAATGTGAAAAAATGTGGAAAAGTTCAAAGGATATGAACTCTTTTTCAAGGCACTGTATATAATCAGTACTGACAATACTGTGCTGTCTTTTTTTCCAGATTTCAGTTTTTAGTGTCTTCTCCACCATCCTGCTTCTAGCACTGATTTTTCAGTGCTGTGCCAGATGCTTTGCTAGATGCTGTGCCAGATACTGTGGCAGAATCTGTAATGGATGCTACATCAAAAGCTGTTGCAGATGCTACATCAGATGCTGTAGCAGACATTGTGGTGGTTGCTGTTGTGGATGGTGTGAAGAAAAACTAGTCAGCAAGTATGTTCCTCTCAATGGTATTTGTTACCAGTCCTGATAGCTATAGGAGCAATCCAGAAGTTCAAGAAGTTCAGTAAATAATTAATACATTAATGAAAAAGTAAACCGATGTAAATTCAGAAGAATGCTAAACCATAAACTTGGATCACATTCAATTTAAATTCAATTAAATTCAATCTAGAACAAACAGCATACTAGGTCATTTAATTGATGATGCATCCAAGAATATATCGGCACGTGTCTCTCAGCTCTGTTTCAGTGGTGAAGAGTGAGCCGAATTATTTTCAACTGTTCTTTTGCCATCTATTATTTTTTTCAATTTCATATTTCTTGTGTTCATTTATACAGTTTGTTTTATATATATATATATATATATACACTCAGGGCAGGTGACCAAGCTCTAATCCATAGCCACTCACATTCATTTTCACCCACCCAAGCCTTATTATTTCTTTTTTCTCACCTGCATGAATGGGTTGCATTCACTCAGGGCGTGTCCCCAAGCTGTAGTCCACAGCTATACTGACCCACACTGCTCTCTGTGTAGTTGTCCCTTATTCCCCATACCCTAACATTCAACAGAGGACCAAGAGTCCTCTATGTGGTGTTTTTCATCCCTCAGGCCATAGACTCATATTCATTTATGCCCCTACCCAAGCTCCATGATTTTTTCCCTGACAGCCACCAAACTGCATGTACTCACTCAAAGCAGGTCACCTTCCTCTAATCCACAATGTGTCATTTTTCATCCATTGTTCGTTCCATACACTTCTATTATTTTTGCCCGCACCCCAGCCCTAATCGCTCTTTTGCTTGTCAGACACCAAACTGGATGTTTGAACAAACAGCTGTGGCTTTTCAAATCTACACATTTTTTCTCATGAGCAACTGTGCTAACCAGAAAGTTGCTGACTTGATTTCCTTTAGCACTTTTGCTAACTTAGGCTGTCTAAGTCTGTGCAGTGCATTGTGATTGGTTAGTGGACAAGCCAATCACAAAATGTCCTCTGGAGTAATTGCCTTAATCTGTTACCTCCTCTAATGGACTTTGGAATAAGCTCAATGGCCATTGCCTGTAATGAGCTGGGGCTCAGATGTTTAGCTGCTTTATATTGCTTTATATATAAAATCCCTTCTCCCTCTTTCCTCCTCATCCCCCTCCCAACCACCCTCCCTCCTCCCTTTTCTCTCTTCCCCATCCCCCTCCCTTCTCCCTCTCTCCTCCTCAACCACCCACCCTTCTCCCTCTCTCCTCCTCAACCACGCACCCATCCCCCTCTCTCCTTCTCATTCCTCCTCAAAATTGCAAATATGAGAAGTTACAAAAAATGTTCAAATAACCACAGAATCAGTTTAGAAACGATGGTCAAAATACAGAAAAATGCCTATGTACGTAATTTTAAATGTGGAACTACGTAAAACTTCCTTACTTTTAATTTATTTTTTGTGTTTCCAGAACAGAAGCGTTACACTCTTCAGTGCTCACAGTATACTGTGTGAAAAAGCGCATTGAGCAGCCTGTGAGCAAAAAATACCGTCCCAGAGTCACGGAAGCAGAAAAGGTGGCTCTGTGTTCCGTCTCTGATGGTACTACAGTTTATCTGATTACTCTTAAAGGAGATCAGATCTCTAAACTACAGGAGGGAAAGACTTACATTATAGAAAACGCCACAGTGAAGGACGACCATCCAGTCCCTAAATTGAGCCTGGAGAAAAAAAACTCACGGTTGTTCCGGACGGCTCCACTGCAGCTGGATGAGAAATTAATCCGTAAAGCGCAAGAGAGCATCGATCCTTCTACAGAGAGAGCAGCTCTGAATGATCCAGCACTGTACCTGAAAAAGGGCTACATAACCCTGACAGGAGAAGTTGTTTCAGTAAGTATTATGATCTTACCGGGTTCATCAGTTTGTTCATGTTCCTCAAGGGCTGTTGAGTTTTGTCTACTACAAAACAAGAGGTGTGTGTTTTTTGGGGGTGGGGGTGGAGGTGGTAGTGAGAAGTCAGGGTGATCCCGATACGGATGGACCTAAATTTGGATTCACTCTCAAACACAGACATTCCAGAGTCCTTAAAAAGTCTTAATTTGTGTGAACTTACATTTTTCATATTTAAAAGGCTTTCAGAACTAAATTTTATTCTAGGGCCACAAAAAACATCACTGCAGTGTGGCACTGAACATCCACACAGACGGAATACATTAGTTTACATTTATTTACATTCATTTACTTAATTTACAGTCTTTTTATTGCTTACTTTTAATAACGCAGATGCTTCTCAATTAATGTGAGAATTAAACTAATGCAGTGATGTTATGGATAGGCACAATGTAGTGTTCAATAATATAACCAACATTTCCAATAACGTTGGGATAAATAAAAATCCAATGCAATAAACTGCAAATCATGCAAACCATATTTTAAAAATTAAATACTAAAAGACAACAAATCAAATCAAATACTGAAAGTGAGAAATGTTATTATTTTTTTTTTTAAATATCTGCCCATTTTGAATTTGTTGCCAGCAACATGTTCCAAAAAAGTGCCTCTTCTTTTAACAGAACTCTTTAAGTGTTTGGGAACTGAGGAGACAATGTTGTAGTTTAGAAAGTGAAATCTTTTCTGTTCTGTTTGAAACAGGATTTCAGCTGCTCAACAGCTCAGGGGCTTATTTGTCTTATTTTTTTGTTTCATAATGTGCCAAATGTACTCAGTGGTGACCGGTCTGGACTGCAGGCAGGTCAGTTTAGCACCCAGACTCCTTTAATAAGGAGCAGTGCCCCCTAAACCATCATACTGGCTTTTAAACTCTGCACTGATAACAAGCTGAGTGGTCTTCAGCCCGGAGGACACAGTGTCCATGATTTCCTAAAGGAATTTCAAATGTTGGTTCTTCGGACTGCCGGACACTTTTCCACTTCCCCTCAGTCCATTTTAAATGAGCTCAGGCCCAGAGAAGGTGGCAGCGTTTCTGAGTCTTTAATTATATTCTGCACCGTAGACGATGAAAAGCAGAAGCTCTTTGCTGGTTTATGTTGAGGAACGTTCTTCTTGAGTTGTTGCTCTATTTGATGGTGCAGTCTTTCACAGAGTGGTGACCCCTCCTCCTCTTTACTTCTGAAAGACTCCGCCTCTTTGAGATGCTCTTTATACCCAATCACAACTTTACCAGCCTTTTGTTGCCCCGTCCCAACTTTTTTAGAACATGTTGTTGCCATCAAATTCAAAATGGGCAAATATTTTTCAAAAAACTATAAAATTTCTCAGTTTAAACATTTAATTTATTGTATTTGTACTATTTTCAATTAAATACAGGGTTTAAATAATTCACAACTTTTATTTACGTTTTGCACAGGCTCCCAATTTTTTTGGAAATAGGGTTGTAATTATAAGTACTATTCAAGCTTTGAACAGTATCACTCTTTTCCTGGCACTCTTTTGGTAGTTATTATTGTATTCACTCTGTTTTTTTCCTCCCCAGCCGATTCAGACAGACATCCCTGTGAAAGATATTACGATCAAGGAGGCTGGTGACACAGTGACAGTATATCTTACGAAGAAGCCAGCAACTGTATCACTTGAGACAGGCCAGAAGATTGAGATCTCTCACGTCAAAGTGAAGAAAAACAAGATATTTGGAAAAAAACTGATGGCGTCTTACTACACAGTTATTTCTGTGAGTATTATGAACTTTTCTGCCTCCTTCCAAATTTCCTGTTCAGCAGATTCTCGTCTTGTTGGCTGTAACTGCACATCTGAACCACGTAAATCATCATTTTAGTCAGAGTAAGGCTTTCATTTTTTTTTCTTGATTTTGAACACTGTGCATAGCTCTCTATATTTGGGCCTTTCATTTGTTTTGCTCATAACAGTCATGTACACAGTCCTGTACAGTCAACTCAAGTCATACCACACTCAACATATTAAATAAACCATCCATGCAATAAGTAATATTTTGGGCTTTAACAAAAATTGAAGCTGCATAATTTTATATTTCTACTGTTTATACTTATAGTTTTAAAAGCAAAACACTTTTAAAGCAATCAAAGGAAATGAACATTCTTGAAATGTTTGTTGGGAGAGTTTATCTTTCATGAGCTCATTGCTCACCACCCCACGCTGTCCTTGCAGCAGAGCTACATGATATGAAGCATCGCATTGTAAGATGTGCTAACGGTCAGCCATTAACCCTTGTGTTGTCTTGCGGGTCAAAAGTGACCCACTACCATGTTTAGCTGTAGAAAAAATACCCTAACCTATCTTTTTCCAACTTGAAATTTTATGACTTTTCCTAAAAGGATCCCATCATAAGAAAAAGTGATATTTTGTTTTTGTTTATGTTTCCATGTGAGCTGTACACCACTAGGGTACAAATATTGTCTTACGGGTCATTTTTGACCCGTGAATTATAAAAGCATTTAAACACCAGAAAAAAAGTTCAAAGGCCACACACAAACTCTCTAATACACACACACACACACCTACGCACACACACACACACACACACACACAAACACACACACTCACTCATCAAAGAAACTGGATTGATGTATGAATTGAACTTGCTTTTGACCTGCACCTACACTCTTGATCTGCAGCTAACCCCTCACATCACACAAGCTCCCAAACAAAACAAACAACAATCTCAGACATAGTAAAACAATAAAAACAAATTCAATATAGAGGATATAAAGAGACCCTGAATCAAAGTACCCCTAGTTCGTTCCTTGCTGAAGCCATGAATAGATGTCTCAGTGCTTAACAGGTCCTGGATGAGATATTTTCAGGAGCTGTGGAGGAACAAGAGGATGAAGATGTATCTGAAGAGGAAGATGGGGAGGAGTGCAACCCAGAGGATGAAGCATCTTCAGATGAAGAAGAAGAGGAAATCCCTCAAGCTGACAGAGAGACTTTTTGGTCAAAGAATGGCAAAATTGCATGGTCCTCATCAAATTCAGACAGCAACCAGGGAAGAACTGCAACATCAAACATCATAAGGATGACTCCAGGACCAACAAGGTATTTGGCTGCCCATGTCCAGGACATTTCATCCACCTTTCTCCTGTTCATCACACCAGCCATCGAAAAAATCATCCTGGAGAATACAAATTTGGAGGGTTTCCGGAAATATGGAGAAAACTGGAAAAATATGGATGAGATTGACCTGCGTGGCTACATAGGGCTTTTGATATTAGCAGGTGTATATAGGTCCCATGGCGAGGCTACATATACAGAAGGATGTTCCTTGAGCAGTTGGTAAAGGCTCTTGTCACCCCGTGCATTGAGAAAAGGGAGCGCCTGCCTCGCACAGAAGCCACTGCAGCCATTGTGGAAGCTGTTCAAGGAGTTGTATCTTGTCCTGATCCACCTGAGGTTGCAGCAGGGTCAGTCAAAAGAAAAAGGTGCCAGTTCTGCCCCTGGAAGAAGGACTGCAAGACAAAATCTGTGTGCTGCACATGTGAGAAGTACATCTGCAAAGCCCATTCTCACGTTCGCACATACTGTCCAACATGTGCTAAATAGAGTTGATGGTGAAAAGTGTTCACAAAATCAAGTAAAATTTTGTTTTATTAGTGTTATGAGAGAAGTATTTTAATAATTCACTTCCTAAAAATTATAAAAGAATAAACTGTTGACAAAAAAGTTCCAGATAGTTGACTGTTTTTTCCCTTTTAATATAATTAATTCAGATGTAATTACTTCACATTTATATTATAGCAATAATAAACCTCTACTGTGTAAAAGTAAACATTTATGACAGCGTAATACTGTTCACTGGTGATCGTCTTTGTAATGTGTAATGCCCTTTGGTAGGGCGGGTCATTTTGGACCCATAGGACAATGGGAGTAAACAGAATGTTAAGATCACACAAGGGTTAATGACAGCTGAACACATTTGTAGCTTTTAATGTTGGCTAGATTTCTTATAGGTAAGTCAAGTGGACGGGCGAGGGTAGCTGTGCCCCTCAGTAATCGGCTTTGTCCCTGAGTGTAACTCGTCCTGTGACACGAACTGACTGCCAAATTTTGGAAGCGTGTGCGAGTCTACACACTCTTTCCATTCAACATTCTGTTTTATTAATCACTACTTTACCATGAATTTTCAGATATAACCATTTTAAGATCACATCCGAGTGCACGAGTCTTTTATAAATGAGGCCTGTTATTTAGTGGAATTCATTGACTTTCAAAGGTGCTCCTGGACCACTAGCAGCAAAACAGCCCTGAAGCTGTGATCCACCTCCATTTTTGACAGTGGTTATCAGGTGCTTTTCATCTTTTCATTGTATGCAGTCTCTTTTTTGGTCAAACCTGATGGTGTACATGACCAAACATGTAAATATTTTACAAATTGACTGATTTGACCAAATCACAAGATTCAACTAAACTGCACACTTCTAAAACGGATCTTTGGGTTTCCTCCTCACTATCCAGGGACACTGGGCTTATATGTCCTTTTCCTGGGAAATTTTGAACTGTGCCATGTTCTTCAAAGACTTCTATTTTTTTAAGTTATTGTCCTGATCACAACTGTACCAACGGGGGGGGGCACTTTTACTTTGCCTTTAAGGGGAGAGCAGCTAGGCTTTCTGTGGTCAGCAGAACAACTGGCCAACCTTTGTGAAAGGGTGTGAAAGAAATTATTTTAAAATAAATAACACTTCATTTTAAGAATCCCAGCAGTCATTGGGCAGAAAACAGGAAACACAATGGCCAGGTCTCCAGTCCTTCACAGAGCTCTAGAATAGTTGGCCCTTATGTATTAGACTTGCTGGGTCTAAGGAGCTTTTGAAAAATGGCTTAAGGCCTCATCTGTATGCACGAGCTTTTATGGAGGGGCACATGTAGTTTTTCAGTTTTTGTGGGTGATGTGTTCATCTATATTATGTTTTTACCCTATTTTATTTACTTCTCTTTTCAAAGTGAAGCACTTTGTAGTATATCTTAGAAAACTTCTATATAAATAAGTTTTCACTTTCTTGCAATACTTATTTTTCACATAATGTCCTACAGGATAGTGAAGGAAGCCATATAAAGGTTAAGGGATATGATACAGACAATAAAGTTCTTCTGACAGAAGAATGGAAGGAACTGAGTGTCCCCTCCAGTGTCTGGCATGAAGATCTTGACCAGCTGCTACAAACACTGCCAGCAGAGTTGAAAATAACCAGATGGGACCAAAAGGTTACAAAAGTGGAAAAGGCTCCTTTTGAAAAGTAAATATGCTGTGCATACGTCATCAATATTCAACATTGTGTTAATGCTTCATCAATTTCTAACCAATCACACACTTCCAATATTGAAATGATGTTTTCTTTACGTTCTTCTTAAACAACTAAACATTTGACTAAACATGTGTTTGTAAATGATTTCTAAATATGAATTAAACATTTAACATGTCATTCCTAATCAGAAAAGAAAGGCTCAAGTTTAAAAAAAAGTCAGAAAAGAATATCAGTGTGTTTATTTATTTTGAGATTCAATTATGCATAATTACATTTTTATTTAAATTTTCCTACTAATATGCTTCTATAATCCTGATTGTGCTCATTAAATGACACCAGATGATGAACTGTCAGTGGAACATCACCGGCTGCTGCTAACAGACTCATTTAAACTGCTTTTCACTTCATTCTTCCTGTATCTGGATGTATTTTGCCCTTGTTAGAACAGCCTGAGCAGGTCAGCAGCTAGCTAAGAAATGAACAGGCCAACGCTACAATAATAAAAGACAAGCTAAAAAAAGTGAAAGCTTCAAGTTAAAGGGGAATTCAACCAATTCTTCTAAATTCCTGTGCTATTAAACAATTTAGAAACCGAGCGATAGAAAAAGACCTCTAACAAAAACAGGGAAGCACACATGCTTTGCCTTCACTATGAACAGAAATCAAAGACACTTCCATTCTCAACTGCATATCGCAGCCATAATCTCACAAAACAGAGAGAAAAAATACAATAGTAATAATCTTACAATTCATTAATAAATTACAGAAAATATTCTTCATATAACCACACAAGCAATATAGAAACGACTACTGAAATATAGAAAATGTATAATATATATGTAAATATTATTATATGTAAATATGCAATTAAGTAAAAATTCATTTTTAACTTTTTTTTGTCTCCTCAGATCTTCAGTGTACAGAGTACACTGTGTGGTAAAGCGCACTGTGCAGCGCACGAGCAAATATGACTTTTACAGAGACTCTGTAAGAGTCAGGGAGAGAGAAGATGTGGCTCTGTGTTCCGTCTCTGATGGTACTGCAGTTTATCTGATTACTCTTAAAGGGGATCAGATCTCTGAACTACAGGAGGGAGAGACTTACATTATAAACAACGCCACAGTGAAGGAGGACCGTCCAGTCCCTGAAATGATCCTGGGAAATGAAACAGAAGTGTTCCGGATGGATCCACTGCAGCTGGATGAGAAATTAATGCATAAAGCGCAAGAGAGCATCAATCCTTCTTCAGAGAGAGCAGCTCTGAATGATCCAGCACTGTACCTGAAAAAGGGCTACATAACCCTGACAGGAGAAGTTGTTTCAGTAAGTATTATGATCTCACCTGGTTCATCAGTTTGTTCATGTTCCTCAAGGTCGGTTCAGTCTTGGCTATAGCGACAAACAGGGGCCTAAATCTGGTTTATCTTTCAAAAACCTAGACGTTTCAGAGTCCTTAAAAAGTCTTAATTTGCTGAAATTACAACATCATTTCCAAAAAAGTTGCGATGCTGTGCAGAATGTAAATAAAAATAGGATGCAACGATGTGCAAATTATGTAAACCATATTTTTTTAAAGGAAAATACTAAAAGACAACAATCAAAATGTTGAAAGTCAGAAATTAAAAAAAAAGTGCCCATTTTGAATTTGATGCCAACAACACGTTCCAAGAAAGTTGGGACGGGGGCGTGTTTACCGCTGAGTTTCATCACCTCTTCTTTACAGCGCTCTGTCAGTGTTTGAGAACTGAGGAGACGCTGCTGTAGCTCTGACAGTGAAATGTTTTCCATTCTTTATTTATTTCAGCAGCTCAACAGTTTGGGGCCTCCTTTCTTGTATTTTTCATTATATAAAACACCAAATGTTTTCAGTGTTGACCGGTCTGGACTGCAGGCAGGTCAGTTTAGCACCTAGACTCTTTTTACGGAGCAATGCTGCTGTAATACATGCAGAATGTGGTTTGACATCATCTTGCTGAAATAATCAAGGCCTTCCCTGAAAAAGACGTCATCTGGACGGCAGCAGATGTTGATAAAACATGTTTATATCATTCAGCTTTAATGGCGCCTTCACAGATGAGCACGTCACCCAGGCCATGAGCACTAATGCCCCCTAAACCATCATGAATACTGGCTTTAGAACTGAGCACTGATAACAGGCTGAGTGGTCTTCAGCCCGGAGGACAGTGTCCATGATTTCCAATAAGAATTTCAAATGTTGATCCGTCGGACCGCCGGACACTTTTCCACTTCTCCACTTCCCCTCAGTCCATTTTAAATGAGCTCAGGCCCAGAGAAGGTGGCAGCGTTTCTGGATCCTGTTTATATTTGGGTTCTTCTTTGTGTTTTAGAGTTTAACAGCGTTTGTGGATGCAGTGATGAACTGTGTTCACAGACAGTGGTTTTCAGAAGTGTTTCTGAGCCCATGCAGTGATTTCCACTACAGAATCATGTCTGTTTTTAATGCAGTGCTGCCTGAGAGCCCAAAGATCACAGCCAGCAGATACTGGTGTTCAGCCTCGTCCCTCACAGACAGAGATTTCTCCAGATTCTCTGAGTCTTACAATAATATTATATCCTGTAGATGATGAAAAGCTGATGTTTGCTGTTTTGCATTAAGAAATGTTGTTCTTGAATTGTTCCAATTAATCACCCGGTGTTTTTTTAGCATTACACAACTTTACCAGCCTTTTGTTGCCAAATTTTTTGGAATGTGTTGTTGGCATCAAATTCACAATGAGTAAGTAGTTTTCAAAAAACAATAAAATTTCTCAATTTCGACATTTTAAATGTTGTCTTTCTACCATTTTAATAAAATATAGGGTTTACATGTTTTGCACATCAGTGCATTTTGTTTTTTAATTGAATCTTTGAGGAGTGGTATTCTTTCTCTCCCGCTCTTTTAATAGTCATTATTGAACTCACTCTGTTGCTCTGCAGCTAAGCGCTCCAAAGTGGATTGAGGGAGACATCCTTGCCCCTGTGAGAGATGTTGAGATCCAGGAGGCTGGTGTCACAAAGACACTCTCACTTCACAAGGATGCAGCAACTGTGCCACTTGAGACAGGCCAGATGATTGAGATCACTCACGTCAAAGTGGAGGAAAACGACACACAGGAACAAAAACTGATGTCATCTGACTACACAGTCATTTCTGTGAGTATTATGAACTTTTCTTTCTCTCCATCAGTACCTTCTAAATCCAGACTCCAGGTTTCCTGTGAAGCAGGTCCTCCAGCTCTAACTGCATACCTGAACTACTTAAATCATCATTTTACTCAGTTTTTTTTTTTGATTTTGTACAGTGTGTGTAGCTCCTCATATTTGGCCCTTCCAATATTTTGCTCATAACACAGTTATGTACACAATCCTTTAGAGGCAACTTGAGTTATAGACACTTGATGAAAATGAGCTAAAATCAGTTCATTAAATAAACCACTGGTGTCTTTTGTAACTAAGAAAAAAAAATATTTTGAACATAATAATCCAGAAGGAATGCAGACCTGCGTCACTGGATGAAAGTGCATTTTACCACAGAACTAAAGAAAAAAAGATTTAACATACAGCAGCAATAGTTTTCATAATATTTTCTGGGAATTTTTCCAGTGTTTTCTTCCATGTTTAGTTGTATCCAATTCCACCCAGTAGCTTTGACTACCCCAATTAAACAATGACACCTGCGCTACAATGGCTGAGTCACATTAAGTCAGCTAACACACACCTGCATTGGCTAGCATCACACAGTGTTGGGGGGAGGCATCTTACCCATCCAGACAGAGTGAGAACAATTGTGCTCTCTTGCTACAGAAGACAGCAATAAAGTTCTTCTGACAGACGATTGACAGGAACTACGTGTCCCATTCAGTTCAGTCTTGGCTACAGCAACAAACAGGGGCCTAAATCTGGTTTATCTTTCAAAAACTTAGACACATTTCAGAGTCCTTAAAAAGTCTTAATTTGTCTGAAATTACAACATCGTTTCCAAAAAAGTTGGGATGGGGTCTGTTTACCGCTGAGTTTCATCACCTGTTCTTTAACAGCACTCTAAGTGTTTGGGAACTGAGGAGACGCTGCTGTAGTTTTGAAAGTAAAATGTTTTCTCATTCTTACTTAATATAGCATTTCAGCTGCTTAACAGTTTGGGGTCTCCATCATATTTTTCATTTCATGAAGCACCAAATGTATGTTACGCAGTGGGTGACCAGTCTGGACTGCAGGCAGGTCAGTTTAGTGCCCGGACTCTTTTAATACAGAGCAGTGCTGCTGTAATACATGCAGAATGTGGTTTGACATCGTCTTGCTAAAATAATCAAGACCTTCCCTGAAAAAGACGTCGTCTGGACGGCAGCAGATGTTGATAAAACATGTTTATATCATTCAGCTTTAATGGCGCCTTCACAGATGGGCACATCACCCAGGCCATGAGCACTAATGCCCCCCTAAACCATCATGAATACTGGCTTTAGAACTGAGCACTGATAACAAGCTGAGTGGTCTTCAGCCCGGAGGACACAGTGTCCATGATTTCCTAAAGAATTTCAAATGTTGGTTCGTCGGACCGCCGGACACTTTTCCACTTCCCCTCAGTCAATTTTAAATGAGCTCAGGCCCAGAGAAGGTGGCAGCGTTTCTGGATCCTGTTTATATTTGGGTTCTTCTTTGTGTTTTAGAGTTTAACAACGTTTGTGGATGCAGTGATGAACTGTGTTCACAGACAGTGGTTTTCAGAAGTGTTTCTGAGCCCATGCAGTGATTTCCACTACAGAATCATGTCTGTTTTTAATGCAGTGCTGCCTGAGGGCCCAAAGATCACGGCCAGCAGATACTGGTGTTCAGCCTCGTCCCTCACAGACAGAGATTTCTCCAGATTCTCTGAATCTTACAATAATATTATATCCTGTAGATGATGAAAAGCTGATGCTTGCTGTTTTACATTAAGAAATGTTGTTCTTGAATTGTTCCAATTAATCACCCGGTGTTTTTTTAGCATTACACAACTTTACCAGCCTTTTGTTGCCAAATTTTTTTGGAATGTGTTGTTGGCATCCAATTCACAATGAGTAAGTAGTTTTCAAAAAAACAATAAAATTTCTCAATTTTGACATTTTAAATGTTGTCTTTCTACCATTTTAATAAAATATAGGGTTTACATGATTTGCACATCAGTGCATTTTGTTTTTTAATTGAATCTTTGAGGAGTGGTATTCTTTCTCTCCCGCTCTTTTAATAGTCATTATTGAACTCACTCTGTTGCTCTGCAGCTAAGCGCTCCAAAGTGGATTGAGGGAGACATCCTTGCCCCTGTGAGAGATGTTGAGATCCAGGAGGCTGGTGTCACAAAGACACTCTCACTTCACAAGGATGCAGCAACTGTGCCACTTGAGACAGGCCAGATGATTGAGATCACTCACGTCAAAGTGGAGGAAAACGACACACAGGAACAAAAACTGATGTCATCTGACTACACAGTCATTTCTGTGAGTATTATGAACTTTTCTTTCTCTCCATCAGTACCTTCTAAATCCAGACTCCAGGTTTCCTGTGAAGCAGGTCCTCCAGCTCTAACTGCATACCTGAACTACTTAAATCATCATTTTACTCAGTTTTTTTTTTTTTTTGATTTTGTACAGTGTGTGTAGCTCCTCATATTTGGCCCTTCCAATATTTTGCTCATAACACAGTTATGTACACAATCCTTTAGAGTCAACTTGAGTTATAGACACTTGATGAAAATGAGCTAAAATCAGTTCATTAAATAAACCACTGGTGTCTTTTGTAACTAAGAAAAAAAAATATTTTGAACATAATAATCCAAAAGGAATGCAGACCTGCATCACTGGATGAAAGTGCATTTTACCACAGAACTAAAGAAAAAAAGATTTAACATACAGCAGCAATAGTTGTCATAATATTTTATGGGAATTTTTCCAGTGTTTTCTTCCATGTTTAGTTGTATCCAATTCCACCCAGTAGCTTTGACTACCCCAATTAAACAATGACACCTGCGCTACAATGGCTGAGTCACATTAAGTCAGCTAACACACACCTGCATTGGCTAGCATCACACAGTGTTGGGGGGGGGGGGGGGGGGGGGGGCATCCTTCCCATCCAGACAGAGTGAGAACAATTGTGCTCTCTTGCTACAGAAGACAGCAATAAAGTTCTTCTGACAGACGATTGACAGGAACTACGTGTCCCATTCAGTTCAGTCTTGGCTACAGCAACAAACAGGGGCCTAAATCTGGTTTATCTTTCAAAAACTTAGAGACATTTCAGAGTCCTTAAAAAGTCTTAATTTGTCTGAAATTACAACATCGTTTCAAAAAAAGTTGGGATGGGGTCTGTTTACCGTTGAGTTTCATCACCTCTTCTTTAACAGCGCTCTAAGTGTTTGGGAACTGAGGAGACGCTGCTGTAGTTTTGAAAGTAAAATGTTTTCTCATTCTTACTATATATAGGATTTCAGCTGCTTAACAGTTTGGGGTCTCCATCATATTTTTCATTTCATGAAGCACCAAATGTATGTTATGCAGTGGGTGACCAGTCTGGACTGCAGGCAGGTCAGTTTAGCACCTGGACTCTTTTAATACAGAGCAGTGCTGCTGTAATACATGCAAAATGTAGTTTGACATCGTCTTGCTAAAATAATCAAGGCCTTCCCTGAAAAAGACGTCGTCTGGACGGCAGGAGATGTTGATAAAACATGTTTATATCATTCAGCATAAATGGTACCTTCACAGATGAGCACGTACTGGACAAAACAATCACAATGGTTGCGCTGTCACTTTAATCTTTCATAAGAGTTCATTGCTCACCACTGCATGCTGTCTTTTTCCCTGGCAAATTTAGAATTTTGTTCTATGCTGTTCAAAAAATGTATGCTCCTGATTCTGTTTCACAGTAATTTTAACTGACTACTCATGTTTTTATTACTATTTCCTAATCTGTGCAGGTCCATATCCATCTGTCTCATTAAAGCTTACAGCTCTGTGTTTACTCATGTTGATGGATGATCATTTTTCATTTCATAAGGATCTCCTTGGATCACCACCTTACGCTGTTGGAGAGGTGTGCGTGCCTACATGATCCTAGGAGCTATGTTGTCAGGGGCGAAAGCTCCTGGTAGGGTCTCCCAAGGCAAACAGGTCCTAGGTGATGGGCCAGACAAAAGGGTGATCCAAAAAAACCCCCATGATGATAAAGAACAATGACCCAGTTTCCCTCGCCCAGATTAGGGTTACCGGGGCCTCACCCTGGAGCCAGGCCTGGGGGAGGGGCTCCTCAGTGAGCGCCTGGTGGCCGAGCCTTTACCCATGGGTCCCGGCCGGGCTCAACCCGAAAGATTTACATGGGTCCACTCTCCCATGGTTAAAAAAGGGGACCGGAGGGTGTGTTCCAACTACAGGGGAATCACACTCCTCAGCCTCCCTGGCAAGGTCTATGCAGGGGTACTGGAGAAGAGTCCGGCTTATAGTCGAACCTCGGATCCAGGAGGAACAGTGCGGGTTCTGCCCTGGTCGTGGAACACTGGACCAACTCTTCACCCTCTCCAGGATTCTGGAGGGTTCATGGGAGTTTGCCCAACCAGTCCACATGTGCTTTGTGGATCTGGAGAAGGCATTCGACTGTGTTCCCCGGGGTATTCTGTGGGAGGTGCTTCGGGAGTACGGGGTACATGGCTCTTTGCTACGAGCCATTCAGGCCCTGTACAAACAAAGCTGGAGTTTGGTTCGCATAGCCGGCAGTAAGTCAGACTCGTTCCCAGTGAGAGTTGGACTCCGTCAGGGCTGCCCTTTGTCACCGATTCTATTCATAATTTTTATGGATAGAATTTCTAGGCGCAGTCAAGGGATGGAGGGTGTCCGGTTTGGTGACCTCAGGGTCACATCACTGCTGTTTGCAGATGATGTGGTCCTATTGGGGACATCAGGCCGCGAACTTCAGCTTTCGCTGGATCGGTTTGCAGCCGAGTGTGAAGCGGCTGGGATGAGAATCAGTACCTCTAAATCCGAGACCATGGTTCTCAGGCGGAAAAGGGTGGAGAGCCCTCTCTGGGTCGGGGATAGGCTCTTGCCTCAAGTGGAGGAGTTCAAGTATCTCGGGGTCTTGTTCACGAGTGATGGTACAAGGGAGCGGGAGATTGACAGGTGGATTGGTGCTGGGTCAGCAGTGATGCGGGCTCTTTACCGGTCTGTTGTGGTAAAGAAAGAGCTGAGCCATAAGGCAAGGCTCTCGATTTACCGGTCGATCTACGTTCCCACCCTCACCTATGGTCATGAGCTTTGGGTAATGACCGAAAGAATAAGATTGGAATACAAGCGGCCGAAATGAGTTTCCTCCGCAGGGTGTCTGGACTCTCCCTTAGAGATAGGGTGAGAAGTTCAGTCATCCGAGAGGGACTCGGAGTAGAGCCGCTGCTTCTTCACGTCGAGAGGAGTCAGCTGAGGTGGTTCGGGCATCTGGTTAGGATGCCCCCTGGACGCCTCCCTCGGGAGGTGTCACAGGCGAGTCCACCTGGGAGGAGACCCCGGGGAAGACCCAGGACACGCTGGCGCGACTATATCGCCCAGCTGGCCTGGGAGCGCCTCGGAATCCCCCTTGGAGAGCTGGTGGAAGTGGCTGGGGAAAGGGAGGTCTGGGCTTCATTGCTTAGGATGCTGCCCCCGCGACCGGAACCCCGGACAAGCGGAAGATAATGGATGGATGGATGGATGGATGGATGGATGGGCACTCTCCCATGGACCCACCACTCGTGGGAGAGGTGCTTATGGGGGTCTGGTGCAATGTGGATCGAGTGGCGGCCGAAGGTGGGGGCCTTGGCCTTCCGATCCTCGGCTACTGAAGCTGGCTATCACAACATGGAACGTGACCTCTCTGGCAGAGAAAGAGCCCAAGCTAGTGTATGAGGCTGAGAGATACCAACTAGATATAGTTGGGCTCCCCTCAACACATGGCAGGGGCTGTGAAACAGACTCTCTTGAGAGGGGTTGGACTTTATTCCACTCTGGAGTTGTCCAGGGTGAGAGGCATCGGGCAGGAGTGGGCTTACTCATAGCTCCCCGGCTCAGCGACTGTATGTTGGGGTTTTCTCTGGTGGATGAGAGAGTTATTTCCCTGTGCCTTCAGGTCAGGGAACGGGCTCTGACTTTTGTCTGTGCTCATGCACCGAATGGCAGTTTGGAGTACCCGGCCTTCTTGGAGACCCTGGGGGGGTACTGAAAAGTGCCCCCTGTGGGGACTCCATTGTCTTGCCGGGTGACTTCAACGCTCACATGGGCAATGACAGTGAGACCTGGAAGGGTGTGATTGGGAGGAACAGCCTCTCCGATCTGAACCCAAGTGATGTTTTGTTATTGGAGTTCTGTGCTCGCCCCAGTTTGTCCATAACAAACATAAGTGCACATGGCATCAGGACACCTTAGGCCGCAGTTCGTTGATTGACTTCGTAGTTGTGTCATCGGATTTGCGACCATGTGTTTTGGAAACCCGAGTGAAGAAAGGAGCGGAGTTGTCAACTGATCACCACCTAGTCGTGAGGTGGATCAGATGGCGGGTGAAAACACAGACAGACCTGGCAGACCCAAATGAGTTGTGAGGGTTTGTTGGGAATGTCTGGCAGAGGAACCTACAAGAAAGATCTCCAACTCCCACATCCGAGAGAGATTCAACAGCATACCGAGGGAGGCAGGTGATATTGAGTCCAAGTGGGCCCTGTTCTGTGCCTCCATTGTCGATGCAGCGGATCGGAGCTGTGGCCGCAAGGTCATAGGTGCCTGTCATGGTGGCAATCCCCGAACCCGCTGGTGGACACCTCGGGTAAAGGAAGCCGTCAAGCTGAAGAAAGAGTCCTATTGGGCCTGGTTGGCTTGTGGGACTCTGGAGGCAAAAGATGGGTACCGAAGGACAAAGCAGGCCGCGGCTTCTGCAGTTTCTGAGGCAAAAACTCGGGTGTAGGAAGAGTTTGGTGAGGCCATGGAGAAAGACTATCGACAGGCACCGAGAAAGTTCTGGCAAACCATCAAGTGTCTCAGGAGAGGAAAGTGGTTCCTGACCAACACTGTACACTGTGGGGTTGGGGGGCTACTGACTTCAACTGGGGACGTCATTGGATGGTGGAAGGAATACTTCAAGGATCTTCTCAATCCCACCAACGATCCTTCCCCAGAGGAGGCAGAGCTTGGAGAGCCGAGTGAGGGTCCATCCATCACTCGGGCTAAGGTAGCCTAGGTGGTTGGAAAACTCCTTGGTGGCAGAGCACCGGGGGTGGATGAGATCCGCCCGGAATTCCTGAGGTCTCTGGATGTTGTAGGGCTGTCTTGGGTGACAAGCCTCTGCAACATTCCGTGGACATCTGGGGCGGTCCCCCTGGAATGGCAGACCAGGGTGGTGGTCCCGCTTTTTAAGAAAGAGGACCAGAGGGTGTGTTAAGGTCTATGCAGGGGTACTGGAGAAGAGAGTCCGACCGATAGTTGAATCTCAGCTACAGGAGGAACAATGCTGGTTTCACCCAGGTTGTGGAACACTGGACCAGCTTTTTATCCTCACCAGGGTCCTGGTGGGTGCGTGGGAGTTCGCCCAACCAGTCCACATGTGTTTTGTGGATTTGGAAAAGACATTCGACCGCATCCCTCAGGGGATCCTGTGGGGAGTGCTCTGGGAGTACGGCGTGATTGGCTCGTTTTTACAGGCCATTCAGTCCCTGTACAAACGGAACAGGAGCTTGGTTCATATAGCTAGGGTTGGACTCCGCCAGGGCTGTGCGTTGTCACTGATTCTGTTCATAAGTTTTATGGACAGAATTTCTCGAAACAGCCAAATGGCGGAGGGTGTCCAGTATGGTGGCCTCAGGATTTCACATCTGCTTTTTGCGGATGATGTGATGACCTCCGGCTCTCTGGACCAGTTTGCAGCCGTGTGTGAAGCGGCTGAGACCATGGTCCTCATTCGGAAAATGGTCGAATGCTCTGTCCAGGTTGGGTGTGAATCCTTCCCCAAGTGGAGGAGTTTAAATATCTTGGGATTTAGTTCACAAGTGAAGGAAGGATGGAGTGAGAGGTTGACAGGTGGATTGGCGTGGTGTCTGCAGTAATGCGGATCCTATACTGGTCCGTCATGGTGAAGAGAGAGCTGAGCCAGAAGGCGAAGCTGTCAATTTATCGGTCAATCTACGTTCCGACTCTTACCTATGGTCACGAGCTTTGGGTAGTGACTGAAAGAACGAGATTGCGAATACAAGCGGACAAAAGGAGCTTTCTCCGCAGGGTTGCCGGGCTCTCCCTTAGAGATAGGGTGAGAAGACCAGCGATTCGCGAGAGGCTTGGAGTAGAGCCGCTACTCCTCCATGTTGAGAGATGCCAGTTGAGGTGGTTCAGACATCTGGTAAGGATGGCCTCTGGACGCCTCCCTAGGGAGGTGTTCCAGACATGTCCGACAGGGAGGAGACCCCAGGGAAGACCCAGGACACGTTGGAATAATTATATCTCTCGACTGTCTTGGGAACGCCTCAACATCCCTCCAGAAGAGCTGGAGGAGGTGGTGGGGGAGAGGGGGGCATGGGCTTCTTTGCTTAGGCTCCCAACAACCCGAACCCGGATAAGCGGTTTAGGATGGACGGATGGACGGATGAATGGATGGATGGATGGATGGATGGATGGATGGATGGATGATAACAGGATTTTCTATGACTGTAACTCAGTTTTTATACCCCAGGGAAACAGGAAATTGTCACAGACATTGGAGTTCTTGGAGAACTGGAGCAATATAAAGAAATGTTTCTTTCCCCCTAAAGATGTCAATTTGCTTGGTTTTATTAAAAAATTCTTTTGGGGTGCCAGTAATTTTGCCTCATAAGTTTACACTGTTCTTTAAATAAATCACACTCTAGTAGAGGAAATAAGATTTTTTTATAATTACTTTACTTCAAATGAGAGTCAAGGGTAGCCCGAGACATCTATGCCAAACCAAGGACAGGAAGTAATGAAAACTCACCCACAGAGTATGCTTTAATAAAGCTAATGGCATAATAAGCTAATGGCATCAACACCTGAGTGCATGAAAGAGACCACTGTCTTACTCCGAGTCAAGAGCTGGACCTTCTTCAGTAGTGTAGAATGGGTCCTCAGACATTCTTGCGTTGAGGGTGTATTCTGCAGTGTCCAGAGCAGCAGGGCAGGTTAATCTAAGTTTTAGAAATGAGATTTTCTGTTACTCAGAGAATTCTGGTTAAGCCAGACTGCTGGTCTCCAGAAAGAATGTTTTATTGTTCCATTGTGTAAGGGGAGGTGTTGATAACTCTCTACTGGGTCAGAGCCTGATTCCTGACAGGAGCTCTAAGACCAGAAAAATTGATAATTTTGGAGTTGACTGTATGTGTATGTGCGTCTAACACACAGCTGTCAAGCACACATGTAATATTCTACTCTTTTTAAAATAAGGTACAACAGGGAAGCAGAGTTGAGGAAAGAAGAAGCCTCTTACAGCATGAAGGACTTGCTACCTCAGATGACAGCAATTTTCTTTCAGCCAGAAGGGACCAAGACCTTATAGATATGGAAATTTTTAAATTCTGAATTGTAAATGTGTTCTGCGCTGCACATCATGTTCAGCATTGTTTCTTGATGCTTTACCAACTTCTATCCATTTACATTTACAGCATTTAGCAGATGCTCTTATCCAGAGCGACTTACAAGAAGTGCTTTGCTTTGTACTCTCCAGTCTTACACTTGTTCTTTTTTTAACCAAAAATATTGTTGTAAATTATTTCTAAATTGAATTAATCATTTCTGTATGTTCATTTCCTTTTGCCTGATGTCAGCTGGGATAGGCTCCAGCAACCCCCACAACCCAGAAGGAGAAGCGGCTTAGAAGGTGTGTGTGTGTGTGTGTGTGTGTTTGTGCGTATTTTGATTTAATTTCTGATCAGATAAAAGGCTTATGTTTAGACAAATGTTAAAAAAAGAATGTTAATGTTAAATGCTTTGAAATTAAATGCTTTGAACTCATTTTCATTTCTGTCATTCCTCATTTTCGCACTTACATTCACAAAGCAGCATCTTTAACAGAGATTGCATAATTTTCAGTTTCACATTAACAACAACAACAACAACAATAATAATAATAATAATAATAGGAAAATTTTTTCTACCAATTCCTTGATTTTGGCTGATCTTCAGCTTATAGTCTTACTAAATATATTTTTAGACATGACCACCATGTGGGTCCTCATGACTAACCTCATAGATCATGGCAAAATAAAATCAAAACAAAAACAACGACAGCTCAGGAAGGACAGTCTAATCAGCTGTCAGATGCAGCTCTGGATAATCAGCACTTATGAGGCAGTGAGAAGGTAGATGAACATTAGCAAACTCAAGATGATTTTATAGATATAGATTTGAAAAAAATCAATCCGGAAATCATGACAGTCGACTTGAAGAATCTTCTACATACAGACCTGCCATCGGTCAATGATGCAGTTGATTTCTACAATAAAACTCTGAGCGGTATCTTGAATCTTCACGTTCCTGTTAAAACCAGAACAGTCACCTTCTCTTGTTCATCCCCCTGGTTCACTGATGAGCTAAGAGAAATGAAGGCAGACGGGTATGCCCTTGAGCGTTGTTACAAAGCCTCTGGCCTCACTGTTCACAAGTTAGCATATCGGGAACATCAAAAAGCCTGCTCAAGATCCATTACAGAAGCACGGTCACAGTTTTATGGAAACCATCAAAAACAGTCAGGGGAATTCTAAGCAGTTATTCACCACTATCAACCATCTCCTGAAACCACAAGCCCCCATACTCATTGAAAGTACAGAAGAGCATAGCAACAACTTCATAACTTACTTTAGAACAAAAACTCACTCAATTCGTTCTGCTATTTCAACTTTCTCCACACTACAGGCGCAGGGTATGCACTCACAGTCTGAGGTCTCCCAGCCCCTAAACTGTTTTCCACAAGTCTTACAGCAAGAGATTGAAGGCACTGTCAGGAAGATGAAACCCTGTGCCCTGGATGCCTTTCCTACCTCTCTGGTGAAAGCAAACATCTCTGCCATAAGTCCTCTGATCACCACTTTAATAAACCACTCTCTCCAGGCTGGGCTTGTTCCATCTTCTCTAACGGCAGCCATAATCAGACCACTCCTCAAAAAACTACTCTTGATCCGGAAGTCTTTGCAAATTATAGGCCCATCCCCAATCTTCCCTTTCTCTCTAAAGTACTGGAAAAGGAAGTCTCCGCCCATCTTCAGGACCATCTTAAATGCAATAAACTTTATGAAAATTTTCAGTCTGGTTTCCGCGCTGCTCACAGCGCAGAAACAGCTTTGGTTAAGGTCACAAATAACCTTCTGATGGCAGCAGACGCTGGCTCACCTTCCCTCCTCATCCTCCTGGATTTGTCTGCTGCATTTGACACTGTTGACCATGGCATACTCCTCAACTGGCTTCATCACACCATTGGTCTCATGGAAACAGCCATAAACTGGTTTCAGTCTTATCTGACTGACAGAAGAGAATAATTAACATATGGAAAGGCAAGATCCCAGACACACACTGTGACCTGCGGAGTCCCCCAGGGGTCAGTCCTGGGCCCCATTCTCTTTACTACATACATGCTTCCCCTTGGTCATGTCATTAGTCGCCATGGAATTTCATTCCACTGCTATGCTCAGTATTGGATATCAATCTCAGCTCTAAACCCGCTCTAACTACCACACTAGGGTATTGTGGGGTATTTTGGTGTGGCCAGTCTTATGACGTCATTTCAGTGCACGGCAGTTTTAGCTCACATGCGGGAAAAATTCATATTTCAGTTTCTTAACAACCTCATAATTCAGGATCCTACAACACTCTTAGGGCAAATGTATGCAGGACAGAACATATTAGCTTTGGAACCTTCTTGTTTAGTGCAGGGTGTGAAGATCACACAAAACATACAAAATACCCAGTATAGTAAGAAGTACCAAACCATAGCAAAAAAAAAAGACCTCATATAGCAAAAACTACAAACCCATACCAAAAACTACTAAATGTACCAAGAACGGCCAAACCATAGCAAAAACGTCCAAATATAGCAAGAGATACCAAACCACACCCAGAACTACCAGACCATACCAGAAATTGCCAAGCCATACAGATAGCTATCAAACCTCAGAACAAACTACCAAACCAGACCAAATACCACCAAAACTATCAACTGTACCAAAACTATCAAGAGCTATCAGATCATACCAATCCAACCAGATCAACCAATCCAAACCAGACCTAAACCATAGCTGGCTGGCTAATTTCTGAGCAAAAAGCATGTTTATCTTCTCTGGTTTAGGCAGGTTTCTGTGGTGTGTCACCACTGCTGTGCTTGACGGGGGAAACATCCCTGGGTAATGATTAAGAGGGTCCTCAGACTATCAGAGTGAGGATCAGCCTGTAGTCTGTTTTTACGGATCCTTCTATCTGTGCACAGTTAAAACATGCGGAGACGCTGTGGTTGTAGTGCAGGAAAGCGACCTGCATCGTCTGTGAATTAGGTGTGTGCTGAACTGTTGGTAGAATGTTTGTGCTTGTGTATGTTTTGTTTTTCAGCTAAGGTCACTCTGTATTGCGTGGAACGCAACATCACTACTTGTGGTGATCCAAAGAAGACAAGTTCTCAGCTTTCCTTCTGCGCCAGAGCCATCATGAGCGTCAGTCCATTCCTCACCTGTCCAGTAAGTCATCGCCAACTTTGACTGGACTGTGTTTCCCTAATTTCTCAGTAGTGATGGTCAGTTCCTCTGCTGCAGTTGGTGCAATGGGCTGCTGTGGACCGGTCAGGCCGGAGTGGCTGATTATAGTGAAATATTATTTTTCTGCTGAACACAAAGCTGGACACAATTCATTAGTCTGGAAAAGCTTCATAAGAGACTGAACTAGTTCTAAACTAGTGACCTGCAGATAAAGTGCTTTTACTCTGCACAGCCTCCTAAAAAGGAAGCGTCGGCTGCTTTGACGCTTTGCTTTAACTGTTATAAATGACGCCTGGTCAACTGTTTCTTTGAGGTTGTAGTTTATAAATGAATAGGTGTGAAACCTTTAGCTAGTACATGCCTTTACTGTAGAACGTTAAGCCCAGTGTTTCCCAGAGTTTCTCAGTCCTGAAGTTCCCACAACCTGCACGTCACCCTTGATTCAGCTCAGAAATGCAGATTAGTTAGATAAGTTTTTGTAAACTGCTAAAAAGCTAACATCATATTAAAGGGAAATTCCAAATGTCTGCATTATTTGGGTGTGAAATGGTTATAGTTAATTATAGTTAAAAGAGGGTTTATAATGAGTGGCAGTACTTCTTTGAGTAATTTTGAGGGAATTGCATCGAGTGTGCAGGTTGTGTAGTTTGTAGAGGACAGCATCTTCTCTAGCTCCAGCTGTGGGAGTGAGTAAAAGGTTTCCAGGCTCTTTTCTACTGCTGTGTTTTGTTTTGTATCAGCCAAGTCAGATGGCAGCAAAGCTGGATTTGATACTGTGGGTTGAATTTGTCGTCTAATATTTTCAATTTTATTATTAAAGAAGTCCATAAAAACTTCACTGGTGAGAGTTGCTGGGATTTCTGGTTCAGTACCTGCCTGATTTTTTGTGATTTGGGAAATCACATTAAACAGAACTCTAGGATTATACTTATTATTCTCGATCAGCGAGGCCAGATATGCTGAGCGAGCTTCAGTGAGAGCATTTCTATCCTCTATAAGGCCGTCCTTCCAGGCAGAGTGGAACACTTCCAGCTTGGTTTGACGCCATTTCCGCTCTAATTTCCGAGCTGTTTGTTCTAAGGTCCGGGTTTTATCGTTGTACCGTGGGGCTTTTTCTGCCTTATTCTTTTTATTTTAAGTGGCACCACGTTTTCTAAAGTGGATCAAAAGGTATTTTCTAAATAATCAGTTAGTAAATCTAGCTCCATTGGGTCTGATGGAGTGGAGACTGGGGTTGATAGCTCTGGGAGATTTTCTATAAATTGTAGGGCAGTAAACGGTTTTATAGAGCAGAGCGTTTCACACCAAACTACTCTGAATGACTTTGTTTACATTAAACCATTTAATTATGCAGGACTAAATATATCAGTGGACTTTGCCCTTAAGGCCTGATCAGGTTAATTTAGAGGAAAACATCTATAAAATTGTTTATGGTCTCTCTCTCTCTCTCTCTCTCTCTCTCTCTCTCTCTCTCTCTCTTTCTCTCTCTCTCTGTCTCTCTCTCTCTCTCTCTCTCTCTCTCTCTCTCTCTCTCTGTCTCTCTCTCTCTCTCTCTCTGTCTCTCTCTCTCTCTCTCTGTCTCTCTCTCTCTCTCTCTCTCTCTCTCTCTCTCTATGCACGTCATAAAGGATGATTCCGGTGGACCCCTTCTGAGGAGAGAAGGCTCTGCTGATGTCATATATGGAGTGAAGATCTCAGATGACAACTTCATGGACGTCTGTGCTGATGCTGTCTGGCAGTGGATTCATGAGACCATTAATGAAGGATAAACCAGCTGGATCTGAACTCTTGAAGACGATGCCATTACAGGCATAATGGCTTCCTGCTCCTGGAGGAACATTTACATATTTACACCTACATGTCTTCTGAGTTTGAATACAGAAAGTTGATGATGATATAATAAAGATAAATCAGAAAAATGTGTTTTCTCTGGGGACGGTCACTGCAAACCCATTACAAAATGACATCAGTTTACATTTTAGGCCAAAACTTTATCTCAAAACGAGCAGAAAACAGTGTCTCAGGCATCAGGCAGCGTCTTCATAAGCTCCGGTCAGGTCTGGGCAGCGATCCTTGCTGAGGACTTTAACATCCAGGCACCTCAGGTCCTTCAACACATAACTGGATGTGGAATGAATAATTGAGTGGTTTCACTTTTGCACAGTACAGAATGTGCAAGCAGTTTACAAAATGGTCAACCCAAGATTCAGCACTATTTGATGCCTAGCGCCATCTGCTGGACAGAAACTACACTGAATATTTAAAAGTATTATTTGATGTTGTTGTAGTGGCCATGTGTAGATTAAGACTAGGAGTAGAGCCGCTGCTTCTTCACGTCGAGAGGAGCCAGCTGAGGTGGTTCGGGCATCTGGTTAGGATGCCTCCTGGACGCCTCCCTTGGGAGGTGTCACAGGCGAGTCCACCTGGGAGGAGACCCCGGGGAAGACCCAGGACACGCTGGCGCGACTATATCGCCCAGCTGGCCTGGGAGCGCCTCGGAATCCCCCTTGGAGAGCTGGTGGAAGTGGCTAGGGAAAGGGAGGTCTGGGCTTCATTGCTTAGGATGCTGCCCCCGCGACCCGAACCCCGGAAAAGCGGAAGATAATGGATGGATGGATGGATGGATATCTTGTTGATTTATCAAAGCAGGAGTGAAGCCTCAAACTACACACATACACACAAAACCCATTCACCAAACTTTCCAAGCTTGTTCTGTTTATTGATATACATAAATGTAGCGGTCAGTTAGTGTGCCTTTCATAGAAACAGTTTATAAAAAGTGTATATCCACCAGTTAGAAGTAGAAAAAATGACATCATGCTTTTGTAAAATTTCATCATACTGTCGCTTCAGAGCTGTGCTCGCCCTCAGGGCCCTTCAGACATTCCTTATGTTTGCTCCATCCCAGCTCCTAAAACACACTAACCAAGACATTAAAGGGCCCATATCTTGCATTTTTGAAAGAGTTTGATGTAGTGTATAAACACCATTAAGGGGTCAATATCCTACTTTCCATGCCACTGGAATCAGTGGAAACATATTCTGTGAAGCAATGAATCAGTTCATCTATCTGTCAGTCTGATGGACGAGTCTGGGTTTGGTGAATGCCAGGAGAACATCACCTGCCTGACTGCACTGTGCCAGCTGTAAAGTTTGGTGGATGAGGGATGATGATATAGAGCTGTTTTTCAGGGATTGATCTAGATCCCTTAGTTCCAGTGAAGGGAATCTTAATGACTCAGCACCAAGACATTTTGGACAACTGTACACTTCCATCTTTGTGGAACCAGTTTGGGGAAGAACCTATACTGTTCCTGCATGACCCAGTGACCCAAGCAGCTCCATAAATCATGAATCAACTGTTCTTAGTTAATAAATGCCATAAATCCACTGCAGGGAACAGAATAAAAGACGTGTGAAAATGTAGGACACGAGCCTGAATCCCTGGTACAGCTGGACTGGGAGCTGGATTAGAGTGAACGTGAGAGCTGGTTCGAGATCGGCTGGTTTAAGGCATCGTGAGAGCCAGGGAGCAGAAGCAGTACACAGTCCTCAGTGAAATGCAGCGTAATAAGCTCTGTGATGGCATCGTCTGCTGGAGTCGTTCATCAGGGAACCAGATCCAGCTGGTTTAGGCTTCACCGATGGTCTCGCTGATCCACTGCCTGACAGGATCAGCACAGACGTCCATGAACCTGTTGCTAGAGATTTCAACTCCGTATAGAACATCAGCAGAACCTTCTCTCCTCAGAATGGGTCCACCAGTGTCAGTCTTCATGATGTATAGGAGAGAGAGAGAGAGATCTACTGATCTAACTCAGCTGTAGAGCTGCAACAGAGCAGTAAAAAGCCTCATACTAGACACATAGCAAATGTATCTCAGTCCTAGAGCTTCATTCCAGTGTTTCCCGTTACAGAAGCCAGAAGTGAAAACTGTTCTTCTGAGCCAACCCTGACTTCTCAACCCAGCCAGGGACTTTTTTACTTACTCATAATCAGGCGTGATGGGAATTTATCCTGCGTCATTTTCTTCTTCAGCAAAACACAAGAGGAGCAAAATGGAGACGTTCACTTTTCTGCATCTTCTGCTTTTGGCAACAGGTGAGATTATTGCCTGATTATATAGAGAACACGCTTTAAAGGCACAGCTTAGTGCGCCGAGTCTCTATTAATCTTCAAAGTGTTTGATCTGTAATTTTCTTTAGAGAAAGATCTTGTGAGATCATCATCTCTCAGGCTTCCTTAAACTGCGTGCCATGCAGATATTTGGCAATGCATGGATTTCAAATATATGACACACTGGCAGATATGGAATTCCTTATATTATACATATATTAGTCACATAGGTCATACATACATGTCCATATATGCCAAGTAAGTTGTTATGTTACATACACAGATGACATAGGAACAATTATATCTGAACTGTCATAATGTACCATGTAAACCCATGTATCAGACATTAATATTTATGTATGGGCTGAAAAGTGAAAGCGAAATATGAATATTCTGGCATTACTGAATTATGAGAACAGGCATAGAAGTGCTTTAAATTGTTTACTTCTCACATATGAGCAACATACGTATGTGGTTATAATAGTGACAAACCCCCAAGAAAATAGATGTCTGAGGAGTTTGCTAACTTTACACTGGTAACATTAACTTTGATAATAGCAGCTGTTGCGGTAAGCATTAGTTAGATGTTATGCTAAATGTTCAATGAGGTAAAAAATAAAGTGCAAATCCACGAAACACGAACAATTTTAACTCCTCTGTCCAGACATTTCAATTTACAGCTATGTTCTTAGCAGAGTTCTTCACTTTTTGGAATCTAGTTTATTGATAAAACAAGCTCCTAAACAGTGGTGGATGAAGTACACAAACCATGTACTTGAGTTATAGTAGAAATATTACTCCAGTAAAAGTACTTTAGACCTCCACTGGAGTAAAAGTACTAAAGTATTTACCTTCAAATGTACTTAAGTATAAAGTAAAAGTACTAAAAGAGTAATTCTAGCTCTGATGTCCTGTTATCATTTTTATAACCAGACTGGCTTCATGAACTCATTTCAGGTGAAAGTCCTCCAGCGTCTCTCTTGGTAAACCAGTCTTTTAATAGAACGTCATTAATTAGTGACGCTGACGTCTATTAAAATGATCAGAAGCACAAAACACTGAAGGTAAACAGTTTCCATCAGGGAGAACCGAGTGGCTCTGAAATCACTTTTTACACACAAGCAAAGTTTCAGTTTCAGATTTATTTACAACTTAGTTCCAAGTTTAAGTTGAATAAAAACGGGCTTTAAACTCAGGATCACAGATGAGCTCCTTTACTATGTTGATCTGTAGGCGTCTGTTCATAAACATCAACCAGCCCAAACTCATTTACTATAAAATGAAATGGTGTTTGTAGAAATTCAGAAAAAAGCCGCGTCAGTCTCGACTGCATATGTGGACATATTTCTATATTGAGCTCTATTTACACAAAGTTAGGTTAGTTCATCATTTATGTTGAACAGACTCTCCCAAAGTTTTACGCTGCTGCGCTGACGTTGAACCGCGTGCTGCACTGGGTCGGTATGACCGACAGGTCAAAACCAGCTCTAAACAAAGTGACCGCTGGGCCCTGATTGGTGCTCTGGCTTCGCGCTTCTTTCGTTTTGACATGTTACGTTTTTATACACACAGAAACCAAAAGGAACGACAGATTTCTCAAAATGTAGGAGGAAAAAGTCGGATATTAGACTCTGAAATGTAGTGGAGTGAAAGGAAAAAGTCGCCCAGAACGGAGAAACTTCAGTACAGATACACCAAAAATACTAAAGTACAGAAACTAATTACATTTACTCAGTTACTCAGTTACTGTCCAGCACTTCTCCTAAACTAGTTCTAAGATAGCCAAGAGGAGATTTCACTGTATGGAAAGTGAAGCTCAATCCAAACCGTTCAGAAACTTTAACACTGTTTAAATAGAACCACATTAAACTCTTTTATTAAAGAGTTAGGAAATTTTGGTTTTCCGTGCAGCTTATTCCAAGAAAGCTGTTTGTTAAATTTGTTAATGACGTTTTAATTGTATTTTATTCTCACTGCTGTTGAAGTTCCTCAAGGACACGACTCTCAGTCAAGTTTCTTTCCACTAGTGTGTCATTGGAGTCCAGCAGTGCAGAAACCCTGACACTCGTTAAATCCATTAACTTAAAAGTACTTAAATGAACACAATGATTTGGACTTGCAAACTGCAATGGTAACACTTTACTGTAGGGTGCTGTTCATGACACCTACATAAGCTTGTCTTGACATCTGACATAACCCTACATAAGATGTTTATAAATGCCTATTCCAAGAGGCAGCATCTGTCATAAAAGCTACTTTAGCTAACTTTGATCAAAACTGGCAAATAGAACCTTTGAAGTGATTAGCGCCTTTTGGAATAAGCATTTATAAACACTTACGTAGGGTTATGTCAGTTCTCGTGACAAGCTTCTGTAGGTGTCATATAGCTTTATGAACAGCACCCTACAGTAAAGTGTTACGACTGCAATCAACACAGTAAATAGCCAACATTACTCATTATTATGTGCTAACAAGATGGGCCATCAGATACCAACTTAAGCTTACTGACTGGCCGCCTCCCTCTTTGTGTCAGTAAGCAGTTACTAGACCAAAATATAGAGATAATAGCTTGAAGTCATAATCTTTAGTAATTTATTCTGTGTCATATTTCTGATTCTCCACTTGTCATGAATAGGTCTAACAATGTAAAACGGTATAAAATAATAATAGAGATAATAAGGAAAGTGATTGACTGTTGAATGTGTTCACCAGGTGCCGTGTCCTATGTGTGTAAGCATCCTGACCGGAAGTGCGGCATTTCGGATCATCCGTACCACGTGCGTTTGGCTCAGCAGTTGCTGGATGATCCCGACATTCTTCCTTTACTGGGGTTTGCTGAGTCGTTCCGGGTCTGCAGTGGGACTCTAGTACATGAACAATGGGTTCTGAGTGCTGGAGACTGTTACTATGCAACAAACTTCTGGTACAGTGGACAGAAAGTGTGGGTGAAACATAAAACATACGCTCCTGTTTCAGTTTAGTGACATATGTGGTATAATGCGGTGTAATGCATTAGTAGTACAGGCCAATACTTGTTTACTGCCACCTAGTTTGGTCAAAGCCATGCTGGCTTGCAGGGCTTCACTCTTTACTTTGCAGCACAGACCGGGCAGTTTTAGCTTGGTTTTAAGTCTGATTTGGCCAATGCAGACTAAACTTTAGAATCAGGCCACATTTTAAGTTTCGCAGTCAACCAGAATGGCTTGCATGATGCTGACTCTGCTTGAGGAAAGTCCTTGGAAAGTGAAATGAAGATTGGGCTGTGTGCGATTGGGCCTCACGATTGGGCCTCACGATTGGGCCTCATGATTGGGCGTCTGGCCCTGTGATATCTCAAAACTGAACAACTGCAAAATATTAAGTAGCACTGATGACCAGTAGAAAGCTGCTGGTTAGTGTTAACGGGGAAAACAGAAAGGTGAAATTAAGTTCTGGGAGACTCGGAACGACTGTTCTGTGGTGGGACTAAGCTAATGACGGCTTAGTTAGCAGGCCAGACTCGGCACATGCTTGTTTCCTGCTAACTGAAGCTAAAACAAGGATATCTGAGGGTGCAGAGTCCAGTGACTGGTTTAGGGGTGAAAGCTGAAAGCACTCTGTACTGAGTGGAGCTCTCATACTTCACTGAGCTGCTGGCATGTTTGGTTCCTCTGTGGACAGGTTCAAAAACTCAAAGTTCTTCCATGTTTTTGTGTTGATGTCATTAGACAGTTTTACCTAAAAGGCCAGACTTAATTAACAAATTTCAGGTGGTTGGAACAAAATCTTTGGGAACACTTGTACTTTGTAAACCTGAAGCTATTCACCTCAGGTTGAAAGTATGTATAGTAAACCGTCTTATAATTATAGTTATTCAGTTCAAAGAGAATCCGTGTTCGTCTTTACTCTGTGTCTGTTTTGTGCTTCTCTCTCTAGAAAACCTTTAAAAGTCAGATTCATCTCCCGTGGTCAGGAACATCAAGTGATTCCATATGACAACATTAAGATGTTCAGATATGACTCGGATGCTGAAAGCATCATGCTGGTTAAACTTCCTGAGCCTGTGAGGAACATCGTCACTGCCCAGCTTCCAACATCTTGCACTCGTCCAAACATTGGAGAGAAGCTCGTTGGACTCAACTGTCATTACTCGGAGTACTACTCAGGTAGAGGTGAGAAGCTGTGCTTGTTCTCCCCAACAGATCTGACTATTCTGAAGGCCATGGTGAGTGCTCAGATGTTTGGAAAATATAAGAATATGCCTGGGAACTGTGATCAAACCCCACTTATTAATAAACGTCTGGTGTTATGAGATTCTCTACTCAGGATAGAAGCTGAAAGGCCATATTAGGAACTCAGGGTCTCAGCAGTACTTCTTTGGGAAAAATGAATGGGATTATCTTGTAGTAAGCAAGAAGATTCAGAGCCCGATATATATTGTTGTTTTTCCACCGAGTGTAAGTGAATTAGGAGATCTTTAAGGAGTAAAAATATGAATAATAATACATCCATGCTGATGGAAAACTGCCACTCCTGTGCATTCATGTCACATGACTATAAGCTTATTAAACTTTTATTTATGCTATTTACATTACATGGGGTTTACCAACCCCAGCTCAATATGCTCTTACTACCTCACTGGCTAGAGCTTGGTGGCTTGTGTGGGGTATTTTGGTGAGGCCAGTCTTCAGTATGCAACTCGCATGTCTGAAAATTCATATTTCAGCTTCATAACGACCTCATAATTCAGAGAACGTGACAACATTCATAGGTAAAATACACGTGACACAAAATGGGTTCAGGTTTGGAACCTTTGTGGTTAGTCCAGGGTGAGGTAGTCGCAACTTTTGAGTTACATTCATGTTTGTCGTAAAGAAAACAGTTACAGGATCACAGAATAAGACACAAGACACATGGTCTCGGTCAGTTGGGGCGTCAAAACCAGTGCAGGGGGTCTCGCACAAGTGGCATCATGCCAACCTCAATCATCACCCAGTGCTTTCTGACACTTTCTAACATAGTTTTCTATAAGCATGGACAGTAGCACTGGTTTCGTCCAGAAGTCTGTGTTCTGATTCAGCTCTGATACGCTGCCAGCCTTTCGTAGCAGCGTGAGGTCGATCTCTATTTTTCTTTCCTGTGTTTTTTTTTTTAATCCCGCCCCCGCCCCTATCCCCACCCCCTCATATTTTTCTTTATTACTGGTATAGCACATTTCTTTTAGTATATGCTGCCATCGTGTAGAGGGAGGACAACAAATTGCAAACATACAAGCAAACAAAAATCACAAGGGGGAATAAAGGAGGGAAAAAAATGGTAGAAATTGGGAGGAAACAGAAAAAGAAAGAAAGAATAATAATAATAAATAAAAGAAACATACAAAACATTTAAGACAAAAAAAAAACCAAAAGAAAAAAAAATTATATTTGTACCCTCAGAAAATGAATTGAGCTCATAACCTGCCGTGCTGAAAGGGGTCACTGGAGAAAGGTGGTCAGATGGAATAAGGGGATCCTCAGTGTGTCGGTGTGAGGGTCAGTCGGGTTTCATGGCTCCTTTATTCTGTGCACCTTGGGAAAAACGTGTTCAGACAGTTTTTGTGCTGAACTGTTGCTTTAAGACTCAAATGTTTGTGTGTGTTTTCTTTTTCAGACACGAATTGTCCACTTTGTGTGGACCGCCACGTCACTAAAGCTTCTGAACCTTTCTTCTACGCCCCAGCCATCATGAGCGTCAGTCCATTCTTCACCTGTCCAGTAAGTCATCGCCAACTTTGACTGGACTGTGTTTCCCTAATTTCTCAGCAGTGATGGTCAGTTCCTCTGCTGTAGTTGGTGCAGTGGGCTGCTGTGGACCGGTCAGGCTGGAGTGGCTGATTATAGTGAAATATTATTTTTCTGCTGAACACAAAGCTGAACACACTTCATTAGTCTGGAAAAGCTTCATAAGAGACTGAACTATTTCTAAACTAGTGACCTGCAGCTAAAGTGCTTTTACTCTGCACAGCCTCCTAAAAAGGAAGCGTCGGCTGCTTTGATGCTTTGCTTTAACTGTTATAAATGACGCCTGGTCGACTGTTTCTTTGAGGTTCTAGTTTATAAATGAATAGGTGTGAAACCTTTAGCTAGTACATGCCTTCACTGTAGAACGTTAAGTCCAGTGTTTCCCAGAGTTTCTCAGCCCTGAAGTTCCCACAACCTGCACGTCACACTTGATTAACTTACCAACTCGGACGTCTTTACAGTGGTGGTGATGGGAACCAGGGGTCACCATGACTGCAACACACACATAGCCAGTTTGGGTTTGTTTATACGTAGTGCGGCCGAACCTGTAACAGCAGTAAACGTGAAAATATCTGTTTCTTTCTGAGACTATTTTGCCTCACAACACCCTGCATGTATCCCTCCACCATGAGATTTTAAACCTTAAATCTTAGATCTTAAAACTCTCAGGCCGTGAATTCAGAACCAGCTCATGTAGGAACTTTCTGTGAGGAGCTTTTAGAGGGGGACGTCTGGTTCCCATCACCACCACTGTGAGCAGCTCTGACTTGGTGAGTTTATCTAGAACAGAGCGTTTTTACACCGAACCGCTGTGGACGGCTCTGTTTACGTCTTAAATATTTAATTATGCTGGAATAAAAAATCAGTGGGGCCAGCTTTAGAGGCTAATGAGGTTCATTTAGAGGAAAACAAGATTACGTGTAAATATCAGTGCCTGTATTAGCGACAGTCCTACTTTGGGAAAAATTATGAATTATTCGCCACTGTATTAATTGCTATTTTGTTTTAGTACAAATAAACCTCATGGTGTATCTTACCATCTCTCTATCTCTCTCTCCTATACATCATGAAGACTGACACTGGTGGACCCATTCTGAGGAGAGAAGGTTCTGCTGATGTTCTATACGGAGTTGAAATCTCTAGCAACAGGTTCATGGACGTCTGTGCTGATCCTGTCAGGCAGTGGATCAGCGAGACCATCGGTGAAGACTAAACCAGCTGGATCTGGTTCCCTGATGAACGACTCCAGCAGACGATGCCATCACAGAGCTTATTACGCTGCATTTCACTGAGGACTATGTACTGCTTCTGCTCCCTGGCTCTCACGATGCCTTAAACCAGCCGATCTCGAACCAGCGCTCACGTTCACTCTAATCCAGCTCCCAGTCCAGCTGTACCAGGGATTCAGGCTCATGTCCTACATTTTCACACGTCTTTTATTCTGTTCCCTGCAGTGGATTTATGGCATTTGTGTGGTTTTATTGACCAAAATCAATTCATGCTTGCAACCACTTTATAACATCTTTAACATCTGATATCAAACCGGCTGTTTTCGCTTTAGCTTTTTTAACTGAAAGAGTTCTATCGACTCTCCGTTTCACTGAAATGCAGCAAAAGCGCTTTCACTGTGTACAACCGAGAGTTACATTCATGTGTATCAATAAACAGAATGCAATGGAAAGTTTAGGGAGTGTGTGTGTGTGTGTGTGTGTGTGTGTGTGTGTGTGTGTGTGTGTGTGTGTGTGTGTGTGTGTGTGTGTGTGCGCGCGTGTTCCAAACTGAAGCGCTTTGGCTGCGTTCACATTACAAGCCTCATTGTGCATATCCGATTTTTTTGCTCAGATCCGGTCTCATGGATCCGATAACAGGTGCACTGGGGAAATCTAATCGGATATGTATCTTTTGGTAGGACCACATATGAAAGTGACGGGTTTGCGTCCACACAGCTCTGAAAACATCAGCCTGGTAATGTAACCTTTCACATGTGGTCCTAGATCAGATACGTATCCGATTCGTGGCCATGTGACCTTAATGTGATGCTCAGATCGGAATTCTTGTGCCTTTTTTCTACCGCGCCATCATTCAGCGTTACCATGGCAGCAGCACTGAACAGACGTTAAAGCCTGTAAACGGTGGAAAAGCAGCTCATCTCACCTTTTTCTCCTCCGTCTGGCTCTAATAACAAAGATGAGAGCTGATCAGAGTTAATGATCTTCTCAGCGAAGCTCGTTCTGCTCGTTAGTTTGCGCTGATGATGAAGTGATTCAGTCGCATGACGTCACTGAGTAGGAGGAGCTCATGAGGGTCATTTCAGGCCGGTCCATCACATTAATGATGAATTTGCATGTCTTACCTAAACGAGTTTGAACCACCGAGTCAGATCTGACTGATGAGGCTTGTAATGTGAACGTAGCTGTTAAGCATTATAGATTTTGTAGCATTAGAATCAGTTCTGCAAAATGCAACATCATGTGTTCCTTTTGTTTGGTGGAGGGGGGATCATGGTGTGAGGGTGTTTTTCAGGAGTTGAAGCTTAAAGCTTCATCACCAAGAGACATTGGACAATTTCATGCTCCCAACTTTGTGGGAACAGTTTGGGGACGGCCCCTTCCTGCTCCAACATGACTGCGCACCAGTGCACAAAGCAGGTCCATAAAGACGTGGATGAGCCAGTTTGGTGTGGAAGAACTCGAATGGCCTGCACAGAGTCCTGACCTCAACCCCACAGAACACCTTTGGGATGAATTAGAGCGGAGACTGTGAGCCAGGCCTTCTCGTCCAACATCAGCATCTGACCTCACAAATGCGCTTCTGGAAGAACGGTCAAAAATTCCCATAAACACTCCTAACCCTTGTGGAAAGCCTTCCAAGAAGAGCTGAAGCTGTTATAGCTGCAAAGGGTGCGCCAACAAGTATTGTATTTGGCCAGTCATATGATCATTTCAATTAGAGCACAGCACAGCCGTTCACACTCAAACCACACCGAACACTTTCACTTTCTCTTCCCACATGCTCCTCCCTCAGCCTCTGGCCGCTGCGGTTTTATTTCAGTTTCACTTCCAGCTGTTGAAACCGCAGGTGCTGTGTGTATCTCAGACCGAAACCACTAATATCATTCACTGATATCAACCACAATCATTCAATTTTTCAATGATCTGTATTTATGCTTACAGTAGATAGTCATTTTCATGGCTGCAGTTGGTGGCTTAAAAAAACCAGGTTCAAATGAAATGTGAACGTTTTTGTTTAGCTTACAAAGTTGCTTCACTCGCAGAGGCTTGGATCATGTGTTTAGTTAGGCATCTTAAATAGCAATGCAAAGTTCAAGTAGAACCGCTAATTCACCCTTTAACCCTGAAGAATGGTAAAGAGAAATATTTAAGACGGACATCGATAATTTGGAGATGAAGGGACTTTGCTTTTCTAATCACTCCAGCTGGTTTCCTGATTCGTTCAATCTGCGGTTAGAAACGGTCAAACACTAAAAAGGCACAAAGCTGAAGTCATTTTCTCATGCGCCAGCTTCTTGATTGAATTTTCCCGTTCCACCTTATATACTGCAGCAGTTTCATTCTGGCAGCTCAGGCTCCATTTAAGGTGGAATGAGAAGCAACTTCAGCTTCGTAAAAAGTTGAGTGTTTCCTGCCGGAGATGCGAGAAACCTATGCTAGTACATTAACACATACTGAGACATATTTGGAGCCAAGCTAGTAAAATGGACATATAATGTTGCTCCCAAGGTGGTTTGATTTTTGTTGAAAGGACTAAATGGCTCTCAACATTTTGGGTTGCGACCTCTGAGCTAGACATTATGGGGAGATGTTTTTCCTGTTATCTCGCTATATGAGAACTTTTCCTTGGCTGGCTCAGACCTTAGCCTCTTTCCCCTCGTGCTTTTGGTCAGCTGGGACACTATTAAAGCATAAAGCAGTTGATTTTCTGTTGCGGAACCAAAGAAATGGCCACATTATCATTATTATTATTATTTTATAACAGCCATTTGTTAGACCCTTATTAGTCCCACAACGGGGAAATTTCACCTCCGCATTTAACCCATCCGTGAAGTGAAACACCACATACACACTAGTGAACACACACACTAGGGGGCAGTGAGCACACTTGACCAGAGCAGTAGGCAGCCCTACCCACGGCGCCCGGGGAGCAGTTGGGGGTTAGGTGTCTTGCTCAAGGACACCTCAGTCATGAACAATAACATTTTCTTTAGAATAAACATTCTATACAAAAACCATATGTATAAATACAATACTGCACTATTAAGGCTTAAATAGTTCTCAAACAGAAACATGAAAGAATAAAAACACAAAAAACAATGTAACACAAAGGGAAGAGAAGTGAGGGTAGGATTAACTCTTCCGGTGTCGCGGCTGAAACAGAGGTGGCTGTCAGGAACCTTGCAGTTGCATTCAGAACCAGCTGGAGGCGTGAAATTCAGCACTGACTGATTCCCATGTACAGAAATTATAAAAACGAAAACCAGGATGAGATGAAGACTTTCCTCAGAGGAAAGATTTCAGCTCACAAATACCTCTAATATGATGAAATTTGGTCTTGCCGTATTGTTTATCGGTGTGTTTTCAGTTTTTAAGGTCGAGTCAAAGATAACATCAAGAATTTAAAAAAATGAGTACAGATTCATGATCCTCAAAGAACTTAGCCGGGAAGGACCACCAGTGGTCCAGCAGTGGTGTTAGTGCAGGACCAAATGTTGATTTGTCTTTTAGTGTCAGAATTCAATGTTCCTTAGGAACATCATTCTGGACTTCGGGTGTGGAAGACCTAACAGGTACAGGTCCACCCGGCAGGGCGGGATCTGAGGTCGGCGTGAATCCAAAACCAGAGGCCTCATTCGTGCAGAGCGATGCAAAGTCTTCAGCTGGAGCTGACGTGAGTACTTGGGATGCAGAGCCCGGCGCAGCAGTGCACAGCGAGGTGCGTGAAGCAGGAGAGGACGCTGACATTTGTCCACAGGCTGAACCTACAAAAGAAACAACTGAGTTACATACAAAACACAAAGAAGGATCAACTGAGACAGGATCAGGGCAGGGATGCCATATTAGTCAGTAAGAAATCTGCATAAAAATTACATTAAAATAATGCAGAATACCAAAATCTGTTTATTAGCTCCACAGTTTTTGGAAACCAACAACCTGCTGGTTTATATTGCCATTGTGACTGCAGGGAAAGTCTTGCAGAGCTTGGAACTGACCTGTTGATCGCCGCATTTGCAAAGCAACACTATTAATAACAATATGAAGATGAGGAGGAGGGAACCAAAACCTGCCACCTGGAAGAAAAGACAACAAATTTCATCTTAGAACAAAAAAAAAAAAACCAAATGCTCCCATTAACAGACAGCATGATCTAAACAAAGGTTAACTCCTATTCTTGGGAAGTGGAGGAACTTTGGAATGACTGCAGTTTTAGCACTTGAGTAGAAACACAAAATTCCGTCTAACGGAATCTCATTTACACAGAGTGTTGTTGTTGTACAGTTCGGACAGTTGTGTATATAGTTGCCGGCTTCTTTCTATGGTATGTTGTGTGGTTTAACAGGACAATGATCCCAAACATACCAAAATCCACTGTCTACTACTTCAAGAAATGCAAGCTGAAGCATTTGGAATGGACCTAACAGTGTCCTGACCAGAACACCAATCAAAATCTGTGGGCAGATCTTAAATATGATGTGTGTGTGCAAGACCTAGAAGAACTAGAAGTGTCCTGCAAGGAAATGTGGACAAAAATTCCTAAAGTAACAATAGAAAGGAAAGCTGGCTGCAAAAAGCATTTGCAAGCTGTAATATCTGCCAAAGATGACGTACGTAGTATTGACCGGTGTCCAAATGTTGGCACATGCCACAATTACTCTTACTATCTATATTTATTAATGTTTTTATTTTTCTTTATTTTATTTTTTAAAGTTCATCAGTTATACAGTAACGGAGTTGACACATGCAGATTTTTTACTAGTTTGAATAGTTTGAACAGAGTGTCTATCTCAAGCCATTTATAATCCTGCTGCAAATTAGTATTTACAGAGCTTTCGACAACTTCAATGTAATATTAAACAGTTTGATTTTGAGACTTGAAGCTATGAATCTTGCTAATGCTACTTATCAAATACTAAAAATCTGTTGGTGAAAGCTTTAGGAAACGCATGCCCAAATATTTTAGCCATATATCAAGTATAAGCAGCTTACCTTAGATATGTAAAATGATTCCCGTGCATGCCGCTGGCTGTTGGTCAGATTTCGGTCTTTACTGCACCATTCCCAGGGGGGCATCTGAGCGCTGTCTGCAGATTTTCCCTTTATCTCAGTGTTCAAACAAGCCACGTATCTTCCGTCGCCAAAGAACAGAGTCACCCAAACGATCGGTGGAGTTAACAAACACAAACCTTTGAAGAACCATATTTTACATTTTTTGAAACTACAGCCTTTGTTTCCTGGAGCAAGACTCTGGTGTTCTAAATGAAACCAGAATTCCTGGTTCAGGAGGTAAATTCCAAACATAAAAGCAAGAAGCATGGGCATCGTGAAGTATAACCCAAAAAAGGCCTCTGTATATCCACTCCGACAGGGGCACACAAAGTCATTCTCAACAAGTTTTTCTAAAACAACGAGAAGCAGGTTAAAGATCAAAGTACTGCTCCAAGGATTTCCATTAAAAAATTCCTTTAAATGCATCAGAGCCATTTCTAAAGCGTATGATGAAATCTGAACCAGCCCTGTGAGTGCCAAGATCAGCTTTCACTCTACCAAAGGTCACTGTGCCTTAAATAGCAGATGGAAGTTATGGATACAACAGAAAGTGAAAGAGAAAAGAGGAATCTGTGTGGTCACCAAACCCATGACACAAAATCCATAAACTCTCAGTAGCAGTAAATATTCAATAGTGAATAGTTGGAAAACTGAATCAAATTCATGTTAGAAATTTGGTGAAGTTAATTGAAATAACCACAAAAAACATATGAGGTCATGTTGCACAGAAAGTAGCATGCAGTTCTTTTACCGCCCTATTGTGGCTCCACCAGCTGAATCAGATCAGCTCTGCTGATCCTTCAACACAGTTTAACAGTAAACGGTCTTAAACGCTGGAGTTAATGCAGAACTGCTGATTCACCCTTTAACCCTGAAGATCAGCGCAGACGGCTGGTCACCATAGCAACACAGACAACAGTCTCGCCCAGCTAGTAGCTACGAAACGGCAAAGAGAGAGATTTAAGACGGACATCGATAATCTGGAGACGAATGGACTTATTAGTGATTATAATCAGTCCAGCTGGTTTCCTGATGCGTTTAATCTGCGAGACATAGAAACACTAAAGAATTGCCAGGCTGAAGTCGCTTCTCAATCGCCAGCTTCTAGTTCGAAATGTCCTGTTCCACCTAAAATTTTGCTGCATATACATTCTGGGACCTTAGGCACCATTTAAAATGACCAAAATTACCATTACCAAAAAAGCCTCTTGATAATCTAAAAAGGACCACTCACATCCATCACTATACATTCTTTATTGGAAACAAGTGGATATTTTCTCATTCTTGGTATAAAACTGCCGTCTCCGTTATCAAACTGTAGCACCCGCAGAAGAAGAAACACAGGGTGAAGCCGTGATGATGAAGAAAAGCTCTTTATTAAACACACCAGCAGAATGGCCCATGCAGAGCACTGAAACTGGAGGTCACCACTAGCCACACACTTCATCCTGACGCTGGCCCCCTACACACAAAGCCCATAGCCCCAGTGCAAATATATAATATAATTCATTATTATTCTATATAAATTATTCTGTCCTCGAGTGAAGCTGGATTTAATATGAACTGGAATTTAAGTGTGCCCAAAGCTGAAGAAACCCTTATTACACTACATTGTCGCTCTAGTTCTGTGTTACTGTTAGAGTTTGTGTAAGCATATCTGTGGGAAACATTTGCGGAAGATGCTATACATCTGACATTTACGTGGGAAAGGAAACGTTTTATGGGTTGTGGTTGGCATGTGCATAGACATGATGCAAAGACGGCAACGGAAAATTCCCCAGCTGAGAAAATGTGATGATGCTTGCTGGAGCAGGCAATTAATACGAAACGAATTACGAACCCTTAAAAAAATCAGTTACTATTAATACAACCAAGAAATACATACAGTGGACAGAATATCTGAAATACCACATCATATCAAGTACCTAATAAGTTGCGCTTGGTCCATAAAATCAGCTGCAGGGCTTCCTGTGAAGGCTTGTGATATCTTGGAAAGCCCAAGAGCTTCATGTAGGAATATTCCACCCAATGACTCTGCAGTTTTTATTTCATTTTGTTTGTACGTCATGTGACTGTTCTGTCTTGAGCTGCCGTCGTATTGCACAATCCCTGCCATCTGCTCCTCCACGTTGTTTCCAGGCACTTAAACCTGGTGGGGGTCATGAACAGCAAGGAGAAGACAGAGATAACTGAAGCAAGAAGGCTAAGGACTGAGTCGCTCTGGTGGTCTCCACGCATGCCTTGACTGTCGTTTGTGTAAAGCTGAGAACGTTTTACGGTGGAATGAAATTGGACAGAAGCATATTTACTACTGAGTTACATCAGCTTTCCTTCTGGCAGCACTTAGTATTCATCTGGAAACTGAACAACCAGTTTTTTAAAGTTGGTCTTCTGTTATAAGTATGTTGTAAGTCTTCAGCTGCATGACGTTTATTATCAGATATCGGGCATCTAATGCTTTCAGTGGGAGACAGTTGTGGTCTGCAGGCTGGACAGTCTTGCATGTTGTCATGCCGAAATAAACCTGGACGTCCCAGAAAAACATGACGTCTACAAGGCAGCGTATGTTGTTCTGAAATGTGTAGGTATATTTCAGCTTTAATGATGCCTTCACTGAAGTGTAAATTACCCACTGATACCCTCCACACCACACCTTGACAGACCCTGGCTTCTGAACTTTATGCTGGTAAAAATCTGGACGATCGTTTTCTTGTTTTGCTCAGGTAACATGAGGATTTCCATAAAAGTGAAAAATGAAAAGTTGACTTGTCAGACCACAATACGTTTCCACTGTGCACCAGTCCATTTCAGAGGAAAATTCCTGTTGACCTTTATATTGTTTGCAAGTTTCATGGAGAATTGACCAAAATAAACGGCCCAAAATGACTTGTGAAGACGTCTGGTTCCATTGAATTACATTAAAAGTAAGGTAGGTTTTTTCCTTCTCCTGTAAAGTTACTATTTTGGAGATACGAGGTTTTCTTCCGACAACAGCAATCTGCAGATTCAGCAGGTTAGGCTGAGGTTAAAAAGGTGAGATACAGCCTCGTGGGCCAGATGGTTTCGAGAATCACCATTTAACTGACAGGCAGAGCTGCCAATCACAGACCCTCATTTTTAGCGTAGAAACAAACTCGCTTGAACATTTGTCGCTGTCAGAATAAGATCTCGTATCTCCACTTGTGTCCTCTTCATTTTTTGACCATATATAAATAACAGCTGCCTTTCACATTGTGTGAACTGAAATGGAGCAAAATAGATTGTACTAAAATATCTTTACATTCACATACATTAAAATTCAAGAATGTTTGTTTCCCATCCCTGGTACATATAAGCACATATAAACGGGGGAGGTCAGATTCTAATGTGTTGATTTTAGCGTGCAGTTTCCATCACACTGTCTGCAAGTCTGTGAACAGTGTCAGAGACCGAGACTAATGCTGCGTTCACATATTTGCATTGTAAAAACATCATTCCACACCAAATGTCGTTGCACAGCCAACAGCAGCATGAAGCTTCGTAAACAATGCAATGGTGACTGCAATGCCAGCAACAATGGCAGGCTCTGTGTTTTATTTAATGAGGAAAAGGCAGGATGATGCTCTGTACTGGGTTTGTCTGGAATTAAACAACGAGATGTTTGGAGTCTTTGACTCTGCAAAAAATCCACATCTGGAATATTCCACTGCTGCAGTCGGCAAAGAGTTGGAAACATTGAACTGAGCCTGAGCATCTTGCTCACCGCTGCGATCTGCAGAACGCTGCCACTTGAAAAAAATGGAATATCTGGTTTGGTGTTTTCTGTGTGCCACATGCATGTGAACACAGCAAAGCACCAACCCCAAAAATCTTTGAGAATGCAGATGGGTCTATAAATGCAGCGTCTGCCTCTAGCTCACATGTGTCAAGGTCTACTCCTCGTGGGCCAAATCACTGCAGACTTCGTAAAACACACCTGAATCAGCTCATTGGATAATTAGTAATGCCTTCATAAACTGAACTCAGAGCCTTAGATGAGGGTAAACGCTGATCTCGGCAGCACTTTGGCTTGGAAGACCCCCAGTTTGACATGCCTTCTTTAGCCCTGGCAGCAAACTTGGATGTTTCTTCGATGTCTGGAGTTGATCATCTTGGTTTTTTAATTAAGGACGACTGCTACATTTTGAATCTTGAGTCTTAAATCTGAAAAGAGAAACAGTCGTGCAACCCCATTTGGACAGTACTGAGAGTCCCAAACGATCTACAGGCAGGACCGATGCTCTTTCTTATCCATTTCCTCTCAAGATTTTATGTTATTTATAAGCACCTCTGATCAGAAACAAAGAAATTCCTGTAAAATACGTGAACTACTGTATGACACAATATGACAAAATAGAGAAATATGGTTTGGTCATGTGTTGAGGAGGAATAGTGGATATATTGGGCAAAGAATGTTGGAGATGGAGCTGCCGGGTAGAAGGAGAAGAGGTAGACCTCAGAGAAGGTTTATGGATGTAGTGAAGGTGGACATGGAGATGGTTGGTGTGAAAGTAGAGGAGGCAGTGGATAGGGCAAGATGGAGGCAGATGATCCGCTGTGGTGACCCCTAAAGGGAGCAGCCGAAAGAAGAAGAAGAGAAATACTGTGGTGCTTCAGAGTGGCGCAACTGTCTGAGATTTCCATGCCTCAACTATCTGGGTAAGAAGTATGACCCTGTTTCCTCTTTTCATTGTTATAAGTCACTGTCAGTGAAGACCTTTCTGTGGGAACATCTTGAGGATGTGGTTGGTGTACATGCTGGCACTGTTACGACATACAGGGAAAACACAGTGGCACAAAAATCCCAGTCTTGTTTTCTGAACTGACAACTCAGTTAATACATACATAAATACATAAGTCATAGCATTCAATTAAACCACCTTCTTGTTTCTACACTCACTGTCCACTTTATCACACATCGTCACATCACCGCCCTCCTGAAGAGGCAGGACGAGCTCCTTCAGCGGAAGTTGCAGCTCGAAGCCTCCCGGGAAGTTTCCCCCTCGGTGGTCGCGCCAGCCTTGTCTCTTCGTACACCGGGAGACGCCGTTCTCACGCCAGCCCCAGCCGCACCTGGTCCCTGGGAACGCCAGCGCCGCAGACAGCCTTCCAGACCTTCACCGCCACCCCAGCCGGTCTTCACCTCCTGCAACCGTTTCGCCGCCCTCAGCCCACCGCCTACGCCTTCACCTACGCCTCGGGCCCCGTCGCCCGCCCCAGCACCTCGGCGCTCCGCACAGGACTCGGTTTATGTTATTGGTAGCTCTATTGTCCGCCATGTTAGAGTAAGAGGTGTAAACAGCTGCGCCACTGTCTCCTGTTTTCCAGGTGCACGGGTTCTAGATATCGCCAAGCCGCTCCCCTCAGCCCTCCGCAGACGCGACGCCTTCGGGACCGTGGTTATCCATGTCGGGACCAACGACATCTCCGACCGGCGCAGCGAGGTCCTGAAGGAGCACTACCAGACGCTACTGGACACCGCCAGGAAGAAGACGGACGCTAGGATCGTCATCTCCGGCCCTCTTCCCACCTACCGGCGGGGATCCGAGCGGTTCAGCAGGCTCTTCGCGCTGCAGTCCTGGCTCCGCAGCTGGTGCGCCTGCAACGGGTTGGGCTACGTGGACAACTGGTCTTCGTTTTGGGAGCAGCCAGCGCTCTACCGGAGGGATGGGCTTCACCCTAGTCCTCTGGGGTCCGTCGTCCTCTCACGGAACATCGAGAGGGCCATCCGCTGACTTCAAAGCGGCCACGTAAGTAGCGGCAAAAATAGAAATGTTACTGCTCACCATGCTAGTGTTACTGCTAGAAATAAGCCGATTGCTAGCACTTCTACAAATGCTTATTGTGTAAATACAATTGAGACCGTGTCTGTTCCCCGAATAAAACAACACATCAAAAAGCCTCGAAGCGTTTGCCTTAGTAACCTCATTCATATCAGACCAGTTACACTGGTTTACAACGACCGCACCGTTGGTCTAAAACTAGGCCTGCTTAATATTAGATCCCTGGCATCTAAAGCCATCATTGTAAATGAAATTATTACAGATCATGGTTTTGATGCTCTGTGCCTCACAGAAACGTGGATTAGACCCGATGAGTACCTTAGTCTAAATGAAGCCACTCCCGCAGGCTACAGCTATGCACACAGCCCTCGTTTAAGCGGTCGGGGTGGAGGTATAGCAACCATCCATGCTAAAGCTTTAGGCGCGAACCAGAAAGCAGGACCTACATTTTCTTCTTTTGAAGTTCTTGTACTCAATATACTTGAGCAAGGAACAAATAAACATTCATTTCTATTAATCACAATTTACAGGCCACCCGGTCCGTATTCTCAGTTCTTACAGGAATTCTCTGAGTTTCTATCAAGCCTAATAACGTTTTCAAATAAAATATTAATTGTCGGAGATTTTAATATCCACATCGACAACCCTCACGACATATTAAGTAAGACATTCATATCTATCATAGACTCCATGGGATTCACCCAAATTATAAAAGGGCCCACACACCACCTCAACCACACTCTAGACTTAATACTGACCTTTGGTGTAGACATAGATAACTTAGCCATTCTCCCCCAGAGCACAGCCGTCTCAGACCATTACTTAATCTCATACAAAATCCAGTTTAGTGGTAATGTGCGCTCAACACCATGCTACCAGGTTAAGAGGACTATAACTTCCTCCACAGCTGGCAGCTTTATCAGAAACCTCCCGCAGTTATCAACTTCAGTCAGCTGTCCATCCGATCCTACTGAGTTAGATACTATGACCAAATTCTTAGAGGATACTCTTCGATCTACGTTAGACAGTGTAGCTCCATTAGAAAGCAAAATAGTACGGCAGAAAAAACTCGCCCCGTGGTATAATGATCACACTCGAACTCTAAAACAGACGGCCAGGCAACTAGAGCGAAAATGGCGTCTGACTAAATTAGAAGTGTTCCAGTCCGCTTGGAAGGAGAGCCTATAGACTATAGAAGAGCCCTTACTGCAGCACGTTCAGCCTGTCTCTCCTCTCTCATAGAAAACAATAAGAACAATCCCAGATTACTATTTAGAACAATTTCTAAACTAACAGAGAACAAAAGAGTCACTGAACCCCAGATGCCATCAGCCTATAGCAGCAATGATTTTCTGAATTTCTTTAGTGATAAAATTGAAAAAATTAGACAGAAAATTCTGAACACACAGTTAAACTCCACAAACCTGGTGGCTTATAATTCCAGTCTAGACCCTGAGAATATTAGAGTCACTCCAGATAGGCTGGAATCGTTTACATTACTCCAAGAAAATGAACTAATCAAAATAGTCTCTTCTGCAAAACCATCGACCTGTATTCTGGACCCGATCCCTACAGGTCTACTCAAGGAAATCTTACCAGAAATAACTAAGCCTGTTCTGTCAATAATAAACTCCTCTCTTAGCCTCAGATATATCCCAAAAACTTTTAAACTTGCAGTAATTAGACCGCTGATTAAGAAAGCTAACCTCGATCCCTGTGAACTATCAAATTATAGACCCATCTCAAATCTCCTCTTTATATCTAAGATCCTGGAAAAAGTGGTAGCAAAACAATTAAGCCCTTATTTGCATAGGAATAATCTACACAAAAAATTTCAGTCTGGTTTTAGGCCACATCATAGTACAGAAACAGCATTAGTAAAAATTATAAATGATCTTCTATTATTCACGGACCAAGGAAACGTGTCGTTGTTAGTCCTCCTTGACCTTAGTGCAGCATTCGACACAATAGACCACGCTATCCTACTAGATAGACTAGAAAACCTTGTAGGGGTAACAGGAACAGCTCTTTCCTGGTTCAGGTCCTACCTCACCGATCAATATCAGTTTGTTAATGTAAAGGGTGAATCATCTGCTCGTGCAAAAGTAATTTATGGTGTTCCACAAGGTTCTGTTTTAGGACCTATATTATTTACAATATATATGCTACCACTAGGCACCATTATCAGTAAACACGGCATAAATTTCCACTGTTATGCAGATGACACCCAGTTATATATATCAAGTAAACCGGATGATAAAATTAAACTTGCCAAGATTGAGGACTGTGTAAAAGACATAAAAGATTGGATGTCAAATAATTTTCTGTTACTTAACTCAGATAAAACAGAGGTCCTGCTTCTTGGTCCAAAATTAGCCAGACACAGACTGTCTAACTCAACACTAAAACTTAACAATCTCTCAGTTTCATCAAGCTTATCTGTTAAAAATCTTGGTGTCATGATAGACGCTGATCTCTCCTTCGACACACATATATCTAATATCACTAGAACAGCTTTCCTGCATCTCCGCAATATCGCTAAATTAAGAAATTCATTATCTCTACAGGATGCAGAAAAGCTAGTTCATGCATTTATCACTTCAAGGCTAGATTATTGTAATGCCCTGCTGTCTGGATGTCACAGCAAAAGCCTTAACAAGCTTCAGCTAGTCCAGAACGCTGCAGCCAGAGTCCTCACAAGAACTAGGAAGTTTGACCATATTAGTCCAGTTTTATCAGCCCTGCACTGGTTACCAGTTAAATTCCGCATTGATTATAAAATTCTATTACTGACCTATAAAGCTCTAAACGGGCTCGCCCCTCAGTACCTGAGTGAGCTCCTCTCCCACTATGAATCATCACGCCTACTTAGATCACAAGGTGCTGGCTTACTACGGGTACCTAGAATAAATAAAGCTACATCAGGGGGGAGAGCTTTCTCATACAAAGCCCCCCAGCTCTGGAACAATCTTCCTGTTAATGTTCGGGACTCAGACTCAGCCTCAGTCTTTAAGTCTAGGCTAAAAACTTATTTGTACAGTCAAGCATTTGGTGACTAGTCTTCCCTGTCAGGTCTAGACCTGCTGGAGTCTCTGCTGCTCTGTTTTACTGTAATCTGTGGTCAGCCACTCTTTACAGTACTAACTCTGTTTTTTTCTTCTCCTTTCTCTGCCGATCTGATCAGCTGCCCATCCTGTGCGCCTGATGCTGTCTGCCTCTACTGCCTTGATTGGTGCCGCTGCTCACCAGCCTTCTGGACCGGTTTGACCACCACTGAGCTTCTTGCTGTACAGCGCTGTGCAGTCCTCACCCTCAGATCTCTCTCTTTCTTTTCCCACTTTACTATAATACTTCATACTAATAATGTTTGCTGTCCGGTGTCGACCATAGGAGGATGGGTTCCCCTTCTGAGTCTTGGTTCCTCTCAAGGTTTCTTCCTCTTTTAGGGAGTTTTTCCTTGCCACCGTCGCCGCTGGCTTGCTCATGGGGGCTCGGACCCGGATTTTCTTTCTTCTTTTCTCTTCTCTCTGTAATACTGATTGCTCTGTAAAGCTGCTTTGTGACAACACCTGTTGTAAAAAGCGTATATAAATAAATTTTGCTTGCTTGCTTGCTTATCAGCTCCACAGACTGTAGTCCATCTGTTTCTCTGATACACTGTGGAAGCTTTGTAGATACTATCGGGAACGGTCTGTAGCACAGATAAATCCATGGCAAGACAAAGCAAAAGTAGAAATAACTAAACCAGAAACAAAACCTACAACCAGAGAACCAAAACATGCAGCCCAAGAAACAGTTTGGTGGAGGAGGAATGATGCTATGGGGCTGTTTTTCAGGGGTCGGCCTAGAACCCTTAGTTCCGGTAAAGGGAAATCTTTGGACAATCATTTTGGACAATTCTATGCTTCCAACTTTGTGGGAACAGTTTGGGGAAGAACCTTTTCTGTTCCAGCATGACCTGAGCCCCAGTGACCAAAGCAGCTCCATAAGAGCCTGGCTGGGTGAGTTTGGTTTGGAAGAACATGACTGACCCTCACAGAACCTTGACCTGAAGCCCATCACACGCCTTTGGGATGAACTAGGAGATTGTGAGCCAGACCCTCTTGTCCAACATCAGTGTTGCTCCTGTAACATATATAAACCACTGTAAATTACACACAATATGAAATACTGTGGGTTCTAGAGAGGCACAGCTATCTGAGGTTTCTGTACCGCAACAATATGTGGCCTAGAAATCTCCCATAACATGTACTACATTGCTCTTCCTGGGTGAGAAGGATAGCCCTGTTTCTTCTTCCCACTGTCATGCTGAGAAAATCTGACAGTGACTTAATATAAACCTTCACAAACCTTTCCCTTAGAACCTTTTTAGATGTCACCAAACAGGTGCTTGCACACATGACAGGATGTGGTTAGTACATGGCACACAGCTGGCACTGTTAGCACATACAGAGAAACCACAACGATAAAAAATGAAACCCAGACACAAGACAGAGACAAGGCCATATCCGAATGATGCCGAGACTGTGATGAGACTAAGACTCGTTTTAGGGCTTGGGACTGGGACTAGGCTTGAGTACTACATCACCATAATCACCAGAAAAGAGAAGGAAAAGCACAGAGTTGTTGTCTGAGGAGGTTAGAAAGAAGATAGAAGTAAAGCATGATCAATATAAAGGCTCCAAAGAGCTTATCAAGATGTTTAAAGCCCATGGGACTCTAGTCACCATCCCAGGAAATGCTCACAAAGGGTAAACTGATCGAATGAATTGACAATGAAAATGAAACCTATCAAGGCATTTTGAAGAGAAATGTACAGGCCAGTGTCAGAAGGCCATGCCTTTGACACAGGTCATGGATCCTCCACCACAATAATCACCCAAAACATGTAGTCAGGCCTATAAATTATTGTCTACCATCTCACATTGGAGTTGAAATTAAATAATGAGCATCAAAGTGCAGACTTTAATTTGAGGGTATATACTTTAATTCTTAACATGAAGTCCAAAGAACTTCACTGCCAGTGAATCAAGCCATCAATAGACTGCTAAATCAGAACAAGCCCATCAGAGACAGAGTAAGAACATTAGATGGGGCCACATCAACTATTTTGTACCTTCTTAAAAATAAAGAATGCACTGGTGAGCTCAGAATTACTAAAAGGCCTGGGAGACCACAGAAAACAACTGTTTTCCACAAGATGTACACCACTGGTAAACCGAAGGATACCACATCAGAGTTTGCCAAAAATACAGTTACAGTTGTGAAACAACCTCTTATAGACAGATGAGACACAATGATGGGCATAGAAGAGTATGGGAGCTGCTCATGATCCAAAGCCACCACATCTGTCCAGGATGGTGGAGGTAGTATTATGTTGTGGGCCTGTATGGCTGGTTCCTCTCTATTAATTAATGATGTGACTATGGACAAGAGCAGCAGGATGAATCGTGAAGCGTATAGGACAGTATCATCTGCTCAGATTCTGCCAAATGCTTCAAAACTCATTGGACAGTGCTTCACAGTGCAGATGGACAATGACCTGAAGTACATCACAAAAAACAACCCAGGACTTTAAGGCAAAGAGGTGAAATGCTCTGCAATCTGCATAATAATGGACACAATATTTCTGTCCAGGCCATTTCCATTTGTTTTATCATATATTTGTTCATTTGTTTTATGGTTTATTAAGAGAAGTTTATTACACTCCTTATCATTAGTCAGAGAGAAATCTTCACCTTCACTGTGATTGCTACTTATTACGTAATCTAGATAGCAATGTTGTTTAATTTTTAACCTTTTATATAAATGTATGTTTAATACAGTATGTGAATACTTTGTTACCACTTATGAATTCACATGGTTGTTTGTTATTTATATGTGAAAAGTTACAGACATGATGTACATAAATCTGATGTGGATATGGGTGCTGGCAGTATATTAAATAACAAAAGTAGTTGAATACTTGATTCCCTTCACTGTACATGCATCACATTAGCACAATTGATCCTTTCTTTTATTTCATACAGTAACAGAAGAACTAAAACAGTAACAGAAGAACTAAAACAGTAGCAGAAGAACTGAATCAGTAACAAAGGAACTAAAACAGTAACAGAAGAACTGAATCAGTAACAGAGGAACTAAAACAGTAACAGAGGAACTGAATCAGTAACAGAAGAACTGAATCAGTATCAGAGGAACTGAATCAGTAACAGAAGAACTGAATCAGTAACAGATGAACTGACTCAGTAACACAGGCACTGAATCAGTAACATAGGAGGAAACTGAATCAGTACCAGAGGAACTAAAGCAGTAACAGAGGAACTGAATCAGTAACAGAAGAACTGAATCAGTATCAGATGAACTGACTCAGTAACACAGCCACTGAATCAGTAACATAGGAGGAAACTGAATCAGTAACAGAAGGACTGAATCAGTAACAGATGAACTGACTCAGTAACACAGGCACTGAATCAGTAACATAGGAGGAAACTGAATCAGTACCAGAGGAACTGAATCAGTACCAGAGGAACTGACTCAGTAACAGAAGCTAAAATAATCCCAAAGTCAGTGATTGGAACTCATGCATGTTGGCGTAGGGTGACAGAGTCAGGCGAAGGCTTGGTGACAGCAGAGTAGAGGATTCTTCAAGATGCTGAAGCGGTGGATTCGTCGGGAGGCTGAGAGGTGGATTTGCTGGGGGGTGGAGAAACTTTTATTCCTGGGCTGAAGTTTAAGGTGGAAGGCTAAATGTTGGCATTGCCATCCTCTGCAGCAGGCGGAGTTGCAGCCATAGATGAAGAGACAGCTGCACTGAGAAACACAACAGTAATAACAGCGTTACACACACAACGAATTATAAAAATCTATATATTCCTCTTATGTAAATCAGGAAATAAGAAGTTCAAAAATGTGATTTTTCTCTTTAACTAAAAAAACAAAAGAATACACAAACATGGCAAAAGAGCGGTGGAAATTCCTCTGTTCACACCTGTGAATTCTAAAAGTGAATCGTGTAGTACAAACGACAAACATGGCGATCCTGTTAGCCGTGGACTCTGTATTGAATCCCAGCTGTGCTGAATGATCAGGAATTATGTATATTTGTATATTTCATTAGTTTATCAATCGGTCCCTGATCTCCTGGACCGGTCATATAGCTATGGTGACTGAAAACAAATGACCACAGAGCCAGGAACAGACCTGCTGTTTGTAGGCTGGGCCACAGCGCCCTGCTGCTTACAACACTGATAAATCAGTGCTACAAACAAGATGAAGGAGATGAAACTAAAAACCACGATCTGTAAAGAAGAAAGAGCACAACGTCTTACAGAGTATAAACACAATCATTCAAATCATTTAAAAAATAGCAAAATATACACAAAAGCATCAATTATAGGGCACTTTCTATTAGTAGGAGTCTATCCCAAACTCTAAGCCCTAAATTTATACTCGGAAATATATATTTTGTATTTTTGTGACAATGTTGTTGTTTTTATTTGAGTTTAGAAAGAAATTAAGTAATTGAAAGATTTAGGCTAGTCAGTAAATAATAAGCTTAATTCTTAGATAAAAAGAACTTCAGTTCAAAAATTCAATACATTTTCATGTCACTACTGAACCACAAAAAGTTGTGGTCTGTGGGCGGAGTCTGTTTTTTAGCCACGCCTTTGTATTTTAGAGCAGGAAGTGAGGCTGCATCCCTGTCCCTCATGGCCACGTGGTCAGCAGCTAGATCCCATGGTTTTGAAGTACACTGTCCCAAAGTCTGAGAATCAGTGTGGAAGGTTAATTATTATCAATATTTCCTGCAGTTGAGTACATTTTATTAAGTTTTAATGGAAAATATGAGTAGATGTGCGGAAAGCTGTTCAAAGCTGTGCTTGCTGGTCGTGAACTGACTAGAATTTTTCAATTTAGCTCAAAATGAGCTAAAACTGTTATCGCCAAAACAGTCAGTACTGAAACGGTTGGTAAGGTTTGGGAAGAGTTATGATTGTTTTGTGCTGTTCAATCATTCATTTTAATAAAATGCTCAAAGCAAACAGGAATTCGTCTAAAGTTCAAGTTAGTCTAAATACTTTCAAAAATCCATGCACACCTGTACAGCCTCCCCAGAAATCAAGGTTAAAACGAGTGTTGACTATTTATAATTCTATGAAATAAAACAGCTTGTTTTCTTTGGGCTCTATTTTTGCCTTATAATATCTCGCATCTCTCCGCCTTAAATGGCTTTTAAAAAATGTGCATTTTAGGCCGAAACCTTCTTAAAACTATCATGAGACAGTCAGACATCTCCGACATCTTCATAAGCATTTCATGTAATGACTTTCTGTGAAGGAGCTTTTAGAAGTGGACGTCTGGTTCCTACACTGCATGGCCAAAAGTATGTGGACAAATGACTGGCACATCTATATAAGCTTCTTCAACATCCCATTACGTCAGTGTTTACATGCAAAGATTTTCGCTGATCCGATTGAACATATTCCGATGACAGATTCAGACGGATGTCTTTATATGCACACTCTATGCACCTTAATGCATCTACTTAATGTAGATGCTACCATGACAGCAAACATCACGTGAGTCCAGTCAGAGTGAGATGAGCAGCAGTAAGCAGTGCTTGTGTTTTCAATGGATTATTAGGTTGCATGTAAACGTGGCTACTGATATTGTGTGAGAAGGTCTAGCTCCCAATCCATTCCAATTCATCCCAAAGGTGATCAGTGAGGTTGAGAGTCCCTCCACACTAAACCACTCTCACTAACTGTTTACATCTCATTGATTAAGAGATTGATTCAGTATTGAATACGTTCTGGAAGTAGCTTACCTTAGATATGTAAAATGCTTCTTTTGCCCGGTTCTGATCAACGGTCAGTATTCGTTGCTTGTCACACCATTCCCACGGAGGCAGCTCACTGCTGTCAACATGGTCTTCGTTTAGTTGAGTTATCAAACAGGCCACGTATCTGCCATCTCCAAAAAACAGGACCAGCCAAAAAACAGATGGAATTGTATAAGTCAGAAAATTCACACAGCATTTAGAGCTGCATTCACAGTCACTCTGCTGCCCTGAATCAGCGCAGAGGCTGGACTTCCACATGTAAACGCCATAGTTAGCTGCAATAAGCAGGGGCATCGCCAAGTACAAGGAGAAAAATATCCAGGTAAATCCAAGCCTACAGGGGCACACAAAGTCTTCCTCGACAAGTTTCTCTAAAACAATGAGAGCAAGGTAGAACATCATGTAACTTTGCCATGGGTGCTTTTTTAAAAATGCACCCAGTCTCACCAGAGCCATTTCTAATGGATACAGCACAAAACTGCCAACACTGAGTCGACACTAGTCCTTTAGTCCCGAGAACAGCTTTAAGGCTCATACAAAGGTCTCTGCTTCAATAAGATGCTAAGACTGCTTGGCTTACAAGAAAACAACAGGAAGCATTGTGGTCATCATAGACAGATGCTGCTGGTGACGCTTGCTTTATATACACACGCTATATTGCCAAAAGTATTCAGTCATCTGGCTTCACACGCATATGAACTTAATATGGTGTCGGCTCACCCTTTGCAGCTATAACAGCTTCAGCTCTTCTGGGAAGGCTTTCCACAAGGGTTAGGAGTGTGTTTATGGGAATTTTTGACCGTTCTTCCAGAAGCACATTTGTGAGGTCAGACACTGATGTTGGATGAGAAGGCCTGGCTCACAGTCTCCGCTCTAATTCATCCCAAAGGTGTTCTGTGGGGTTGAGGTCAGGACTCTTTGCATTGCACTTGGTGATGTCAGGCTTGAATGCAGCTGCTCGGCCATGGAAACCCATTCCATGAAGCTCTCTACGCTGTTCTTGAGCTGATCTGAAGGCCACATGAAGTTTGGAGGTCTGTAGTGATTGACTCTGTAGAAAGTCAGTGACCTCTGCGCACTATGCCCCTCAGCATCCGCTGACCGCTCTGTCATTTTACGTGGCTGACCACTTCATGGCCGAGTTGCTGTCATTCCCAATCACTTCCACTTTGTTGTAATCCAATCACTTCCATGGCCACAGGTGTATAAAGCCGAGCCCCTAGGCCTGCAGACTGCTTCTCAGTGACAGAGGACAAAACTGAATCAGTGACAGAGGACAGAACTGAATCAGTGACAGAAGACAGAACTGAATCAATGACAGAAGAGGGACCTGAATCAATGACAGAGGAGGGAATTGAATCAGTAATAGAGGACAGAACTGAATCAGTGACAGAAGAGGGACCTGAATCAGTAATAGAGGAGGGAATTGAATCAGTGACAGAGGACAGAACTGAATCAATGACAGAAGAGGGACCTGAATCAATGACAGAGGAGGGAATTGAATCAGTGACAGAGGACAGAACTGAATCAGTGACAGAAGAGGGACCTGAATCAGTAATAGAGGAGGGAATTGAATCAGTGACAGAGGACAGAACTGAATCAATGACAGAAGAGGGACCTGAATCAATGACAGAGGAGGGAATTGAATCAGTGACAGAGGACAGAACTGAATCAGTGACAGAGGAGGGAATTGAATCAGTAATAGAGGAGGGAATTGAATCAGTAACGGAGGAGGGATTGAGATTGAGCAGTGTAGGGATTCATTAGAGGGCTGAACACCATGTTGATCCGTGGACTGAGGACGATATTTGATAGAGCAGGTTAAGCATCGGATTTGCTGGAGACATTCGTGTCAGAGGGCTGAGTTGCAGGTTCACTGAGAAACAGGAAAAACAACAGCATAAATACACACAGCAAAAGCAGAAACAAGTGAAGCTATACAAACAAGACACTGGTAACAGTAATGATAATGACATGCTATCAGGGCTGCACTCAGAGATTTATTAAACACAAACCGAATTACGTGGAAGTAGAGACATGACCTTTAATGAAGGAAGTACAAATGAACATATTAAAAAAGAAAAAAAAAACATTAAATGTTTTTTATTGTTTTTTTTTCTAAATATACTATATAATATTCTGAAATTAAGGTCTATAACAAGTTCCAAAAAAGTTCCATAAGACTAGGAATGTTGAATGTTGCAGAAAAATCTCTGTGCATAAAAATCAAGACCAAAAACTAACCGAATGACCTTCGATGAGCTCTTAGATGACACTGCTTTAAAAAAAAAAAGCATGATTCTGTGATGAAGATCATCACATTAAGATTAAGTGACCCTTATTAGTCCCACAACGGGGACTACCTCCGTATTTTACCCACCCGTTCAGTGAAACGGGGCAGTGAGCACACTTGCCCGGAGCAGTGGGCAGCCCTATCCACATCGCCTGGGAGCAGTTGGGGGTCAGGTGTCTTGCTCAAGGGCACCTCAGTCATGGACTGTCGGCTCTGGTGATTGAACCTGCAACCTTCTGGTCACAAGGCTGGTTCCCTAACCTCCACCCCATGACTGCCCCCACATGGGTGTGAGGATACTTTGTCGAGCAGCACAATAGAAAGTTTGAACAAGATTAATGACAAAATTTGAACTCAGCAGCACAGAAAACCTGTCATTAACAGCCTGGGCTATCAAGAGGTTTGGTAAGTGGCAAGTTAACTTTCTCGCAAACTGATGTGCATATTCAGAATATTTCTCTCTGGTTGGCAGTCTCTGCTAATGTGTGCCATGAGTAAAACAAAACCCCATCACGAGATTGACTAAACCTGCCAACGGATAGTTCACATCACCGGTTTAAATGACTGATTTTCTTCTGTTTGCTAGCCACTTTAAGCTAATATTACATTACATTATAGCTGCATTATAGTTCAGTGTGATGCTCTCTGGGTGCTCCCTTTCCCTCTGTCGTTCAGTGTGACGCTCTCTGGGTGCTCCCTTTCCCTCTGTCGCTCAGTGTGATGCTCTCTGAGTGCTCCCTTTCCCTCTGTCGTTCAGTGTGACGCTCTCTGGGTGCTCCCTTTCCCTCTGTCGTTCAGTGTGATGCTCTCTGGGTGCTCCCTTTCCCTCTGTCGCTCAGTGTGATGCTCTCTGGGTGCTCCCTTTCCCTCTGTCGCTCAGTGTGATGCTCTCTGGGTGCTCCCTTTCCCTCTGTCGCTCAGTGTGACGCTCTCTGGGTGCTCCCTTTCCCTCTGTCGTTCAGTGTGACGCTCTATGGGTGCTCCCTTTCCCTCTGTCGCTCAGTGTGACGCTCTCTGGGTGCTCCCTTTCCCTCTGTCGTTCAGTGTGACGCTCTATGGGTGCTCCCTTTCCCTCTGTCGCTCAGTGTGACGCTCTCTGGGTGCTCCCTTTCCCTCTGTCGTTCAGTGTGACGCTCTCTGGGTGCTCCCTTTCCCTCTGTCGTTCAGTGTGACGCTCTATGGGTGCTCCCTTTCCCTCTGTCGTTCAGTGTGACGCTATCTGGGTGCTCCCTTTCCCTCTGTCGTTCAGTGTGACGCTCTCTGGGTGCTCCCTTTCCCTCTGTCGTTCAGTGTGACGCTCTCTGGGTGCTCCCTTTCCCTCTGTCGTTCAGTGTGACGCTCTCTGGGTGCTCCCTTTCCCTCTGTCGTTCAGTGTGACGCTCTATGGGTGCTCCCTTTCCCTCTGTCGTTCAGTGTGACGCTCTCTGGGTGCTCCCTTTCCCTCTGTCGTTCAGTGTGACGCTCTCTGGGTGCTCCCTTTCCCTCTGTCGTTCAGTGTGACGCTCTCTGGGTGCTCCCTTTCCCTCTGTCGCTCAGTGTGACGCTCTCTGGGTGCTCCCTTTCCCTCTGTCGCTCAGTGTGACGCTCTCTGGGTGCTCCCTTTCCCTCTGTCGCTCAGTGTGACGCTCTCTGGGTGCTCCCTTTCCCTCTGTCGCTCAGTGTGATGCTCTCTGGGTGCTCCCTTTCCCTCTGTCGTTCAGTGTGATGCTCTCTGGGTGCTCCCTTTCCCTCTGCCGTTCAGTGTGATGCTCTCTGGGTGCTCCCTTTCCCTCTGTCGTTCAGTGTGACGCTCTCTGGGTGCTCCCTTTCCCTCTGTCGTTCAGTGTGACGCTCTATGGGTGCTCCCTTTCCCTCTGCCGTTCAGTGTGACGCTCTCTGGGTGCTCCCTTTCCCTCTGTCGTTCAGTGTGACGCTCTCTGGGTGCTCCCTTTCCCTCTGTCGTTCAGTGTGACGCTCTCTGGGTGCTCCCTTTCCCTCTGTCGTTCAGTGTGACGCTCTCTGGGTGCTCCCTTTCCCTCTGTCGTTCAGTGTGACGCTCTATGGGTGCTCCCTTTCCCTCTGTCGTTCAGTGTGACGCTCTATGGGTGCTCCCTTTCCCTCTGTCGTTCAGTGTGATGCTCTCTGGGTGCTCCCTTTCCCTCTGTCGTTCAGTGTGATGCTCTCTGGGTGCTCCCTTTCCCTCTGTCGTTCAGTGTGATGCTCTCTGGGTGCTCCCTTTCCCTCTGTCGCTCAGTGTGATGCTCTCTGGGTGCTCCCTTTCCCTCTGTCGCTCAGTGTGACGCTCTCTGGGTGCTCCCTTTCCCTCTGTCGTTCAGTGTGACGCTCTCTGGGTGCTCCCTTTCCCTCTGTCGTTCAGTGTGACGCTCTCTGGGTGCTCCCTTTCCCTCTGTCGTTCAGTGTGACGCTCTATGGGTGCTCCCTTTCCCTCTGTCGTTCAGTGTGACGCTCTATGGGTGCTCCCTTTCCCTCTGTCGTTCAGTGTGATGCTCTCTGGGTGCTCCCTTTCCCTCTGTCGTTCAGTGTGATGCTCTCTGGGTGCTCCCTTTCCCTCTGTCGTTCAGTGTGACGCTCTCTGGGTGCTCCCTTTCCCTCTGTCGCTCAGTGTGATGCTCTCTGGGTGCTCCCTTTCCCTCTGTCGCTCAGTGTGATGCTCTCTGGGTGCTCCCTTTCCCTCTATCGCTCAGTGTGATGCTCTCTGGGTGCTCCCTTTCCCTCTGTCGTTCAGTGTGATGCTCTCTGAGTGCTCCCTTTCCCTCTGTCGCTCAGTGTGATGCTCTCTGGGTGCTCCCTTTCCCTCTGTCGTTCAGTGTGATGCTCTCTGAGTGCTCCCTTTCCCTCTGTCGTTCAGTGTGACGCTCTATGGGTGCTCCCTTTCCCTCTGTCGCTCAGTGTGATGCTCTCTGAGTGCTCCCTTTCCCTCTGTCGTTCAGTGTGATGCTCTCTGAGTGCTCCCTTTCCCTCTGCCGTTCAGTGTGATGCTCTCTGGGTGCTCCCTTTCCCTCTGTCGTTCAGTGTGATGCTCTCTGGGTGCTCCCTTTCCCTCTGCCGTTCAGTGTGATGCTCTCTGGGTGCTCCCTTTCCCTCTGTCGTTCAGTGTGATGCTCTCTGGGTGCTCCCTTTCCCTCTGTCGTTCAGTGTGATGCTCTCTGGGTGCTCCCTTTCCCTCTGTTGTTCAGTGTGATGCTCTCTGGGTGCTCCCTTTCCCTCTGTCATTCAGTGTGATGCTCTCTGGGTGCTCCCTTTCCCTCTGTCATTCAGTGTGATGCTCTCTGGGTGCTCCCTTTCCCTCTGTCATTCAGTGTGATGCTCTATGGGTGCTCCCTTTCCCTCTGTCGTTCAGTGTGATGCTCTCTGGGTGCTCCCTTTCCCTCTGCCGTTCAGTGTGATGCTCTCTGGGTGCTCCCTTTCCCTCTGTCGTTCAGTGTGACGCTCTATGGGTGCTCCCTTTCCCTCTGTCGTTCAGTGTGACGCTCTATGGGTGCTCCCTTTCCCTCTGTCGTTCAGTGTGATGCTCTCTGAGTGCTCCCTTTCCCTCTGTCGCTCAGTGTGATGCTCTCTGAGTGCTCCCTTTCCCTCTGCCGTTCAGTGTGATGCTCTCTGGGTGCTCCCTTTCCCTCTGTCGTTCAGTGTGATGCTCTCTGGGTGCTCCCTTTCCCTCTGCCGTTCAGTGTGATGCTCTCTGGGTGCTCCCTTTCCCTCTGTCGTTCAGTGTGATGCTCTCTGGGTGCTCCCTTTCCCTCTGTCGTTCAGTGTGATGCTCTCTGGGTGCTCCCTTTCCCTCTGTTGTTCAGTGTGATGCTCTCTGGGTGCTCCCTTTCCCTCTGTCGCTCAGTGTGATGCTCTCTGGGTGCTCCCTTTCCCTCTGTCGTTCAGTGTGACGCTCTATGGGTGCTCCCTTTCCCTCTGTCGTTCAGTGTGATGCTCTCTGGGTGCTCCCTTTCCCTCTGTCGTTCAGTGTGATGCTCTCTGGGTGCTCCCTTTCCCTCTGTCGTTCAGTGTGATGCTCTCTGGGTGCTCCCTTTCCCTCTGTTGTTCAGTGTGATGCTCTCTGGGTGCTCCCTTTCCCTCTGTCGCTCAGTGTGATGCTCTCTGGGTGCTCCCTTTCCCTCTGTCGCTCAGTGTGATGCTCTCTGAGTGCTCCCTTTCCCTCTGTCGTTCAGTGTGACGCTCTATGGGTGCTCCCTTTCCCTCTGTCGCTCAGTGTGATGCTCTCTGAGTGCTCCCTTTCCCTCTGTCGTTCAGTGTGATGCTCTCTGGGTGCTCCCTTTCCCTCTGTCGTTCAGTGTGACGCTCTCTGGGTGCTCCCTTTCCCTCTGCCGTTCAGTGTGATGCTCTCTGGGTGCTCCCTTTCCCTCTGTCGTTCAGTGTGATGCTCTCTGGGTGCTCCCTTTCCCTCTGTCGTTCAGTGTGATGCTCTCTGGGTGCTCCCTTTCCCTCTGTCGTTCAGTGTGATGCTCTCTGGGTGCTCCCTTTCCCTCTGTTGTTCAGTGTGATGCTCTCTGGGTGCTCCCTTTCCCTCTGTTGTTCAGTGTGATGCTCTCTGGGTGCTCCCTTTCCCTCTGTCGTTCAGTGTGATGCTCTCTAGGTGTTTTCTCTTTCATTGTGCTGCTCTCTACTATTTAGTGTGATGCTCTCCTTTTGCCTGTTAGTATGATGCTCTCTCTGTGTTTCCTCCAGCTCTGTTAGCTCACATGATAGAATTGGCAGTAAGCCATCACCCTACCAGCTTGGTAGATATTTAGCTCAAATTGACATTGAAAATAACACCATATGAACAAAAGGACACACAAAGATGAAAAGTCACACTGACAAACACATAGATATGTTAATTCCCAGTATATGTCCGTACTGTACTTTCCTTTATCTATATGATTTATTAGGAGTCACATTTTTCCTTGAATCGTTTATTTTGAACTCCCGATTTAGAGACTCAGGGTTTTATTCACTTATTTGTCCTTTGATGTTCTTTATCCTTGCTTGTACTTGATGGCAGTTTTACTGGAAACTAAATAAACGGTACATTGACCTCTAATTTTTGCACAGTGCTGAAACAAACCAATGCTGACCCTAACAGAAAAATACTGCATTTGCACTTGGATTTGTTCATTTCTAAACATCTGCTTTCGCATTATAGAGAGAGCAGTTCTGTGGCACACTACAGTCAGTTGTGGGGAAAATAGTTGAGGGTTGATACCAAGTCAAAGATTCATACAGAAATGGTGGGCACATGAAGGCGTTTATGAAGAGATTCATAGTATGACTGCCCCTGTCAGAGGTTACACAAATCTACCCGTGGGAACCTTTTGAGACATGGGCACAAACGGGTGCATACATGTGAACGCAGGCAGGATGTGGCTGTGGCTGGTGCACATGCTGACATACAAAAAAAAAACAAAGTTTAAAAAAAGAACAAAGACAAACCTAGACATGTTTTTTTCACATGATCACATAAATGTATACTGTATATAAACAAATATGTTGTGGTGGGTGTAATCATTGAAACACCAGTAACACCAAGTTTGCTTGTTTATGTGTTAAATACTTCCCTTTAATGAATTATTAATAATTTAGAGATGACCAGTTGGTTTTGGTACTACTGCATTTTTCTGAAAATAATGCACCATTTCTACCTCTACACCTAAAGGGCCCCTTGTGACTGCATTAGGCCTCACTATGGCCTACATCAGGTCAATGGGTTAAATACTGAACCAGTCCACTGTGCAAGTGGTACTGTGTGAGAAATGCTGCCATTAGTCATGTAGTTCTGACATCTATGTTGAAAACCTCCTGGATGTTCTACATTTTCTCTGTGTCTTCAAAGCAACGTGACTTCGTTTTGAAATCTGCAAGTAGTATTGGGTCGTCACTTTGGGCCACGTGAGCTTGAATGACTGTGGTAGGCCTTTTAGCACCATTGCTATGAGTAGATCATCCCTCATCGTTTCACCTCTCAGTGCTGTTATACTAGTCTCCGCTCGAATCTCATATTCGGTAACGCTCTCGGTGCTTGATTTCTGTAGGTTGGTCAGTCCAGTGTAAAGGCTTATTATACGTGGCTTTCCTTTACCTGCGTAATTTGTCCGTAGTCTCAATGCCTCTCGCTCGTCGTCGGCCGCTTCTCTCAGGACCAAACTCGCTTTTATCATCCAAACCTGAATCAACTCGGCATCAGCTACAGCCTTTTTCTCCACGTCGCCTTCCTCTTCGTCCTCAGGGTCGAACAAAATAGTGTCCTTAAGCCCTTGTAAGCGTAAATGTCCTAAGAACTTTGTCTCCCACAGTTCACACCCTTTTTCATCTCCGTCAAAAACGAGTCGGGACCAGCGGCTGCTTGGTCGTTCCATCCTGTCAGTGCACATGGTGTAGCAATCAAGCTAGCGGGTCCTCGCCGAAGTACGCGGTACGTTGCGACTCTCTGCGGCTTCAAACTTCTTCAAAACTTTATCTCTGGGGCTTTCTGGGCCATAACCTGTTACCAGAGATCTGCATGGGCCACCAGGTCTAGGACAGTAAACTCACGGAGGAAGGAAGCCTGGGGCATCAGTCTCGTTCACGACTGGGAACTTTTTTTAATGTTATTGTTGTGACATGCGCAGTAACAAGCACCAGAACACATGGGGTCAGAGTGTAACGACACCTTTCGAACTGCAGACAATTTAGAGCAGATAGTAACGAGTATTAACAACGAGGATAATAAAACTGAGACCACGTTCAGAGGCAGTAATATAAGCGCGGCTGCTAAAGCCAGTAGAAACAAACTGGGCAGTGCTGGACATTCGGGATTGTTGGATTCAGTGCCAGAGTCTGGAATTTTGCTCTGTCTCTTTAACAGCGCGGCCGTTCTGACCTAAGGGTGAAGCCAAAAGTCCTTTTTTCCCTCCTTCTTTCCAGATAAACGAGTGCAAGCTGGGTCTGTGAGGCAGGGCAGCATGGAGAGGCTCGGTGAGCGCAGCTGACCCTTTGGGGCTGGGGGTCAGTGTGGCCCGGGGTCAGATCTCCTTAAACGACATGCTGAAAGAAGTGGAGCAGCTGATGGAGGACACGCAGCACAAACTGGAGGAGGCTGTTCCTCAGGTAGGAAGGGGAGCACCAGCACAGCAGCTCAAAGGGCCCTGCTGGAAAAAGCCACAGTAGCGGTCACTCCTCTCCTCTCCTCGTCAATAAAGAGCTCTTTTACTGTTTTTTTGTGTTTTAAAGTTTTGTTGTGGCTTGAAGAAATTGTGGACTTGACATTTGACACTGAACTGTTGCCATGTCTCAGACACACAGAATGAACTGTTGTTCTATTAAAGACCCACATTCCACCTTTGTCTTGTGTTTTATTATGAGATTTGTGTAGTTTTATAAACCAAAAATGGTCAGAATTCATTTTTCAATGAAAATTTTCCAACATCCCTTTAACCCTTTTCATTAAGCAGGCTGTTCTTAGTGATTAGTTGTTATATATATATATATATATATATATATATATATATATATATATATATATATATATAAATAAGACATGACAGACAAACCAGAATCACACAATCAATCAACAGATCAAACAACCAAACAGTTCAGACATCAAACAAAGATTCAAACAACAAAGACCAGCACAAAACAAAGAGCAAAGCACAGGGCTTAAATAACACGTGGGAAACAGGTGGAGACAATCAGGGGTGGAGTCACGAAACGAGGGGGCTGGACTAAAAAACCAAAACAAAGAACACGCGGACTGGGAGGGGCCAATCTTGACAATGTCCTTGGACTGTGAGAGGAAACCCACAGATTGTTATTATTGCAATTATTGTTATAATAATAATAATAATATGCATAAATCTATCTATATAAAAACACACACACACATTTTCTCCCTCAGGGTCACGGGGGGGTGCTGGACCCTATCCCAGCGGTCATCGGGCGTGGATACTAGTATTAATAGTTTTAAAAGTGGGTAAAATCTGTTTTCCAGCTGCTTCTTAATGTGATGCGCTGATGTTACTTGTCTGATCTCTTTTGAGAATTCGTTCCATTTTTTAGAGCATAACAACAAAAGGCTGCCTCCACACTTCTTCTCTTGTTTACTTTTGGTACAGTAAGCAAGCCTGGGCCTAACGAACGATGTGGAACAGAGACAGGCAGCCCTTTATGGATGATGGCGCTCATCCATGTCCCCCTTTGAAAATCAGCAGTAGTGCATTAAAACCTGTCCTGAAAGAGACCTGAAGCCAGTGTGATGAAGCTAGAACTGGTGTGATAGGCTGCTGTCCGGTTCACCCTCTGGCTGCAGCGTTCCGGACTAACTGGAACTGATCGATCACCTTTATTGGTAAAGCAGTTACAGCAGCCACGTCATGAGGAAATAAACGCATGTGTCAGTTTCATAACTCAGACTAAGCTCATGGTCTAACATGGGAAGTATTTCTACATGCGCGTCCAGCGTGTATCGGCGCAGGAGCTGAAGTCCAATATACTTAAAGGGGAATTCCACTCATTTCTCTTTCCTACACAATTAAATGGCAAAAATGTTGGTAAAAAGTCCACCAGAGTGATTAGATGTGAAATGCTCAATTTTAGAGAAACATGTTCAATCTGAATTGTTCACAGTGGTAGTGATAGGAACCAGACGTCTGAAGAATTTAAAGGGGAACTCCATCAGTTTCTCAAAACGTCTGCTGGATTCCGTCACAGAGATGTAAACAACATCGTTCAGAGAAGTTTGAAATGAAACGGCTCATTGTAGAGAAATTTACTGACTCAGATTTCTTTACAGTGGTGGTGATGGGAACCAGGCGTCACAACACAAACACAGCATTCACTACATTCACATCCATTGTCCTGCAGCAGCCACAGTGTAGAACGCTGTCTTTCTGGGTTAGTGATGTCATAATAGGTGAGATTCTCACCTGATGAACCAAGATTACAAGGCTGTGCTGGCTCACCGGAGAAGGTCGAACCTCCTCTACTTGAGGACTTCCACTCCACCAAGGCCATTCCTGAAGCCAGCAATGATCCAGCAGGAAATTTGCCGGATCAGTTCCAGGCTGAAGCCGTGGCCGAGGCCATTAAAGAGATCATGTCCACTGACCTGGATGAGGAGGCGGACAACAACCAACCTCTGGGTAAGAAATGGAAATTAATATCTGCCAGAATAAAAAAACAATGCTAAGATGGTCCAGCACTGACCACCAAACATACACATGACCGTTCAATTATCAATATCAGTAAAGTTGATCAACTACCAACAATATATTTCACAAAGCAGCTCTTTAAAAATGTCAATGATTAAATCGTGTTATTGAAAACTTTGCAGAGAGTCAGACGACGAGCAGTGAAGCAGAAGCCATTGAACAACTGATGGAAGCCTTACTGCAGTAGGTTGAGGCACACAGCGCCACTCTGAGTGAGTAAAGACAATGAATGACTATAATCATATTAATTATATAATTTACATCATGTAAAAGACACAGCTGGACTCACAGTATCTATTCCTGTGAAAACAGACAGCGAGAAGCTGAAGAAGGCGGTGGCTGAAGCCGAGGCCCAGGTCATCCAGGAACTCATGGATGTTTACCTGGATGAAGCAGAGGAACCGGTGGAGGAACATCTGCCAACACCGCTGGCCACAGAAGGTGAAGCACAGGTCAATAAAGTGCTCACTGACCTTCAGGACACAGAGACCGACTGTCTGGGTAAGAATCGTGAACATGAACAATCACAGAGACCTCACTTTAAAATGATGAAATGCCTTAATTCATTTTCTTAAATAAGGCCATTCACCTGTTTGTCCTGATGAAAAAATATTGTAAATAATAAGTAAATAAGAAGTGTCACTTCAGCCACAGCAGCTAAGAAAGGCCTGTTCTCTCGCCACAGCCTGTAGATTCACTCAGCCCTTCATTACTTACTTCATTAATATTCATGACTACAGACCTAAACCATCATCTGTGATGTTAAATCAAATGTTGACGGAACTTCCTTTTACTGTGCCTTTAAAGTAAGGAACTCTGCAGATCCAGAGGATGAAGCCTCTACAAACAGCATGCCGGCCCACATGGAAGAACGTGACACACCAAATGACCACCTTCTGGGTGAGTAGTGCGAATGACCACTAAAATAAGAGTTGAACTGTTAAAAATATCAAATTCACACCAGGATTTTAACGAATGATTCTGTCTACTGTATGAACAGATGTGGAAGAGAAGCCGGATGCTGAATCAGACTGGTTGTCTGATTACGAGCCCATTAAAAGTTGGGCAGACTTCTTGGAGGACGCTGAAGGAAGCATCCAAGTGGGAGGTGTCGATCAGTTGAGACACCAGCAAGAATTTGGAGAGAAAAGAACTCTGTCAGAGAACTCAGGACCCTGTGATAGAGCACCGGAAACGGATCCTCAGGAGCAGAGGAGGGCGCAGAGAAAGGAGGGTAGGAGAGAGTCATGCCACTGGACAGTTAGACATGCTCTGAAGACCCTACAAGCCCCTCCCGAGGAAAAGAGTGCTCCACAGAGGAACTCCAGAATGAACGGAGAGCTAACATCTGGAAAAACATGAACACAGCCTGAGAACCCAAGAACCTGTGTACGAGCACCTAACACTGATCCTCAGGAGCAGAGGAGGGCGCAGAGAAAGGAGGGTACGAGAGAGTCATGCCACTGGACAGTTAGACATGCTCTGAAGACCCTACAAGCCCCTCCCGAGGAAAAGAGTGCTCCACAGAGGAACTCCAGAATGAACGGAGAGCTAACATCTGGAAAAACATGAACACAGCCTGAGAACCCAAGAACCTGTGTACGAGCACCTAACACTGATCCTCAGCAGCAGAGGAGGGCGCAGAGAAAGGAGGGTAGGAGAGAGGCATGCCACTGGACGGTTAAATATGCTCTGAAGACCCTACAAGCCCCTCCTGAGGCAATGAGTGCTCCACAGCCAGACAGTAGAGAGTGTCTCAGAGTCACAACAGCTGACATCAGGCAGAAGACCCATCCCAGACCACCAAACAAGCCGAGAGACAGAGGATGTCGAATGGGCGAGTATGGGAGAGGAGCTGCCCAGGGCTGGCAGAGCGAGTCCAGTTGCCAGAGGAGGGAGGCTCCACGAACTCCTTCAAACAACGGAGGACGTGTGAGCGAGAGAGGAAAGAGAGGAAATCCCGCTCAGTGTACCCCTGCACGCACTGAGAGGAATCAACGGCCAGTGAGAGAACCGAACTGGCAGCAGCACGAAGACCGCTCTGCAGAACCTGAAGAGAGAGAGACCAGAGAGAGAGGTCAGAAAAAGAAATGGTCAAATGGAAACAGGCAGTGGAGGAGTGGGAGAAGACCGGATGCCTCACATTGACCAGTGAAAAACCCACAGAAGGTGAAGCACAGGTCATTAAAGATCTAGTGCTCACTGACCTACAGAGACACAGACTGACAGACTGACTCAGACTAGAGCTCCACCTCTACACTACAACCAAACCAATTATCACAAACTGCTCGAGGTGGTGCCCACAGAATTTGAAGCACAGGTCATTAAAGATCTAGTGCTCACTGACCTACAGAGACACAGACGGACAGACTGACTCAGACTAGAGCTCCACCTCTACATTACAACCAAACCAATCATCACAAACTGCTTCTGCTTATTCGTGGTAAAGCAGGAGATGAGATGCTTGAGGTGGTGCCCACAGAAGGTGAAGCACAGGTCATTAAATCTGCTATTAATATTATTAGTATAACCATTTGTAGGTAGTTTGACCAGAGGAGGATGGGTCCCCCCTGGTGAGCCTGGTTCCTCCCAAGGTTTCTTCCTCAGCCCTGAGGGAGTTTTTCCTTGCCACTGTCGCCCCTGGCTTGTTCACCTGGGGGTTTTTACACTTCTCATTAAAACTCTTTCTTTTCTGGAATTCTGTGAAGCTGCTTTACGACAACATCCGCTATGAAAAGCGCTACACAAATAAATTTGATTTGATTTGATTAAAGATCTAGTGCTCACTGACCTACAGAGACACAGACTGACAGACTGACTCAGACTAGAACTCCACCTCTACACTACAACCAAACAAATCCAGAAAGCCTAAAGCCTAAAACCAATAAAAGACTAACAGCAGACTCTGTTGGAGCCTCTTTTATTATTCAGGGTTTTGCTTTCCTCAAGCCAGTTTGAGGAGGAGCCAACTCCTTCCAGCGACAGAGAAGGCCGCTCTGATGAAGCTGGTCTTGATCTGTTATAGAAACAGCTACAGGAACGGTCAAAGGAGAATGGTGGAAACATGAGCCTCTGAGCCTGGCAGAGCGGTTCAGACCAGGCCTTCAGAAGGATCCAGAAAGTCAGTAAACTCAGGGCAGTGCTGAAACAGTTCAACTAATCGGGGGCTATTCTGATTGTCCAGCCTCTGAGGAGGTGATGAGCAGTAAAGCAGGTGCTGCTCAAAGATCTGTTGGTGAAACATCTCAAGCTGAGGTGTCACAGTTGCACATACCTGCTGTGGTACAGTGTGTGTCCCATGAAACAGGCAGTCAGCAAAGCTTCAGAATACATGAGAATGCATGCCGTCACCGCAGTGAAACGGGTCCCTGCACATGCAAAACGCAAGAAGCGTGAGGCTCAGAGTGAAGTGAGACCAGGGAAAACTCCGTCCAAGTCAGTGGGTGGGGTCTTCTTCCTCAGATTGACAGGTGAACTGTTAAAGCTGATTCAGAAAGTAGCTCAGTTTTAACAACAAAACGTTCTGTGGGAGCGTTTTTATAGCCAATTATATATAACTGGCTATATAACGAACTGAGTTCACTGACAGTGGTTTTCTGAAGTGCTCCTGAGCCCATGTGGGAATATCCGTTACAGAATGATGTGGGTTTTTAATGCAGTGCCGCCTGAGGGATCGAAGGTCACGGGCATTCAGTGCTGGTTTTCTGACTTGCCGCTTACCTGCAGAGATTTCTCCAGATTCTCTGAAACTTTTGATGATATTATGCACTGTAGATGATGAAATCCCTAAATTCCTTGCAACTGCACGTTGAGACACGTTCTTCTTAAACTGCTGTATTCAGTAGTATTGTGTTGTATTCACCTCAACATGCATTCTGCTTACTAGGAAGACCAGTGGTGGGGCCACTTCCTGATTACCTCACTAAAGGTGGCGTGTTCTGCTGTTGGTGGTGGGTGCTGTATAAACGAGTGTCAAAGCTGATTTCCACACTTAAGATTAAAATTTAGAGGTCAGTTTCTCTGCTGTCTGGTACTGGTGAATTAGGAATGGCAATGCCAAGCCTACCAAGGGCAGCCAATCTGACTGTTAACAAAGAGAACGGATTTCTGATTTTTATGTTAATTAGCCTTGTTGTTTCAGAAGACTATATTGGGAAAGATTTTAACTGCCCTTGCAAATTCAACTTCAGAAAAAAGATTTTCTTTTCCTACCTGCTGGTACCTGCCTTCGTCGTTTTTGCGGTCATGTATAGTATCGTGACTGAGCTGCAGACATCCAAGAAGGGACCTCAACAGCAGGAATCTAACGAAGAAACTCAAGTGCTGGAATCTAATAGGGGAGCTCAGATATCCGGAAGACCAAATGAATGTTCATTTAAAAAGATCTCGCCTGGAAAATGGAGACAGCTCGTTTTTACCTTCTGGTGTTTTATGGTGTCTAGAACTCCACCTCTACACTACAACCAAACAAATCCAGAAAGCCTAAAACCAATAAAAGACTAACAGCAGACTCTGTTGGAGCCTCTTTTATTATTCAGGGTTTTGCTTTCCTCAAGCCAGTTTGAGGAGGAGCCGACTCCTTCCAGCGACAGGGAAGGCCGCTCTGATGAAGCTGGTCTTGATCTGTTATAGAAACAGCTACAGGAACGGTCAAAGGAGAATGGTGGAAACATGAGCCTCTGAGCCTGGCAGAGCGGTTCAGACCAGGCCTTCTGAAGGATCCACAAGTCAGTAAACTCAGGGCAGTGCTGAAACAGTTCAACTAATCGGGGGCTATTCTGATTGTCCAGCCTCTGAGGAGGTGATGAGCAGTAAAGCAGGTGCTGCTCAAAGATCTGTTGGTGAAACATCTCAAGCTGAGGTGTCACAGTTGCACACACCTGCTGTGGTACAGTGTGTGTCCCATGAAACAGGCAGTCAGCAAAGCTTCAGAATACATGAGAACGCATGCCGTCACCGCAGTGAAACGGGTCCCTGCACATGCAAAACGCAAGAAGCGCGAGGCTCAGAGTGAAGTGAGACCAGGGAAAACTCCGTCCAAGTCAGAGGGTGGGGTCTTCTTCCTCAGAATGACAGGTGAACTGTTAAAGCTGATTCAGAAAGTAGCTCAGTTTTAACAACAAAACTTTCGGTGGGAGCGTTTTTATAGCCAATTATATATAACTGGCTATATATCGAACTGAGTTCACTGCCAGTGGTTTTCTGAAGTGTTCCTGAGCCCATGTGGGAATATCCGTTACAGAATGATGTGGGTTTTTAATGCAGTGCCGCCTGAGGGGTCGAAGGTCACGGGCATTCAGTGCTGGTTTTCTGTCTTGCCGCTTACCTGCAGAGATTTCTCCAGATTCTCTGAACCTTTTGATGATACTATGCACTGTAGATGATGAAATCCCTAAATTCCTTGCAACTGCACGTTGAGACACTTGTTCTTAAACTGTTGTGTTCAGTAGAAAACCTCTGCTTCACCTCAACATGCACTCTGCTTACTAGGAAGACCAGTGGTGGGGCCACTTCCTGATTACCTCACTGAAAGCGGCGTGTTCTGCTGTTGGTGGTGGGTGCTGTATAAACGAGTGTCAAAGCTGATTTCCACACTTAAGATTAAAATTTAGAGGTCAGTTTCTCTGCTGTCTGGTACTGGTGAATTAGGAATGGCACTGCCAAGCCTACCAAGGGCAGCTAATCTGACTGTTAACAAAGAGAACGGATTTCTGATTTTTATGTTAATTAGCCTTGTTGTTTCAGAAGACTATATTGGGAAAGATTTTAACTGCCCTTGCAAATCCAACTTCAGAAAAAAGATTTTCTTTTCCTACCTGCTGGTACCTGCCTTCGTCGTTTTTGCGGTCATGTATTGTATCATGACTGAGCTGCAGACATCCAAGAAGGGATATCAACAGCAGGAATCTAACGAAGAAACTCAAGTGCTGGAATCTAATAGGGGAGCTCAGATATCCGGAAGACCAAATGAATGTTCATTTAAAAAGATCTTGCCTGGAAAATGGAGACAGCTCATTTTTACCTTCTGGTGTTTTATTCCAAGTTTTTTTTGGATGATCTTATTTTTCTGTGATGGCAGATATTGGGCTTGTTATCTTACTACATATGAAGGAGATGCTGACAGCACTGCGCTCCCTCCATGGGAATGGTGTAACAGAAACCGAACCATGACTGCTGCCCAGAAGATAGCAGAGAGAGCATATAATGACTCTAAGGTAAGCTCAGATCTAGATGATGTGAAATATTCTAGCTGCACAGTGAACCCCCTTCCTAAAACTTTCATCTACAGATGTTTATTGTTGCCCCTGACTACCTTGACTGGATGGGGGATGTTGATACACTGGAAGGTAGCAGGGCCTCATGTTTTAGATTTAAGCTGTAAAAACAGGAGGATGGAAAGTGCAAAGAGAACATTTAGGGCGGCGTCACTACCATATTTGAACTGGCAGAACAGTTGAACACAAGTAGTGGAGAAAAGGTCTTACTGGAAATAGACACCAGAGGGTTGTGTTTCAGGTTTCTTGTGTAAGTTGTGTTTCTTGTGTAAGTTAATCTTATTTGACAATACTGACTTTAGTTCCCGTTTAGTTCTTCTTCTTTTCTGAACTTGCATTAGTACAAATGTATTTTTCCCTTCAAACTGCACGGCTGAAGCTTGAGTTTTCCCTTTCATGTTAAACTTGGTCTTTGGTCTCATGAATCTACAGATTTTTCAAACTTTGGGCAAATAAAGCAAGATGTGCTTAGATTAGTAATTACACCCCATATTCCAAAAACATTGGGATGCTGTGTTAAATGTAAATAAATGTAAATAAAAACAGAATGCAATGATTTGCAAATCTCATAGATCCATATTGTATTCACAATAGAACATGGAACACACATCAGATGCTGAAATATGAAGGCCTTCCCTGAAAGAGACGCTGTCTGGATGGCAGCATGTTGTTCTAAAACCTCTCCATACTGGTCAGCATTGATGGAGCCTTTCCAGATGTGTAAAGTGCCCATGCCATAGGGCATGGGGTCTGCAACCCCAGTCCATCAGAGATGCAGGCTTTCAAACTATGCAGTGATAATAAGCTGGAAGTTCCGTCTCCTCTTGCGTCTGCAGGACACGGTGTCCGTGGTTTCCAAAAAGAATGAAAATTTTTGATTCGTCTGACCACAGAAGTTTTCCGTTTCACCTCAGTCCATTGTAAATGGGCTTTGGCCCAGAGAAGGTGGCAGTGTTTCTGGATTGTGTTGACATTTCGCTTCTTCTATGCCTGATTGCTCGTTTTATACTCAGTCGTGTGATTTAGTTGCTCCTCCAGCTGTTTTTTTATTAGTGACACTTACTTTTCCAGCCTTTTGTTGCCCCTGTCCCAACTTTTTTGAGGTGTGTTGCTGCCATCAAGCTCTAAATGAGTTAATGTTTTTCATGAAATGGTAAAATATATCAGATGCTGAAAGTGAGACGTGTTCTATGTACTACTGTGAATAAAATATGGGTCTGAGATTTGCAAATCATTGCATTTGGGTTTTTATTTACATTTTACGCAGCCTCCCACCTTTGAAACGATAACTATGTTCTGCGTTTTTCTTGTTGCAGTTTGGAGGTTTCGTCGCCCTCTTCGTCTCCACACTCGTAATACTGTTATTATATATTATATATAAATACTGTCAAGAACGTGGAGTCTCCAGTGAACAGGTCAGTTCTCCAGCCAAGGCTTGTTTTTAATCTGCAGTGGTGAAACAACTAGACATCCTCATGGTCAAACTATCTCCTTCACAGACAGCAGCAGAGCAGGGCACTACTGGGGCGCAGGAAAGCAGTGGACAGCGGACACCTACACATGTAAATTTAGCCATCATCAAACTCCATTCAGAGATAAACTACATTAAACATGGGTTTATACATTAAAAAAACAGTTAACATCTACATCAGTGTAGCGCAGCACTGCAGTGGAGAACAACTAGATGTTCCTAATGATCAAGCTGTTCTCTTCACAGATGAGGACACCGCATGACAACTGTCAAGACACTGCCAGGACGCAGGAAAGGAGTGGACAGCAGACATCTACATGTGTAAATGTAGCCATCAAGCTGTATTCATAAATAAACTACAGATAAACTATAGTAACAATTCAGCTGTGAGAGTCTGATCACACTGTAATTAATAATCAGTAAAGCTCGCTGTGATAAACTGCTCTGCTGAGCAGACCACAGAGAATGCTGACCCAAACCTTAACGCTGGACTTCATTTTGACTAATGAGGCAATAAACACTGGTTTACACATTAGAAAAACAGTTAACATCTACATCAGTGTAGTGCAGCGCTGCAGGGAGAACAACTACACATCCTCATGATCAAACTGTTCTCTTCACAGACTGAAGCAGAAGGACTTCCCATGGTGAAGCTTCCTGCGACGGAGGAAAACTGACATCTACACGTGTAAATTCAGACGCTGAGACGTCAGCTCTGCGGAGCTTTTCAGAAGAAAGAGCTGAGGAGTTCATGCAAGAAGCAGCAGTTCATCACATTTTATCAGGATGGATCCCGAAGGAAACGTATCAGTCACACAACACAGGACAGTAATACAACCCCAATTCCAGTGAAGTCGGGACGTTGTGTAAAACATAAATAAAAACAGAATACGATGATCTGCAAATCCTTTTCAAATCCTTGATATTAGGGACTGTAGATGATGAAATCCCTAAATTCCTTGCAGTTGCCCGTTGAGAAACGTTGTTCTTAAACTGTTGGACTATTTGCTCACGCAGTTGTTCACAAAGTGGTGAACCTCACCCGTCCTTGCTTGTGAACGACTGAGCCTTTCAGAGATGCTCCCTTTATAGCCAATCATGACACTCACCTGTTTCCAATTAACCTGTTCACCTGTGGAATGTTCCAAACAGGTATTTTTTGAGCATTCCTCAACTTTCCCAGTCTTTTGTTGCCCCTGTCCCAACTTCTTTGGAACATGTTGCAGGCATCAAATTCAAAATGAGTGAATATTTGCAAAAAACAATAAAGTTTATCTGTTTGAACATTAAATATCTCGTCTTTGTAGTCTATTCAATTGAATATAGGTTGAAAAGTATTTGCAAATCATCGTATATCGCATATAGTGACAATACTGAATAAATATGTGCAGATACTGGTACCAAAATAAAGTGTCCAGGTGTGGCGTGTCCAGATGTGCAAGATGCGGGATAGTGGCTACAGAAAGGGCAGCATGTACAGTAAGGTGTGCAGATGTGCAGATGGATAAAATGAAACCTAAAGATTTGGCATGAGAGAAAACCTTTAATGCGCAGATGTGTTTTTTTTATTTGTGTTCTTTTGTATTTTATTTTCTTATTTTCTGCTATACAGGCTGTAATGTCATAAGGAAGCCGACTGCCAAATAATTTCCCCTTTTTTTACTTCTAGTAACTTTTGTGGTCTGTTGTCGTGACCAAGGGCTGTTCCCCTTCAACCCAGCGCCCAATAAAAAACAATAAAAAGTCTTTCAATTCCAGCTAAACACTTTCACTTCCACTAAACTGTTCTAAGTTCTCAAAAGATGTCAAAAAGGAACGTCTTCAGACGCTGAATGTGGGGAAAGAGGGGAAAAAAGGCTTCTCTATTTCAGTATCGGGTGGCTGATGGTCTCGTGAGACCCCAGCGGTGCAGAGATTGTTCCAAACAACAGTTTATACCATTTATCTGGGGTAGTTTGATACCCCTCCACCTTACTTCTCAAATTTTGACATTAGCTCATTCTCTGATAGATTTATCTCTTCGACTGAAACCCTAAGATCGTACGCAGTCACCTTCCACTCAGAAATAAAGGCCCTAAACCGTCTCTGGGTCGGTTCCCCTCTCGACACTGGGGCTCCATTTCAGTGCCTTTAGTAAGGGAACATAACTGAACCATAATCCACTGAAATGATCTGTTCTAAACTGGACTGACTCCACACACCCTGCCTCGCCTCCAGGCTTTTACTCTACTGCTCTGTTTTAAAACATTCGGTTATGAAAAGGAACAAATACCAACTTTTTACCTGGAGAACCTGATTAAAGCTCCACAGTCAGACCTTAGAACCAACTGGGAGCTTTGAGGGAACATCTACACTGTTTGGACCTTGGCGAACGGTCCTGCAGATCTACCACGCTGTAGAGTTTAGCTCCAACACTAATCTAACCCACCTGATCCAGGTAATGAAGGTGTGCTGGATCTCTGCAGGGTGGTAGATCTCCAGAGCCAGGACTGGACATCCCCGTCCTAAGGTAAATGATCCTAACTTGTGGTTAATTTGATTTGTAAAGAAAATGAAATAAATCATTTTTTGTTTTATTTTTTGTTTTAAAATGTTTTATTTTTCTCTTCATTTTACTCTATTTTTGTCTGTATGATCATTCATTGTAAACTTTGTAAAAAATTTTTTTTGTACAATTGCTTTTGTTAAATATACTGCCAAAATAAAAGTAGTGGTTGGTTGGTGTAGTGGTTAACACCTCTGCCTTCTATGCTGTAGACTGGGGTTCAAGTGCCCTACACTACACCAATAAGAGTCCTTGGGCAAGACTCCTAACACCACCTTCACCTCCCTGTGTGAAATGATCAAACTGTAAGTCGCTCTGGATCAGAGCATCAGCCAAATGTAGGATACAAATTATTTAACAGAGCTTTTTTTGGTGCTTTCATTTATTAATTTATTTACTTATTTTTGGACCAAGAAAGGCCTCAGAAGAACTGTAGATTTCCTACACGAGGAAGTGAACATGTGTCCTAACCTAAATAAGAATGACCAATAAGATTGGGAAACATGGCCCAACATCCATTCTGTAACCTTTAATATTTGTTCTCTTCAAAACCCCCAAAAAAGGGTTAACCCAGATATGTGATCAGCAGGACTGGGGCTCTTCATCATTCATTCAACAAAGTTTCATTTCACCATCAGATTTGGGTCCAAGAAGAGCCCTGAACCACTCAGTGCTCTGAACATCAGCTCCATCACTCGACACTGAGACGCCGAGTCATCTGCAAACGCTGTAAAACGCCCCATAAAGGTGACATACCATTAATAACACACTTAAATCTCCTTTATTAAAATCCTTTATTAAAAACGTACAGACTGAGGCGATTCAGGGGCAAGCTTCCCATTTTCTCTGGTGGGAAGAGGTAGAAGGTCATGATACACAACTATTGTCAAGTATTCGGTCATCTGGCTTCACACGCATATGAACTTGAGTGACGTCCCGTTCTTAATCCATAGGGTTTAATATGATGTCGGCCCACCCTTTGCAGCTATAACAGCTTCAGCTCTTCTGGGAAGGCTTTCCACAAGGGTTAGGAGTGTTTATGGGAATTTCTGACCGTTCTTCCAGAAGCTCATTTGTGAGGTCAGACACTGATGTCACTTTACGCCACTGCATTCCACGCTCTGCATTGCGCTTGGTGATATAAGGTTTGGATGCAGCTGCTCGCCCATGGAAACCCATTCCATGAAGCTCTCTACGCTGTTCTTGAGCTGATCTGAAGGCCACATGAAGTTTGGAGATCTGTAGTGATTGACTCTGCAGAAAGTTGCTGACCTCTGTGCACTATGCCCCTCAGCATCCGCTGACCGCTCTGTCATTTTACATGTCCGACCACTTCGTGGCTGAGCTGCTGTCATTCCCAATCCCTTCCACTTTGTTATAATCCCACTGACAGTCGACTGTGGAATATTTAGTAGTGAGGAAATTTCATGACTGGACTTGCTGCACAGGTGGCGTCACCTCACGGTACCACGCTGGAATTTTATTACTATCCTCTCTAAACTAGTTACTGTTTGTTACCTGGTTATGTTAAATGTGAATTAACTGTAACCTATTAGCTGCACACACTCTTGAAATGATTAAATATTAAAAGGTAGTAATGATCTGAAGTAAATTCAAGTCAGCGGTCACAGTTCAGACTCCCAAGTGGCTGCAATTTTATACACTGCTCAAAAAAATAAAGGGAACACTTAAACAACACAATATAACTCCAAGTAAATCAAACTTCTGTGAAATCAAACTGTCCACTTAGGAAGCAACACTGACTGACAATCAATTTCACAGCTGTTGTGCAAATGGAACAGACAACAGGTGGAAATTATTGGCAATTAGCAAGACACACTCAATAAAGGAGTGGTTCTGCAGGTGGGGACCACAGACCACTTCTCAGTACCTCTCTGCTTTCTGGCTGATGTTTTGGTCACTTTTGAATGTTGATGGTGCTTTCACACTCGTGGTAGCATGAGACGGACTCTACAACCCACACAAGTGGCTCAGGTAGTGCAGCTCATCCAGGATGGCACATCAATGCGAGCTGTGGCAAGAAGGTTTGCTGTGTCTGTCAGCGTAGTGTCCAGAGGCTGGAGGCGCTACCAGGAGACAGGCCAGTACACCAGGAGCCCAGTGGAGGAGGCCGTAGGAGGGCAACAACCCAGCAGCAGGACCGCTGCCTCCGTCTTTGTGCAAGGAGGAACAGGAGGAGCTGCCAGAGCCCTGCAGAATGACCTCCAGCAGGCCACAAATGTGCATGTGTCTGCACAAACGGTTAGAAACCGACTCCATGAGGATGGTATGAGGGCCCGACGTCCACAGATGGGGGTTGTGCTTACAGCCCAACACCGTGCAGGACGCTTGGCATTTGCCAGAGAACACCAGGATTGGCAAATTGGCCACTGGCGCCCTGTGATCTTCACAGATGAAAGCAGGTTCACACTGAGCACATGTGACGGACGTGACAGAGTCTGGAGACGCCGTGGAGAGCGATCTGCTGACCACAACATCCTTCAGCATGACCGGTTTGGCAGTGGATCAGTAATGGTGTGGGGTGGCATTTCTTTGGAGGGCCGCACAGCCCTCCATGTGCTCGCCAGAGGTAGCCTGACTGCCATTAGGGACCGAGATGAGATCCTCAGACCCCTTGCGAGATCATATGCTGGTGTGGTTGGTCCTGGGTTCCTCCTAATGCAGGACAATGCTAGACCTCATGTGGCTGGAGTGTGTCAGCAGTTCCTGCAAGATGAAGGCATTGAAGCTCTGGACTGGCCCGCCCGTTCCCCAGACCTGAATCTGATTGAGCACATCTGGGACATCATGTCTCGCTCCATCCACCAACGCCACGTTACACCACAGACTGTCCAGGAGTTGGCGGATGCTTTAGTCCAGGTCTGGGAGGAGATCCCTCAGGAGACCATCCTCCACCTCATCAGGAGCTGCCCAGGCGTTGTAGGGAGGTCATACAGGCACGTGGAGGCCACACACAACACTGAGCCTCATTTTGACTTGTTTT
>NC_051226.1:38241998-38441998 GCF_015220715.1 Pygocentrus nattereri | reverse complement strand
TTAAGAAAATTAATTAAGGCATTTCATCATTTTAAAGTGAGGTCTCTGTGATTGTTCATGTTCACGATTCTTACCCAGACGGTCGGTCTCTGTGTCCTGAAGGTCAGTGAGCACTAGATCTTTATTGACCTGTGCTTCACCTTCTTTGGCCAGCGGTGTTGGCAGATGTTCCTCCACCGGTTCCTCTGCTTCATCCAGGTAAACATCCATGAGTTCCTGGATGACCTGGGCCTCGGCTTCAGCCGCCGCCTTCTTCAGCTTCTCGCTGTCTGTTTTCACAGGAATAGATACTGTGAGTCCAGCTGTGTCTTTTACATGATGTAAATTATATAATTAATATAATTATAGTCATTCATTGTCTTTACTCACTCAGAGCGGCGCTGTGTGCCTCAACCTCCTGCAGTAAGGCTTCCATCAGTTGTTCAATGGCTTCTGCTTCACTGCTCGTCGTCTGACTCTCTGCAAAGTTTTCAATAACAAGTAGAGGAGGTTCCATCTTCTCCGGTGAGCCAGCAGAGATTCTCTCCAAGCTACCACACACAGTACCTGCTGGGAGGTGTGGACCATCGCTGCCCTCCTCTCCGGCTGCCGGCTGCGGGGCTGCTTGGATTTCTTCGGCTCTTCCTACGTCCACTGCCGGTTCTTTTTCCTGCTGTCTCTTCCGTTTTCTTGCTCTCCACTTTTTCTTCCTCTTGATTTTACCTCCATCTCTACGCAGTTGCTCTTCATTTGCGTTAGTTTCTCCGTCGGAATCGGACTGCCGCCCTCTACAACACCAGAACAAGAGGCAGCTCATTGTGCTGCTGTCTCCTCCGGTGTCTCAACGAAGAATGACGAGAAATGTCGGTGCGCGTGGAATTTATCTGCGTCAGAGCCATTATGACATCACAGGGCTTTGATCTTGGTCACCTTTTATGACATCACAGCCTTGTAATCTTGGTTCATCAGGTGAGAATCTCACCTATTATAACATCACTGACCCAGAAAGACAGCGTTCTACACTGTGGCTGCTGCAGGTCAATGGATGTGAATGTTGTGAATGCTGTGTTTGTGTTGTGACGCCTGGTTCCCATCACCACCACTGTAAAGAAATCTGAGTCAGTAAATTTCTCTACAGTGAGCCGTTTCATTTCAAACTTCTCTGAATGATGTTGTTTACATCTCTGTGACGGAATCCAGCAGACGTTTTGAGAAACTGATGGAGTTCCCCTTTAAATTCTTCAGACGTCTGGTTCCTATCACCACCACTGGGAACAATTCAGATTGAATATGTTTCTCTAAAATTGAGCATTTCACATCTAATCACTCTGATGGATTTTTAACAACATTTTTGCCATTTAATTGTGTAGGAAAGAGAAATGAGTGGAATTCCCCTTTAAGTATATTGGACTTCAGCTCCTGCGCTGATACACGCTGGACGCGCATGTAGAAATACTTCCCATGTTAGACCGTGAGCTTAGTCTGAGTTATGAAACTGACACATGCGTTTATTTCCTCATGATGTGGCTGCTGTAACTGCTTTACTGGTTTACCAATAAAGGTGATCGATCAGTTCCAGTTAGTCTGGAACGCTGCAGCCAGAGGGTGAACCGGACAGCAGCCTATCACACCAGTTCTAGCTTCATCACACTGGCTTCAGGTCTCTTTCAGGACAGGTTTTAATGCACTACTGCTGATTTTCAAAGGGGGACATGGATGAGTGCCATCATCCATAAAGGGCTGCCTGTCTCCGTTCCACATCGTTCGTTAGGCTCAGGCTTGCTTACTGTACCAAAAGTAAACAAGAGAAGAAGTGTGGAGGCAGCCTTTTGTTGTTATGCTCCAAAAAATGGAACGAATTCTCAAAAGAGATCAGACAAGTAACATCAGCGCATCACATTAAGAAGCAGCTGGAAAACAGATTTTACCCACTTTTAAAACTATTAATACTAGTATCCACGCCCGATGACCGCTGGGATAGGGTCCAGCACCCCCCGTGACCCTGAGGGAGAAGCGGCTTAGAACGTGTGTGTGTGTGTGTAATACTAGTATCACTTCATTTATTGTTTAAATTTGTGATATTATGTTAATATTTAGGGGTCGCGGCTTAGAAAATGGATGGATGGATGGATGTTAATATTTACCATTTTTTTGTTTCTTCTTTATTTTAAATTTCTGTTATTATTGCAGTTATTATATTCAATATTTATGCTTTTCGTATGTTTTTTATATTATGTTATATATATATATATATATATATATATATATATATATATATATATATATATATATATATATATATATATATGTATAAGTCAGCTTTCTACAAAGGGAAAGTGGAAGCAAGCTGTTCAGCATTTTCTACTCTCTCCACCCTCCTCCTCCCCCTCCACCCTCTTCTCTCACATCTGAGGATTTTGCTACTTTCTTTTAGGAGAAGGTTGATAGAATCTGCCGGTCTTTTCCGTCTGTCTCCACTCCTTCCACTAGACCTCATCCACTTGGTCCCCTAAACTGGCTCTGTTGATGGAGTGTGCACTCTCTCTTGCCTCCAGAAGTCCACTATGAGCTCCTTCGTCTTGTTGACATTGAGAGAAACGTTGTTCTCCTGGCACCAGTGTGTCACGAAGCTGACCTCCTCTCTGTAGGCCTCCTCATTGTCATTGGAGGTCAGGCCCACAACTGTGGTGTCATCTGCATATTTGATGAGGACATTGGAGCTGTGTCTGGCTGAACATTCAATACAAGAGAACACACAGCCCCAAGGATCTTTGGTGTTAAGGGTCAGTGAGGAGGAGGTGATGTTGCCCATCTTTACCACCTGATGTCGGCCCATCAGGAAGTTCATACTTTATACACTTTCTAATGAATCCAGTAACATACGGCTTATTTGTCGATGATAGTTTGATGCCTCGTGGAACATCTCACAGTCTGCGTCATCAGAATGGTCCTGGAGCGCAGAGTACGATTGGTGTGACCAGCGGTGGACCTCTCTGACAGTGTGCGGTACCTTTTCAGCTTCTGCCTATAGGTGACAGTCACATCTCTTTAACACAGCACACGCCTCAACACACACCAACCACATCCTGTTTCAGAAATCCGCTCTGCTTCCTGTGCAAGTCTTACAATCACAACTTAACATCAGATGTTTCCCACAGGGGGTTTTATACAGTATGACAGGAACATGGAAATAATGAAACAACAATACTTAAATATGTGAATCTATATATCAATCATTTCTTTATTTGTGATCTAGCTTGTCATACAGACTCGATATCAACCTTCTTCAAATATTTTCAGTCGACTGTAACCTTTGACTCTAACTGCTTTCTCTATAAGACAAACGGAAAAGATGTTTCCTGAGCCTCTACGTGACAAGTGCTGCTGAGAGTGTGTGTTCTGCCTTTCCTGAGGAAAAGGGTGGAAGATCGTGTGCAAAAGGATTGCTGTGGCAGACAAAATGAACTTGTGGAGTAGATTGCTTTACCTTAAAATGTGTGGCAATTTTCACCAGGAAGATTAGCATACAATAGGAAGCGACTTGCAGGATACTTCTTAAAGATTGAGACTGTGTCTGAGTCCTGAACAGTTTCTGGAAGAAACTGAAAGTTTGGGGGCTTTTTTTGTTCTTCTTACCAAAAAAGAAGCCGGATGCTGCTGGGGAAGTGGATGTTCTGATAAAGCCCTGGTCTTGAATGTGTGTTCAGACCTGTTCCTCCTCTTGATTAAGGGGGTGAACTCGGGATTTGGGAAGGACTGAGTTTTCTATGAGAGCTATAGCACAATTGTATCATCTCTGGGCAGGTCATTTTGTGGTGGTTCCCTTGTTGAACACCTCCTTGAGGTCTCTGTACTTGGGGGGAATGTTTTCATTAACGTCGGCATTGGGACTTTCAGTGGAAGTGGATCTGACTGAAACTATAGGTGGACAAATACAGGTGTGATAAGAAAAGTTGGACCATTTCGGAATTTCTCACTTTAACCAGGAAATTGTGGGGTTATGGCTTTCTAACCGAGGTAAACATAGTATGAGTTCAAATTCTGATTGTTCAGTGACTAGAAGAGAAAGTTGTTTCATCCAGCGCTGACACAATAGAGTCGACAGGTCTTCCACTGGAATGGATGAACTTCCCCTCAGCTCCAGACTCTATGAGGGCTGAAACAACAACACACAACTCCTGACAGCAGTGGCTGGTACTAAAATGATTTAGAAACCAACCCCTTTGTGGGAATACTCGCCACATTAGCATGTAGTGAGTGGAGTGGAGTGTTTCTCCACAAGAGGATCTGCATATCCAGCTTTCAGACTAGAATGCTGTCTCAACAAATCCCAAACATGAGCTCACTCACTTATACAGTGTTTTTACATATAGTGTGCCAAGTATAAAGAGGGCCTCTTTCTGGGCCTTTGAGATCTCAGACAACTTCTTGTTCAGACCACTTTTCATTCTGCGTTCAGTGTGAAAGCAGCTTAAAACTGCATTGCGCATAAATTATCTTTATAAATAATTGTTGGTGCTCTGTTTTTACCTGCTGAACTGCTGGAAGACTGTATACAGTGAGCCTCAAGGTCTTCACCATTAAGCACCATTGAGCACTGGGCCATTTGTTTTAACAATGCACAAATTAATCGAGCCATAAAACAGACTACAAACGAACCGAACTGAGACCACCTTGAGAGGTGGTCGGGGTCTGAGCTTGCCTGGCGTGTTCTCATATGCCAAAGTGTTGTCTATTCTGTTGTGTAGGTGGGGAGACGAAAGCCCTGTAGACACTATCTGGATTTAAACATGAACAACTTCAAATTAAAGGATAGTGCTAAAGCCCTGTGAGAGTCCCGAAGGCCAATGTGGGATCCCCTCCTGTGTCCGAGTTGGCTCTGGTTTATATATGGTGAATGACCGCACACACACATGATGATTAGAGACACACACACATCCATACATCCCCATAAGAAAACATCTGGAAAGGCTTATTCTAATGCAATCAGGGACCCCCGGCACACACTGTTCTATACATTCGCTCCCTCTCTTGAGGGCGGGCGAGTGAGGCCCTCAACAGAGCACACACACCTTAACAGAGAATCTGACTTTACGTAAAAAATAAGATAACAAAATATAAAGAAACCCATGAATATGACAAGATGAGTGTAAAGACACCTCAAAAGAAACCATAACTCAGCGGCTTCAGAGCATTCAGGTGCTGAAACAGCCCAGGCGTGAAAACGTGGAAGCCTGCAAGACAAGAATAGCAGTTGTGACTGTGGTGGCCACACGGGCTTCCTGTTTTTCTCTTTTCACAGCTCATATAGTCTTAAGATCCTAACGTCTTCCTGCAGATGGAACGTGAGTCTTCAAGCTGACGGACGCTGTAAGGGTTGGTTCTGATTCTGAGTTAGTGGTGTTGTGTTGCTCTTAAGCTTTAGAGATGGCGCTGCGTCAGTGGAGCGATTTCTTTAAACAGCACCCGTACAGCAGCAGCGTGCTCTTCAGCCTCGTTCTTGTGGTTTTGGAAAAAGTTGTTGAGGTTGATTTCGTGTGCCCCTGTGAAAGCGGATACACAGAGGCCTTCTTCTGTTGTTACTTACTGGTGCCCATGTTCATTGCTTTTGTCTTTGGACTTTACCTTCTGAGCTTTAAATGTTCATCATGTGGAGAATGTTGTTCAGCTTTCCTGAAACTTCTGGCCTGTGCGGTTCCGTCTGTTGTTTGGCTGGCCATGTTCCTCTGTGATGGTAGATACATAGCCTGTTTATATACTGAGTTAAAGAAAGATTACATTGACAGCGCTAATCCGTCTCCATGGAAATGGTGTGAAAAAAATCAAACACTCACTGCTGGCGAGCGCAAAGCACTTAAATCATTCTACGTCTCTAAGGTAAGCTACCAATGCTCAACTTTACTGATCATTGTGAGAAATATTGGTGTACAGTCGAGCAATGCCCTGTAACCCATCATAGTTGCAATGTAGCACCTTAAAAGGGGTAAACTCCTCAAAATCTCAGGCTTATTACATTACTAAGAGTTATTATTCAGTAATCACAGGGATGCAAACTGGCCGAGCTGTTCTTAAGCTATAGAAGTGTGTAATAAACCTTTGGGCCGCCCAGTGAGCCCTGGCCTTTTAAGTGGTTAATGTTAATTGTGATACGAAATAAGAATCCCCATGGAAGTCCAGAGAGGCCATGAGGTAGGTAGAAATTTCTAGATTGCTATCTTGACAAGTAAGTCATTATGTCTTGTTATCTTGAGATAACAAAAGTTATCTCAAGATAACGAGTTAGTTATCTTGTGATTTCAAGATAACAAATTTACCTTGTACTATACTACGAATATACTACAGTCATTCCCACCATCGCTCTTACTCTGTTGGACAGAAGTTAACATTGTAAATGACCTGTTTCTGTGACCTCATGAGTTTATGCACTGCCGTGTTGTCTTTTGTTCCAGTTGCTAGGTTTCATTGTCCTTATCCTCATCTCATCTGTAGCACTGATTTATAAATTCTGCAAGAAGGGCTGTAAGTACCTGGACTTCACTGATCAAGTAAGTCATCAATCTCAACAGATAAACAAACCTGATTCTTTTAACCAAGCCCAAAGTCTTTGAACTTCATGTATTTAGACTTAAATTTGACGTGAGGACCGATAGGGGGAACATGAAGGAGTGACACATGCGCCGTTAGCTCTGCTAAACTGTGGCTAATTTGTGGTATTCCTGCACAAAGCTTTTTGTGCCCAGTGAAGGCTATAAAATATTAATGATCTTATTATTGGTTGCTAAAGTAGCACCACAGTATCAAATCAAATCAAATTTATTTGTAGCGCTTTTTACAACGGATGTTGTAGTAAAGCCGCTTCACAGAATTCCAGAAAAGATAGTTTTAACAAGAATGTAAAAAGGTGAGCAGGCCAGGGGCGACAGTAGTAAGTAGAACCTCCCTCAGAGCTGAGGAAGAAACCTTGGGAGGAACCAGGCTCACCAGGGGGGACCCGTCCTCCTCTGGTCAAACTGCCTACAGAGTTATTATACTACTAATATTAATAGCAGTAGTGTTAGTAGTAGGAATAGCTGGGAGTCTATGAGAACATCAGTGTAGGGTGGGCAGCTGGTCCAGTGCAGGTGGTGGTAGCTGGGGCGTGGGCAGCTGGTCTGAAGTGGGCAGCAGGAGAGCTCAACAATCAGTCGTCCTTCAGTGTCCAGCCGGACATATGGGTGATTGTATACTCGGATAAAAGGCAGGGAGAGGGAATTAGTTTTATTGTCTTTGTTTGTATGTAAAACAGGGAATGTGAACATTCCCAGAGTGTGGCTAACGACTCCGGCAGATCTGACTATGACAGCTTAACTAACAGGAGAGAACCAGAAGGACACACAGACACGGCAGCACTCTGAGACAGTCTGGCATCCCTCCACTCCACCGTCCACAAACCTGAGTGACCGCGTGCGAGCAGCGGGACGACAGCACCAGCGTCACAGTTTACTATAATTCCCTGTGTCCATGGACCCCTGGATCTGCTGCCTTTATCTAGGGGGAACATTAGCTACCAAAAGCTAAACTGAACAAGTGAGTTTTCAGCCTAGTCTTAAAGATCGAGACTGTGTCTGAGTCCCGAACACTTTCTGGAAGATCATTCCAGAGTTTGGGAGCTTTATAAGAAAAAGCTCTTCCCCCAGCTGCAGCCTTAGGAATTCTGGGGACTATTAATAAGCCAGCACTCTGGGATCTGAGTAATTGTGATGGCTTGTAATGAGAAATAAGGTCTTGCAGGTACTCAGGAGCGAGACCATGTAGGGCGGAATTTAATAGGCAGCCAATGAAGTGATGATATGACTGGACTATTATGATCAGATGTTCTAGTTTTAGTGAGGACCCTGGCTGCGGCGTTTTGGACTAATTGGAGTTTGTTTAAATTCCTGCTCGTGCATCCTGACAGTAGCGCGTTACAGTAGTCTAGCCTGGAAGTAATAAAGGCGTGTACTAGTGTTCCTGCATCACGCAGCGACAGGGCATTTCTGATCTTGGCGATGTTGTGAAGATGTAGAAAAGCTGTCCTAGCTGTCCTGTGTGTTGATCGAATGATAAATCTGAATCTATTATGACGCTGAGATTTTTAGCTGCTGATCCAGGTGTGGCTGGAAAGTCGGCGAGATTTAGGATTAAATCTGGTGATTTACTTCTTGCTAATTTGGACCCAGAAGGAGAACCTCTGTTTTGTTACTGTTTAATAGGAGGAAGTTCCGTGACATCCAGCATTTCACATTTAACTTTTACACAGCCCTTTATTTCCTTTAATCTGTATTGGTCATCAGGCTTGGCTGATCTGTACAGCTGCGTATCGTCTGCGTAACAATGAAAGTTAATGCCGTGGTTACTTATAACTGTGCCTAATGGTAACATGTGTAGAGTAAATAATAATGGCCCTAAAACAGAGCCCTGCGGAACTCCAAATCTCACTTTTGAATGAGTGGAAGATAAATTGTTTACCCTAACGAACTGATAACGTTGTGAAGATCTGAACCATGATAGGGCCGTCCCTGTGACTCCAACCATGTTTTCTAACCTTTCTAGGAGAATATTGTGGTCTATTGTATCGAAAGCCGCGCTGAGGTCAAGTAGCACTAACAGGGATACGTAGCCTTGATCAGAGGCAAGAAGAAGATCATTAGTTATCTTAACTAGAGCGTCTCAGTGCTGTGGTGTGGCCTGAATCCAGACTGGAATTTTTCATATATATGGTTCTTGTGTAGATATGAACTGAGTTGTTGGGCCACAGCTTTTTCTAAGATCTTTGATATAAACGGTAAGTTAGAAACAGGCCTGTAATTAGACAAAACAGTGACATCAAGATTTGGTTAGAGTATGGCCCTGGTGGCCTGTAAATGTTAAATAATGAAAACGTCTTTTTTTTTGTGACCAGATTTGTAACATGAATAGAGAGGATATCAAAGGAAGTGAAAGTGTCACATTGTTTCTGACTGAAATCGAGAGTATTTTGGTAGATTATACAGACTCCACCTCCCTCGCATGATAATCTTGGCCTATGTGCATAATTATAGCCTGCAGGCGTGGCTTCATTTAAAGCTGAATATTCATCTGGTCTAACCCGTTTCAGTAAGACAGAAAAAGTCAAATTTATGGTCGCTTATAATTTCATTTACGATGACTGCTTTAGAGTTTAGTGATCTTATATTGAGTAGTCCAAGTTTTAGATCTAAGGTGTTAGTGCTATCATCAGAACACGGATATATGTTGATTAGGTTATTGAAACGGATGGATTGAGTTTTTCTGTGAGCTGTGCTGCACGAAAGTAAGGCAGCACCCGGTAAAGCCCCGGTGCTCGATTCGTCTACGAGACTATGCAGGACTCAGGAAATCTGTGCCACGATCGTTCACTAACCAACAAATGTGTCAATTGACTTGATCAATAAGAGAGTTGAACGCCACACCAAACTGTCATCTCGCACAGTGATGTGATAATAAAGCTACACTGCCAATCCTACGTGGAGAAGTTAAAGTGCTAATGGCAAAATGTGGGGATCTACAGGGGAGAACCAAAAGAAACAACCTTTGCCTTCGCAGAGTACCGGAGGGTCTCGTTAAGTGATACTTTATTAATCCCACCTCTGCATTTAATCCATCCCTAAAGCGAAAAATCACATACACACTAGGGGGCAGTGAGCAGCCCTATCCATGGCACCCTGGGAGCGATTGGGGGTTAGGTGTCTTGCTCAAGGACACCTCAGACTACACCAGCTCTGTTGCCAAAAGATGCAGTAGACTGGCAGAGAGAGGCTGAAGATTGTCTTTTGTGTGTTCAGTAGAACTCGTTCAGGTTGTTGGTGAGCTGAGAGTCATTCAGGAGAGGAGGAGTCCTTCTCACCTTGTAGTGTGGAGATCTCTTAGAGAACCCTAAAGTTGTGTTATTAGCAGCACTGTGGTGCTGCTTTAATCCCTTTCTCAAGTTTGGCCTCTTTACACAGAATTCTGTCCATCTCCAATGATTATATTCACTTGTTTACCCTAAATAAAAGCATGAATACATTGGCTATTTTCATACATTTTCAAAATTTTACAGTTTTTTTTTCCTCATGTGTTAAGAGCTTGTGCTCAGCCCAGAGTGAAAATCTGCCAAATGAATAAATGGCTAATACTTTTTTGCTTTTTATGTGAAAAAAGACAGAGAATTTAGTTTAATCACTAATAAGTATTTCTGATGGGATGTTTCCTTTTTCAGCTTGTCTCATGCTTCCTTCTTACTGATGTTAAACAAATAGGTTTAAAAGGCCGACCTGAGTGATAAAGCTGTGACTGCCCAGCCCCTGTAAAATGTGCCTAGTGATGTCAGATGAAACGTATATATGTAAGAAGATGGACCGCAAAATAGTTTGTTTTGCAGGTTCTGTTTCAGCTGGTGTGGAATTACCTGCTTTAGTAAATGGTACATTTATTTAATGCACACTGTGAGCAGATGCCATGATTGCTCCTGCACCCATACACCCATCTGCCCCATTCACTGCAATGCATTTTCAGTGTCTATAGTTAAGGTTTTACTCAGATTTGCAAAATCTCATGATGTTCCCACCTAACGCCACTCCACCTTGGCTTATCCTCATGATTACTGTTACCTGTGTCCTGTTTGTGCTCCTCATTAACTCTATTGGTTCCCCTGTACTTTCCAGGAGCCCCGCAGCTCAGCCCACTGTCGAGCCTGCTGCGAACACCACAAACCAAACTGCTCCTCAGAGCACAGAGATATGAACTGCTCATCCCACCTCCCCGAAGAAGACGTTTCCTCCCAAGGTCAAGCAAACACTCAGGCCCAACAAGAAGGCGTGCCTCTAAGGCAAATGGATAGCACTGCTGCCAGCCCTTGTGCCAAAACAGACAACTGTCCTTGTCTCTGTCACCAAACCTGCCGCTGTGACGGTCACCAGCCATAGCCCTCGATTATTCCCTCCTCACAAATGCAGATCCACACCCAGTCACTGATTCAGTGTTTCTTAATCCAACTCTTGAGGACCCACCTACACTTGACTCAGCTCACCAACTGGTCTTTGAGGGCTTCTCTGTGAGCTTTCAGACTCCACACTCAGGGGTTGTTTCTCAATATATTAAGAGCTTGTTCCGATTTTGCAGTGACAGGTATTGTGTTTGAATGCTAGTGCAACAATTTTGGACAGGCCTGTGAAAAAATGTGTATGACGCTCTGGTAGACAGAATTCCCAAACATGCTGCAGTATCATTATATCTGGCTGTAGATGTAGACATAACTGTTAAAGTTAAATACATACAGCTGAGATGTAGAAAGTGGAGGAAAACAACACAGCAAATATAAAACCTAAACCTAATCACCCTGAAGAACTCCGCCACAGCCGGCAGACCCCAAAAAACAACGTGACTGACATAAAACAAGCTGAGATAAAACAACACAGCAGCCTAAAACATCTAAACCTAATAATCAAAGCCAAAAACCACTGGGTAACCACCCTACACTATAACAATAAGAGTCCTTGGGCAAGCCTCCTAACTTCACCTTCCTGTGTAAAATGATCAAAGTGTAAGTCGCTCTGGATAAGAGCGTCAGCCAAATGCCGTAAATGTAAACGTGTTTGCTTTGACATTTTCTGAAAGCCCATTTCAGCCTTTATAGTAAAACCAGCAACGCTATTTTTTTTGGCTTTGAAAAAGGTAGAAACCGACCTACACTATGGGATGGAATATCATTTTAAATGTCCTCTGGTTTTATGTCCACCACAACCACAACTGGATCTTCAGATTCGAACACTGGCGCACTGAGAACAAACCGAAGACACGCAGCAAAAGAGGATAGCAACTAATTGCAGTGCAGTGATTGAGGGAATGGGAAAATAAAGCAGAGTTTAGCAGACAGCATAAACATCCATCCATCATCTTCCGCTTCTCCGGAGTTCGGGTCGCGGGGGCAGCATCCTAAGCAATGAGGCCCAGACCTCCCTTTCCCCAGCCACTTCCACTAGCTCTCTGAGGGGGAAGTGGGACGTTGTGTAAAAATGATTGAATATTTGCAAAAAACAATAAAGTTTATCCATTTGAACATTAAATATCTCGTCTTTCTAGTCTATTCAATTGAATGTAGGTTGAAAAGGATTTGCAAATCATCGTATTCTGTGTTTGTTTATGTTTTACCCAACGTCCCAACTTCACTGGAATTGAGGTTGTACATCCAGCTTTTGGAGCAACATCTGCTGCCATCCAAGCAGCGTCTTTTTCAGGGACGTCCTGCTTATTTCAGCAAGACGACGCCGAGCCACATTCTGCACGTGTTACAACAGCGTGGCTTCGTAGTAAAAGAGTGCGGGTACTAGACTGGCCTGCCTGCAGTCCAGACCGTCTCCCATTGAAAATGTGTGGCGCATTATGAAGCTCAAAATACGACAGCGGAGCCCCCCGGACTGCTGAGCAGCTGAAGCTGTACATCAAGCAGGAATGGGAAAGAATTCCACCTACAAAGCTTCAACAATCAGTGTCCTCAGTTCCCAAACGCTGATTGAGTGTTAAAGGAAAGGTGATGTAACACAGTGGGAAACACGCCCCTGTCCCAACTTCTCTGGAACGTGTTGCAGGCCTCAAATTCAAAATGAGTGAATATTTACAAAAACAATAAAGTTTATCTGTTTGAACATTAAATATCTGGTCCTTGTAGTGTGTTCAATTGAATATCGGTTGAAAAGGATTTGCAAAACATCGTATTGTGTTTTTATGTTTTACACAACGTCCCAACTTCACTGGAATTGGGGTTGTATGAGGTAATCAAACAAAGAAAGATTTCAGACTAACTTTGCTTACTTTTTCTTATTTGATGCAGCGCCGTGAGGGAGGCTTCAGACGTTCGTTGTCTTGCTGTCTGTCTCTCCCACATGTATATATACACTCACTGGCCATTTTAAGGTTCTCCTGACTTACAGATTGCAGTCGGTCTGACCACCACAAAGCAGGTATTATTTGGGTGGTGTATTGGACACAGCAGTTTTTCCACTCACTGTCCACTGTACTAGACACTCCTACCTTGTGGGTCCACCTTGTAGATGTAAAGTCAGAGACGACAGCTCATCTGCTGCTGCACAGTTTGTGTTGGTCATCAGGTGATTGTCCTTCATCGGTGGTCACAGGACGCTACTGGCATTTTTTTTTCGGTGTTCTCACTCCAGCAGAGACACTGAGGTGTTTACAACCAAGCCAGTGGTATTGCAGTACTGAGAGCAAAATATTATTATTATTATTATTATTATTAATACCTGCTCTGCAGTGATCCTGGTTGGGGTCCTGATCATTGATGAACGAGGTAAAAGGGTTATGGAGTTATTATGCAGAGAATCAGATCAACTACAAAGTGCATTTATAGACTAAATCCAGTGTCAAACACAAGGTCCACGGGCCAAGTGAGGGCCGTGACGCAGTCCTGTTGGGCCCTCGGAATTATTTAAATTTTCTGTTTTATCAGCCGGTTTCACCCAGAGATGCACCAGTTGACGTAAATGGTTCTAGGCCACATTAAGCGACCAAATTCGGCTTGCAACACTAGGGCTTTTGTGAACTGAACGAGGAATACAAATAATAAACATGTAAATATGCAGTGATGATAAACAAACTAAACAAAAAGACGCAGCCATAAAAGATGTTATAAAATATCCACACTATATAACTGCCGGGTATATACACTCATATACACCTACACACCATGTTTATATCAGGGTAATGTGGGTCAGACGTAAGAGCACAGTCACAAAACCAGTCCAGATGTAGTGGACAGGTCAGAAACATACTTTAGCCCCATAAAATGGGCACTAAGGCACACATGTGATCACAAACCTGATGAAAGGTTGATGCGTCAAAAGGAGCTTATCATGTTAAAAATGGTAAAATCATGGTAAAAAGTCCCAATTGCATATAATCAAAGCAGTTCAAAAGGATGGAAGTACACGGTTTTCTATATCTTACCATATACACCGCTGCAGGACGTGAATGGGTCCTCTTGTATATATTAACGCTTATTTCACATTATTTATCATGAGTGCAGTGCGACTTATTTTATAGCTGAAGAGTTTGAGACCTGCTGATGTTTCATCAACAGGACTTTATGTTCACTGTGTTTATCTCCTCTGGGTGTTTATCCACACCTCAGCACCTAGATGGCGATGTTGCTTCATTACCTAAGAGGAGAGAAACGCTCCCAGTTTTCCGTTTAGTTCCACATCCCTGCCTTTACGCTTATTCCAGTGTTGTAGTGAAGACCACCTCAGTCAAGCCCAAGGCAAGACAAGAAACAGACACTAAGAGAATTAGGAGGTGTAGCAGGAGCCGGGAATTCACAGTGAAAAGGCTGCAGGGTTTAATAACGAGTTTCTTTTCAGCAAATATTTAAGTTTGTCGTCTCAGAAATCCGGAGACGTCTTCAGCAGACATAATAAAACACGCTATGAAAAGTTCAAACATAAAGCCTTTACTGATCTGTTACAAATGTGTTAAGCTGTGTATTTGATTTCTCAAAGTATTTGAAAATTAAAATAATGAAAAAAGCATTTTTACAACACCAGGGACATTTTCTTAGCTAAACCAAAGAAATAAAAGAATATGTAAAAGATTACAAAATAGAAAGTAAAAAAAATAGAAATACAAAGAAGGAAAAAAAATACAAGATCATTAAAGTACATCTATATAACTTTCTTTACCATAGGAAGCAAACTTAACTGACCTAGCGAGCTCACCTGACTGGAAATTGTATTTATGTTTAATGTATTAATGTTTTATACGTACATGTGGTTTCAAACGTTGTGAATGAGGAGGTTACAGTGAGGGCCAGATCATGTAGATCAATGAGGAGGGACAATAAACCTTGCAAACCTGACAGTCATGTGGATGAACATGACTAAACATGAACTTGAACAAAGAGAGCCTCTGTTGTTGGGCTGTTGAAAGTTGTGAAGCAGAGATGATGGAATAGAATTAACAACCATTTGTCACTGTGAAATAATAGCTCTGCATTTAACCCATCCGTGCAGTGAAACACCCACACACTAGGGGGCAGTGAGCACACTTGCCCGGAGTGGTGGGCAGCCCTATCCACAGCACCCAGGGAGCATCACTCCCTGTGACTTCAGTCACAGACTGTCAGCTGAGGGGATCGAACCGGTGACCTTCCGGTCACAGGGCTGGTTCACTAACCTCCAGCCCACGACTGCCCCTGAAGATGATGGTGTACAGCACCAAGTTTGGGCATGAATCAACCAGAAAGTCTTATAAACATCACTTTCAGCAACATGAGAGCTGCAGACATGAACACCAGTGTTTACTCTAAGGCCCAAAACTATGCAGATGGGTTTCACGAGTAGTTGCATTCAAAAATGATCCATTATATAGTCCTATAGGAATGAACTGAATCAGTAACAAAGCAGGAAACTGAATCAGTGATGGAGGAATGAACTGAATCATTGACGGAGGAGGAAACTGATTCAGTGATGCAGGGAACTAAAATCAGTGACAGAGAAATTAACTGAATCGCTGAATCAGTAACAGAACAGAAAACTGAATCAGTAGCAGAATAGAAAATTGAATGAGTAACAGTGGAGAGAATTGAATCAGTGACAGGACAGAACAAAAACATTAACAGTAATGGCTGAAAGAAGCTAAAATAATCCCAAAGTTATTGGTTGGAAGGAATGTCTTCGAGCTGCACACCATTTACCACTTAAACAGCATGTTCATCGTCTTGAGCATCGGGGTTGGGAGCGGGGTTCGGGTTGGGTTCGGCAGGGGTCTGAGCACTCCGCTGGAGAAGCAATAGAAACAAGACACGGTTAAGATTAATGACAATGAGAATATAACACTGAGGAGATGCTCCCAAATTGTGCAGGTTTTAAGTGCTTTTAAGCATTTCACCCTCTACAGTGCATAATGTGAGATTAAAAAATATTGAGAGAATTCAGAGAAATCTCTGATCAGCAAGGTCAAAAAACACAACTGAATGCCTTTGAACTTCCATCCCTCAAACAGCCCTGCAGTAAAAACTGCAAGCCCTGATTATCCCATGGCTTTTATGGGTACGTGCCCGAGCCACTGGGTGGCCCCCATAAGAATTAAGACAAAACTTACAGGCAGTGGGAGTTACTGAGCTCTGCTAAAGCCTGAGTAGACTGATAAATCAATGTGATCGGTTATTAATCTCAGCGTTACTGAGCTCTGCTAAAGTCTGAGTAGACTGATAAATCAATGTGATCGGTTATTAATCTCAGCGTTACTGAGCTCTGCTAAAGTCTGAGTAGACTGATAAATCAATGTGATCGGTTATTAATCTCAGCGTTACTGAGCTCTGCTAAAGCCTGAGTAGACTGATAAATCAATGTGATCGGTTATTAATCTCAGTGTTACTGAGCTCTGCTAAAGCCTGAGTAGACTGATAAATCAATGTGATCGGTTATTCAAGGATTCAAGGAGATTTTATTGTCATTCGCATCACATGGTACATGAGGTGGAACGAAATTAAGATCTCATGGTCCAGTTTACACCCAAGAGCTGTTATTAAAATAGATAAATATATAGAAGTACACAAGAGAGGGAGAGTAGGAAGCTAGCAGCAATATGAAGTCCAGAGTGCAAGTTGCTATAGCAGCATGATATTGACTTAGAGCAGTGGATAAAGTGTCTAGATAAAGTGTCTCAGTGCGGTTTAAAGTGACAGTGCCTGTAACAGTACTTGTTCTTGTAAGTGTCAGTTGGAATTTAGGAGCCTTACAGCTTCTGGTATGAAGCTGTTTCTGAGTCTGGTTGTTTTGCACTTGATGCTCCGCAGCCTCCTGCCTGAGGGGAGCGGGACAAAAAGTGCATGTGCTGGGATCCTTCCTGATGCAGGTAGCCCTTTTCCTGCATCTGGAGGTGTAAATGTCTGTGGTGCTGGGGAGGCTGACTCCAGCAATCCTCTGTGCAGCCTTCACCACCCTCTGCAGTGCTTTCCTATCTGCAGCAGAGCAGCTTCCATGCCACACGTTGATGCTGGAGCACACGACGCTCTCCACCACACATCTGTAGAAGGAGGTGAGGACTGCCCTCCCGAGTCCAGCTCGTCTCAGCCTCCTGAGGAAGTAGAGCCGCTGATGTGCCTTCCTGACCAGAGTGGAAGTGTTGTTGCTCCAGGTGAGGTTGCTGCTCAGGTGCACACCCAAGTACCTGTAGCTGTCGACCACTTCCACCTCAGAACCTCCAATGTGCAGAGGGAGGTGGTCATGATGGCCCCTTCTGAAGTCCACAATCATCTCCTTCGTCTTCTTTACGTTGATGCAGAGGTTGTTTTCTCTGCACCAACCCTCCAGGTGTTCCACCTCCTGCCTGTAGTTGGACTCATCTCTGTTTGTGATGCATCCAACCACTGCTGTGTCGTCCGCAAACTTCACAATATGACAGCCTGGATGGATAGGTGAGCAGTCATATGTAAGCAGTGTAAACAGGAGGGGGCTCAACACACAGCCCTGAGGGGAGCCAGTGCTGAGGGTTATGGTGGGGGAGGAGATGTTGTGGATCCTCACAGACTGCGGCCTGTTGGTCAGGAAGTCTAGGACCCAGTTGCACATGGAAGAGCTCAGTCCAAGTGAGGAGAGTTTTGTTATCAGGGTCTGAGGAATCATGGTGTTGAAAGCAGATGTGAAGTCCACAAAGAGCATACGAACATAGGAATCCTTCTGCTCCAGGTGGGTGAGGGCAGTGTGGACCACAGAGGAGATGGCATCCTCTGTGGATCGATTCCTCCTGTACGCATACTGGTGTGGATCCACAGTGACGTTGATAGTGGCTTTGATGTGGGTCTGAACCAGTCTTTCAAAGCACTTTGTTACTATCGGTGTGAGGGCCACTGGCCGGTAGTCATTTAGACCCGTCACTGCAGAGCTCTTGGGGACCGGGATGATGGTGGCAGTCTTCATGCAAGAGGGGACTGCTGCCTGGATGAGGGAGGCGTTAAAGATGTCCGCCAGGACGTCCGAGAGCTGGTCGGCGCAGTCTCTTAGCACCCTTCCGGGGATGTTGTCCGGGCCAGCAGCTTTCCGGGGGTTGATCCTCCTCAGCGTCCTCCTTACTTCTGCTGGTGTCACGCTGAGGGGCTCCTCTCCTGGTGAGTGTGTGAGTTTGGTGCTGGGGGGGGGGGGGGGTGTCAGGATTCTCAAAGCGGGCGTAGAACTTGTTGAGAGCCTCTGGCAGGGATGGGTCTTTGGAGCTTTGTGCAACGTTGGATTTGTAGTCCGTGATGCACTTGATGCCCCTCCACATACTCTGTGGATCCTGGGAGGAAAAGTGTCCCTGGATTTTCAGAGCATATGCTGCTTTTGCCCTCTTGACTCCAACAGTCAGCTCTCTTCTAGCCCTCCTGAGTTCACCTGAGTCCCCAGACCTGAAGGCAGCATCCCTGGCTTTCAGCAGAGAACGCACCTCTGCGTTCAGCCAGGGCTTCTGGTTCGGGTAGCAAGTCACAGTCTTGGTGGTAGTGACATCCTCCGTGCACTTGCTGATGTACCCGAGAACAGCAGATGTGTACTCCTCCAGGTCCAGCTCCCCCTCACACTCAGCAGCCTCCCTGAAGACCTGCCAGTCTGTGCAGCCGAAGCAGTCCTGCAGCACAGCGTCGCCGGGCCACACAGTGATGGTCTTCTGTGTGGGTTTGGAGCGACGCAGTGGGGGGTGGTATGCAGGGGCCAGCATGATTGAGATGTGGTCGGAGAGCCCGAGGTGGGGGCGGGGGAAGGCTCTGTACGCATCCCTCACGTTGGTGTAAACACGGTCCAGCGTGTTATTACCTCGCGTTGGGATGTTGACGTGTTAGTGTTACTTAGCTCTGCTAAAGCCTGAGTAGACTGATAAATCAATGTGATCGGTTATTAATCTCAGCGTTACTGAGCTCTGCTAAAGCCTGAGTAGACTGATAAATCAATGTGATCGGTTATTAATCTCAGCGTTACTGAGCTCTGCTAAAGCCTGAGTAGACTGATAAATCAATGTGATCGGTTATTAATCTCAGCGTTACTGAGCTCTGCTAAAGCCTGAGTACACTGATAAATCAATGTGATCGGTTATTAATCTCAGCGTTACTGAGCTCTGCTAAAGTCTGAGTAGACTGATAAATCAATGTGATCGGTTATTAATCTCAGTGTTACTGAGCTCTGCTAAAGCCTGAGTAGACTGATAAATCAATGTGATCGGTTATTAATCTCAGTGTTACTGAGCTCTGCTAAAGCCTTTCTGTAGTCCTGCCCTTCGTTTTTGTAACTCCGCCCCTGATTGTTTTCACCTGTCCCTCGTTTTCCCTGTATACTTGAGCCCTGTGTTTGGTGCTTGTGTTTGCCGGTCTTTGTTTGATGTCTTGGTCTCCGTTTGTTGTGTTGATTCTGGTTTTTCTGTCTGTCCCCCGATCTGTCCGTGTTGGCTATATGAACCTGCACTGTTTTGACCACGACCCTGGATTTGCCCCTAATAAATCTCGCTTATCTCAGCACATGCATCCGCCTCCTCGCTCCCCGTTACACATATAGATAGATAGATAGATAGATAGATAGATAGATAGATAGATAGATAAATAGACAGATAAATAGACAGATAAATAGACAGATAAATAGACAGATAAATAGACAGACAGACAGACAGATAGATAGATAGACAGACAGACAGACAGGTGTGTGTGTGTGTATATACACTGCTCAAAAAAATAAAGGGAACACTTAAACAACACAATATAACTCCAAGTAAATCAAACTTCTGTGAAATCAAACTGTCTACTTAGGAAGCAACACTGACAATCAATTTCACAGGTGTTGTGCAAATGGAATAAACAACAGGTGGAGATTATTGGCAATTAGCAAGACACACTCAATAAAGGAGTGGTTCTGCAGGTGGGACCACAGACCACTTCTCAGTACCTCTCTGCTTTCTGGCTGATGTTTTGGTCACTTTTGAATGTTGATGGTGCTTTCACACTCGTGGTAGCAGGAGACGGACTCTACAACCCACACAAGTGGCTCAGGTAGTGCAGCTCATCCAGGATGGCACATCCATACGAGCTGTGGTAAGAAGGTTTGCTGTGTCTGTCAGCGTAGTGTCCAGAGGCTGGAGGCGCTACCAGGAGACAGGCCAGTACACCAGGAGACGTGGAGGAGGCCGTAGGAGGGCAACAACCCAGCAGCAGGACCGCTACTTCCGCCTTTGTGCAAGAAGGAACAGGAGGAGCACTGCCAGAGCCCTGCAAAATGACCTACAGCAGGCCACAGATGTGCATGTGTCTGCACAAACGGTTAGAAACCGACTCCATGAGGATGGTATGAGGGCCCGACGTCCACAGATGGGGGTTGTGCTCACAGCCCAACACCGTGCAGGACGCTTGGCATTTTCCAGAGAACTCCAAGATTGCAAATTGGCCACTGGCGCCCTGTGATCTTCACAGATGAAAGCAGGTTCACACTGAGCACATGTGACAGACGTGACAGAGTCTGGAGACGCCGTGGAGAGCGATCTGCTGCCTGCAACATCCTTCAGCATGACCGGTTTGGCAGTGGGTCAGTGATGGTGTGGGGGGGCATTTCTTTGGAGGGCCGCTCAGCCCTCCATGTGCTCGCCAGAGGTAGCCTGACTGCCATTAGGTACCGAGATGAGATCCTCAGACCCCTTGTGAGACCATCTGCTGGTGCAGTTGGCCCTGGGTTCCTCCTAATGCAGGACAATGCTAGACCTCATGTGGCTGGAGTGTGTCAGCAGTTTCTGCAAGATGAAGGCATTGAAGCTATGGACTGGCCCGCCCATTCCCCAGACCTGAATCTGATTGAGCACATCTGGGACATCATGTCTCGCTCCATCCACCAACGCCACGTTGCACCACAGACTGTCCAGGAGTTGGCGGATGCTTTAGTCCAGGTCTGGGAGGAGATCCCTCAGGAGACCATCCTCCACCTCATCAGGAGCTGCCCAGACGTTGTAGGGAGGTCATACAGGCACGAGGCTCAGTGTTGTGTGTGTGTGTGTGTGTGTGTGTGTGTGTGTGTGTGTGTGTGTGTGTGTGTGTGTGGCCTCCACATTTTGACTTGTTTTAAGGACATTACATCAAAGTTGGATCAGCCTGTCGTGTGTTTTTCCACTTTAATTTTGTGTGTGACTCCAAATCCAGGCCTCCACTGGTTAATAAATTTGATTTCAACTGATTTTTGTGATTTTGTTGTCGGCACATTCAACTTTGTACAGAACAAAGTATTCAATGAGAATTTCATTCATTCAGATCTAGGAGGTGTTAGTGTTCCCCATTTATTTTTCTTGGTATGTACAAAACTTCATATCTGCATTTTTGACATTTTCCAGTCTTTGAAGTAATTTGAAAAGGCCTGTAGTTTTTTACATCATGTGTAAATTTCATGATGAAGGGACCGAAAGAACCAACCCTAAATGACTTGGAGAAAACTCTGGTTCCATTGACTTACACTACAAGTAAAGTAGGTTTTTCTTCTCCTGTAAGCTTACTATTTTGGAAATATGAGGTTTTGTTCCAACAGCAGTGAGATATATCTAAAGCTATATATATATATATATAAACTAGCTGTGGCCCCTCAAACACATCTGTACCTGATAGCCATTGTCAGTTGGTGGATCATTGAACCTTTGGGGCTGTTGTGCTGCTAGTGGTCCACAGGCTACTTTGAACGTGAGTAAATTCCCACTGAATAACTGGCTTCATTTATAAAAGATTTGCATACAACCTGACGTATAAACCTTTGGTAGCCAGCTTCTGGCACAGAAGCAGACAGGATTAGACAAGGGAGCAAAACTAAATACCTAGAGGGCACAGCTTCTTTCACCTGCCCACTGGATTTACCTCAGTAGAAATATAGCCTATAACATTAAAACCAAAAAGGCCTCAGCTGTCACTAATGGATGAGAGTTACCACGACTTAGTCAGATACTGCATATCACATGGCTCAGCTGAAGGGAGACAGCGCACAGCAGTGAGCAATGAACTCTTATGAAAGTTTAAAGTGAGTGGTGCAGCTTTCTAAGTGTTGACACTGTCATGTGATGCTCTCGCTCTCTCTGGATGGGTAGGATGACCCTTCCTGCCACCCATCGCTCAGTGTGATGCCAGCCAGTGAAGCCTAAAAGATGCCTTCGGGTACTAATGGGTGGAAGTGTATACAACTAAACAAGAGGAATTATTGGAAAAAAAAGTCTTCACTAATTATTATGAAAAAAAAAAATATTATTGGTGCAAGTTAAACTTCTCTTCTGTGGTAAAAAGCACTTGATTTTACACTCATTCAGGGATGAAGGTATGTGTTCTTGTTGGATCATTATGTTTAAAATCTGCCTTTTTTGGGGTCCAAAAGACAGAATACAAATAAAAATATGCAGCTGAATCTTTTATTAAAGCCCAAAATATCACTTGTTGTGGATGTGGTTTAAGTAATATATTTATTTTAGCTCATTTTCATCAAGTGTGATTTAATTTGAATTGGCCGTACGTGTTATGAGCCAAATATTAAGAGCAACAAACGGTGTGTGTGAAATAAATGAACAAAAAAACTGTTAAAAAACGATTTAAGTGGTTCAGGTGTACAGTTCAAGCCAACAAGAGGAGGATCTGCTGAACAGGAAAGTTGAAGTCGGGATTTGGAAGGTACTGATGGAGAGAAAGAAAAGCTGATAATACTCACAGAAATAACTGTGTAGTCAGAGGAGTTTAACTTCTTTTCCTGTGTGTTGCCCACTTTGACGTGAGTGATCTTGATCTCCTGGCCTGCCATAAGTGGCTCGGTTGCTGCCTCCTTCTGGAGTAACACTGTCACCCTGACACCAGCCTCCTCAATCACAATATCTCTCACAGGGATTCCCTGAATCAGCCGGGGAGCGCTCGGCTAAAGAGGAAAAACAGAGTGAGGACAATAATAACTACCAATAGAGTGCCAGGGAAAGAGTGACACTCCTCAAAGATTGAATAATACTAATGATTATTTAATTATTAATTTAATTTTATTAACATTCTGCGCATCCCTACCATCATCACATCTGCATTAGAGAAAGTTAGTAACCTGTGATATAAATAATAAAAAAATAAACACGTTTTAAGGGCTCCGGAACATCTCTAAGAGTTTGAGAGAGAATCCAGATTCAGGCCTCTGTATCTGGATCACTTTGACTTCCCATTTTTCCCTCTTTTTAAGGTAGTAAACCAAGAGTGAACTGACCTTGAGGAACATGAACAAACTGATGAACCAGGAATCATAATACTTACTGAAACAACTTTTCCTGTCAGGGTTATGTAGCCCTTTTTCAGGTAAAGTCCTGGATCATTCAGAGCTGCTCTCTCTGAAGAAGGACTGATGCTCTCTTTCACTTTACAAATTAATTTCTCATCCAGCTGCAGTGGATCCATCCGGAGCACTTCTGTTTCATTTCCCAGGATCATTTCAGAGACTGGATGGTCCTCCTTCACTGTGGCGTTTTCTATAATGTAAGTCTTTCCCTCCTGTAGCTTAGAGATCTGATCCCCTTTAAGAGTAATCCGATAAACTGTAGTACCATCAGAGACGGAACACAGAGCCACATCTTCTCTCTCCGTGACTCTTACAGAGTTTCCGGAAAAGTGATATGTACTCGCGCGCTGCACAGTGCGCTTTACCGCACAGCGTACTCTGTACACTGAAGATGTTTCTGTCCTGGGGAGACAAAAAAATTAAAAATTAATGAAGTTTTGCCTAATTTCATATTTAAATTTAAATATACTGTATATATATTTCTGTATTTTTTAATAGATGTTTTTATCACTGCTGTCGGAACAAAACCTCGTATCTCAAAAATGGTCACTTTACAGGAGAAGGAAAAAACGTATATTACTTTCAATGTAAGTCAGTGGAACCAGATTATTTTCCAAGTCATTTTTGGCCATTTACTTTGGTCCATCCTTCATGAAATTTACACAACATGCATTTTCAAATTATGTCAAAAACATAATGTCATTTGGTAGAAACACTGACTTAGGTTAATTTTTCTTGACCGAATACAACCCCTGGCAAAAATTCTTCCAATTGTTTAATTTTGTGGAAAAAAAGTTCATCAAAGAGACTTAAGAAACCAATAAAAACAGGAAAGAAATATCATTGTTGTAATCAGTCACACTTGTATTTTTAGACCAACAAGAGGAAAAAAAATATGGAATGACTAAATTCTGAGAAATATTATGGAATCACTCTGTAATTTGCAGTTCTAAAACAAACACCTGATTAAATCTGCTAGTTAGTCTTCAGTTAAAACCGAGTGCTCACACCTTGGAGAGCTGTTGCACTAAGTGGATAGACATGAATCACAGCTGCAACACAAGAGATGTCAGTAGAAACAAAGGAGAGATTTATAAAACTTCTTCAAGAAGGTAAATCATCACGGAATGTTGCAAAAGATGTTGATTGTTCCCAGTCGGCTGTGTCTAAAATCTGGACCAAGTACAAACAAGATGGGAAGGTTGTAAAAGGGCATTCAATAAATGCCAAAGTCTACATTGAAATTTTGGACACGTTTCTTATTCCATCAGCTGAAAGGATGTTTGATGATGACAAGGCATCCCATAATACAAGTTTAATACCAGGGGTTGTATTCAACTGATTACACCAGTAACACCAACGAAAATGCAAATAACACACTAAGCATTGTTACTAATCTAAACCCTGATACTCCCAGTTTACTCAGCATATCTACACACTGAACCTTGAACTTCATGATGCTTGATGATAATAGTGGGCCTCATTCATCAACCGTTCATAAGGATACATTTCTTCTTAAAACCCATTTATGCAGTGTTTAAAAGGTTCTGACAGTCAGCAATGTTTTCTTATTTGTACATAAGTAAGAACAGAATCTACACACACTCGAGCACAAAGTTGAGTACAGTATGCTCTTTAAGACCACAACATGAGTCTGATGTAGACTTTTTCTCAAGAACACATTTAAGGAAAAACAAGATATTGGTGGAGAATGTGTGAGATAAATGCCTGAATGAATAATAAAGATGCTGTAAAAACCTGCTTTAATGAAAAGTCCATAATGACCTCAGATATAGTATTTGGTATTGGAATTTATAGGTTATAATAAGATTTTTTTAAATCTATAGATGATTATTCTACTAATGCAATCTTTCATTTTCAAAACATCCTCTCTAGTTGCTCTGTGTCTTCACATTGTAACACAACTAACAAGAATACAAGAAACAGATAAGAAACCAGAAAGTAATTTGAACAAAATTGATTGATTGTGTTTAACTGAATAAACAAAAGAAGACAAATGTGACAAAAGAACAGTTGAGAAAGACTCTGCTCACACCTGTGAAAAAAGAGCCATCATAAATAAAACATACTGTTACATTCTTGGATGTATCAACAACTAAATGATCTTGTTTGGTCCAAGTTGAATTTAATAGAATTTAAACTGAATTTGGCTTGGCAGTCTCAGTTAGTCATCTAAATTTGTATCTGTTTATTGTCTCATCAATTTATTAATAATATATTGAACTTCTAGCTTGCTGTTATAGCTATAGTGACTACAAATAAATGACCACGAGGAACAACAGACCTGCTGGCTATACATTCTTCAAAGAATTCATCACAGCATCCACAACAGGATCCAACCCAGCATCTGGCACAGCATCTGCCACAGCAACGATCAATCACTGCTACAATCAGGATGAAGGCAATGACACCCAAAGCTGTAATCTGGAAAAAAGACAGCACAGTACTGTCAGTATGTCCATATATATATATATACTGTTTTTAATGCAGTGCTGCCTGAGGGCCCAAAGATCACGGCCAGCAGATACTGGTGTTCAGCCTCGTCCCTCACAGACAGAGATTTCTCCAGATTCTCTGAGTCTTTAATGATATTCTGCACCGTAGACGATGGAAAGCAGAAGCTCTTTGCTGTTTTATGTTTATTCTTGAGTTGTTGCTCTATTTGATGGTGCAGTCTTTCACAGAGTGGTGACCCCTCCTCCTCTTTACTTCTGAAAGACTCCGCCTCTCTGAGACGCTCTTTATACCCAGTCACGTTAATGACCTGTTGCCAAACAACCAACTGGTGTTTTTTTAGCATCACACAGCTTTACCAATGTTTTGTTCCCCTGTCCCAACTTTTTGGAATGTGTTGGCATCTAATTTGAAAATGGGCAAATATTTTTCACTTTTAACATTTAATGTTATCTTTGTACTGTTTTCAATTAAATACAGGGTTTAATCAGGTTTGATTTGCAAATCATTGCATTGTGTTTTTATTTATATTTTGCACAGTGTCCCAACTTTGTGAAAATGGGGTTGTACTTGATGGGTGGTGTCTGACTTTTGCACTTTTTGTGACTGAATACTGTAAGCAGGGAAGGTTCTCCACCCAGACATGAATAAAAGCTTTCTTCAGTGCTGAAGTACTGAGGTGGATACTAAACCAATCATGTTTCCTTTGAAAATATTTTTGCCCACCTTCTCAGTGTTCTATTAATCTATTAATTTTAGATGACAAATTTCACATATATGCATGTAATATAATGTAGCTGATCGAAAAATAAAATAAAAAACATTCCAAATGCTATTTCTGCTGTTTGTTTGTTAGTTTGCCTCATCATTTCATGTTAGTTAGGTAACAAATGTTTCAAAATGAGAAGTTATTAACTGCAATGTCCCTTTAATTATAAAATTATGTTATTGCTGCCAAAAATGTAATTAGGCTACATAAGTTGTTAACGTAATTAATGCCTTTTATTTAGTGGTCTAATATGAGTTTTTTGGGGGGCTTATAAGCCATTAGAATATATGCCTTTCAATGATTTATGGAGAAAATTTGAAAAATCAATTGACTTCTCTTTTAAGTAAAAGTAGCATAGATAGATAGATAGATAGATAGATAGATAGATAGATAGATAGATAGATAGATAGATAGATAGATAGATACTTTATTGATCCCGAAGGAAATCTAGGAAATTTAGCTTACCTTAGATACGTAAATTGTAAATTTCTCCCTGGAAGTCGTTGTTGAGTCACACTCGCACAATATTTTTACACAGGCCAAATATTTGCCATCACCAAAGAACAAGACCAGCCAAACAACAAGTGGAACTGTACAGGTCAGAAATTTCGCGCAGCATGTATAACCGCATTTGGAACAATTCTGATGCTGTGGAGTTCCAGAATCAGACCAGATGTTGGACTTCCACAAGTAAACGCCAAAGGCAATGGCAAGAATCAGAGGTATCATCAAGTAAAAAAGGAAAAATGCGGTAGCAAATTTACATCCACAAGGGCACACGAAGTCTTGCTCAACGAATTTTTCTAAAACAACAAGAACAAGGTTGATCATCCCAAAGCTACGCCATGGGTGGTCTTGCAATAGTACAATAAGTCTTGATAATACCATTTTTAAGGAATATAGCACAAAACTGCCAACATGGAATCTAAACGGGTCCTGCAGTGCTGAGATCAGCTTTAAGCCTGATACAGACTGCTCTGCGACAATATGGTAAGGTCACATTTCTACAAGAGAAAAACAGGAAGCTGTGTCGTCATCATCACAGACAGACACTGCTGGTGATGCTTGTGGATGCAGAGTTTGATATGACATTTGGTGATCATGCAAACAAGTTATTAACTAGTGCAATTCCTAGAGATTCCAGAAATTTCAGAGTTCACTGTCATTCCCATTTGAAGTGTAAGGAACTGACACAATCATCTTGGTTCCAAAACTCAGGACAGATGTAGCCCTTTAAAAGGAATTAAGTGATAAGTTCTGGTACATAAGTTTGATAAATAAATAATTATACAATAGTTGGGTTTATAGTTTATAAAAGTTGACATTTCCGGTTTTCTTAAAGTTAGATTGGAAGGTACTAGTTTGCCATGTGCGCAGTGCAACCAAGTTTACCTTGCCTGTCAGTAACCCTCTGTGCCTCACGCGATTTGACAGATCAATAGTTAACCTGTACGAGCCTTTAGTGATTGGTTCGGTGGGAGGGGGCGGGAAAGAGAGAAAAAAAACACGAACGAGGGAGAGACTGGGAGACCGAGAGGGCGTGTGTGTGGAGCAGCGACGGCACTACAAACGACATTTTCCAAGGTTTTTGGAGAAAAATAAGTTCATTACCTGCCCTAGGTTGTCGGTGCGATAGCCCTGTGTGAGTGGGTGACTTTATCTGCCAAACGCGGTCGGTTAGACGGCATTTAAGCAGCACCGAACTGCCGTATGTTTTGCCCGTGAGTAGCTCAGCTTCCAGTTGTAGGCTAGCGTGTCCAGTACAGCTACAGTGTAGTCTGACTAGCATCGAAGTTGACTAAAACAGTCAGACGTTCGTCCGTATCCAGTATCCTCTGCCGTTAACGAGGGACTGTTATCACTGCAACGGGAGAGCCGTCCCACACTGAGAGGAGGGGGTCGGAGCCGTTCGTTAATCCTGGCCGGTTGAACCTTCAACAGCCCAAGCAACTTCCCGCGGGGTCGGAGCCCCGGGCGTGAGTAACGAACCTTCCTTCCGAACTACTGAACCAAGATAACTTAAAGCTCGATACGTCACCCTTTTATTTCATTTTGTTGGCTCTACGGAGTGAAGCGGCCAGTGTGTTTACTGTTTTAAGGCCACCACGCACCCGAGCCACGAAACAGGCCTGCAACCGGTTCATTGGGTACATTGGGTTTTAGCCGCCATAAGCATATGCACTGCATGCTAGATATATGAAAACAAATGATTTGTTTCATTTAGTTATTACTGCACAAAGGTGAAGGTGTGCATTTTGTTCATCTTGGGAGTATGGTTAAGTGTTTATGGTGAATTGTACATTGTTTACATAATTGCTCCACTTGTCCTACGTTGTTAAACAGAACCAGAAAGGGGACAAGAAGTATTTAAACTGATAACCTTGCAAAGAATTAATCCAGAGAGAGAAAATAAGCAGCAATAAACTGAATTACAGTTTGAATCAAGCTAAAACGGGTGATATTGCTTTGTTTACAGTCTATTTAATTCACTAAGTACTATTGGTTACCTAGCAACATAATCCAGTCAATACTAAAGAGTTTTACAAATTTGGCATTTACTACTGGAACCCAAGCCCCCGTACTTATCTCGTAAACACATACATAAGTATTCACCGTAGAGGGAAAGGGGCGCTACACAGATAAAATAAGATTACTTGCTGAACAAGGCTTTTCCAGTTTGTTACTTGTTACTATATAAACAATATATATTATAATAAAAGTAAAAAAAAAATAAGATAAAAATATAAACTCTATCCTTCACAAAATAAAAAAAACAATATAAACAATTATAATACATAAAAAGCTCAAACTTTTACACTTGTGACCCCTGGTTACCTTATTTAATTACTCTTTTAGTAATCAACTCAACCTTCATAAGGCACACAGAAACGGTTTGAGGCTGAAGCGTAGAAAATTTATTAATAAATGAGAATAATCAACAATGCGGTCACAACCAATAACATTTAGAAAAGGAACATTTTATTAACAGGAAGTTACAGGGCCAAACTGCTAAAGCAGCTAATTTTTCCAAGACACTCCACCATAAACAATAAAAAAAGATTACTCTGGCAATTCTCCCACACATACAAAATCTGAACCCACAACAAGGCTGTTACCAATGGATTGCTGGATATTTGAAATTACGGTGGCAGTAAATATCGAGCAATTATTTCCCAAGGCCAGGTGTTCAACCCACAAGTATAACAGAAAATACACAAAACCCAAAACTAAATCCAAAATAAATAAGTACATCAATAAATAAATCCCAAATACAATAAAGCAAATGCACTCAAACACTCCACACAGTGACACAGCAAAAATAAATGGGGAGAACCTACTCTCAAGGGAGCAACCTGCCCCTTGGCAAACCAAGCAGAGATCATAACCAGAAAACAAGGAGGACAAAACAGTGGCTGTTTATCACTGGCTGGTCTGGGTCAATCCCATTAGCATCTGCACGCACACCCACAGCGGGCTCCTGAAGCGCCCACCCACAGCGGGCTCCTGAAGCGCCCACCCACAGCGGGCTCCTGAAGCGCCCACCCACAGCGGGCTCCTGAAGCGCCCACCCACAGCGGGCTCCTGAAGCTCCCACCCACAGCGGGCTCCTGAAGCTCCCACTTACAGCGGGCTCCTGAAGCTCCCACACACAGCGGGGTCCTGAAGCTCCCAAACTCACTGTTCAAATTGTGACTTCACATACAGAGGCAGCTGGCTCATCAGATAACACGTCCCCGTAGTCCACTTTAGTTATTCCAACACCAATAAAATTCTCACCATCTAGTTACTTTAAAACAGCTTCACCATCAACCTGCCTTTTCCCACCGGAGCTCGTGCATGCCGCCACGAGAACAAACGCTACTTTGCTTAATTCCCACGAGACTTTAAGCAGCGCGAGTCCGCGGACCGGCCGATCATGCCTGTCAAGTCCTCTCTTTCAAAGCCAACTATTGGGCTCTATGGGGCAAGCTACTGTCGATCTGCCATGTTCAGAAATAAAAGTCCCTATTTTAAATAAACAAAATCGCTCCCGGGCACCTCAAAATGTGTCTACTTGCCATATCCACCCCAACGTTGAAAGGTCACCGTCCCAGTGACTAAGTGAAACAACTGTCACCAAGGTCTTAAAAAAAAACAAAAAAACAAAAAAAAAAAAACACTGCATAGTACTAAGAGAGGGTTGAGCTGTAGCCCCCAAAAACCTCATGTTGGGATGCCACTGGTCGGGGTAAGTTGTGTGGGTTAGAATGCTGGCCTGCTATTCTACGGGCAGAATGCCTTAAGGGCACTGGTTCCTCTGATGGAGACATCCCACACTCTTGCTGGACACGGTCAACTTTTGTTTCTGGATCGTTAACTAATGCAGGGATGGCCTCCTGTCTCACCCACTGACCAGAATAGGAGTCATCCAGCTCTTCATTGCAACTTTCTGAACAAGACTCACTCCTTGATACAGGACTTACTCTGTCACCATCTACTTTAGACACCATTTGTCCAGGGACCACTCTCAGCTCTGTTCTGTGGAGGTTCTGGGTGGGACCCATACCCTCTACTGGGCGAATGGTGTAAACTCTCCCACTGTCATCCAGACACTTTACCACTTGATATGGTGTGCTGTCCCATGTGTCCTGGATTTTGTGACGACCTTGCATGTGATTCTTTCTATAAACTATGGTGCCACTAGGAAGTACAGGGGCAATTCCTTGCAATGAGGTTGGTTCTCTTCGCTTAGCTGCTGCTGTTAGTTGTCGCTCTGCACTCGCATAAGCAAAATGAAGGAATTCTTGTTGTTCTATCACCCAATCCTCTACAATACCTTCCACCATTTCTTCTTCCACCGTACCCAGTAGTGCATCAGTGGGTAATTGGGGTTTCCTTCCAAACATCAACTCGTACGGTGAGTGACCTGTCGACTGGTGCACCGTGGTGTTGTAGGCGAACAGTAATTGGGGTAGATGTTGTGGCCACCTTCGCTTTTTCTCAGCTGGCAAGGTTTGCAGCAGATCATGCATGGTCCGATTGAACCTCTCACATCGGCCGTTTCCAGCCGGGTGATAGGGGCTTGAACGGCTTTCCTCCACTCCGTATAGTTTACACAATGCCTTGAGCATCTCTCCTTCAGAGCATCGCCCTTGGTCTGAGTGTATTCGTTGTGGTACTCCATAGACATAAAACCACTTCTCTGTTAAGATGCGTACTACAGTACTTGCTTTTTAGTCAGCCGTAGGGAATGCTTGAGTAAATCTGGAGAAGACATCTGTCACCACTAGCATGTTCTCACGATCATCACTGGGCCTTTCAAGTAGGGTGAAATCTATGGCCAAAATTTCTAAAGGCTTGGAGGCCGACAAATGACCTGGAAAAGTTCGTACTTTTGGGATTATAGCTTTTGCTGCAACACAACGAGCACACTGCTGAACCCACTGTTCGATGTCCCTTCCCATCTGGGGCCAGTAACATCTCTGCCGCACCAAATATGCTGTGCATTCACACCCTTGGTGGCCGTGGTTGTCATCAAGAGCAGTTAAAACCTCTGGCCGTAAAGCTTCTGGTAGCAACAACTGCAGCAGTTCCTTGTGCTCCCCAGGCCTATGGGTCAGATGGTACAACACTCCCTCTTGATCCCTTATCTGTTTCCAGTGCTTGACCAGATCTAAGACTGGCTTCTTTTCTACTGCTCGCTCTTCAGGAGAAGGGGGTCGGCCTCACCCCCAATAAACCAGAAAAGCACTAATAGTTGGATCAGATGATTGGAGAGCTTTGAGATCTGCTTTTTGTCGTGTAGGAAAAGCACCAATACTTGAGGTATCACCAACACACAGGGAACTACCCGGTGGACTCAGACCAGTAGGTGGAACAGAAACCCCTGGGGAAACGTCTTCAATGTGAGAAGGTGCTGGCAGGTTGGCTTGTCTGGACAGAGCATCAGCAGCACTGTTCGTAGCTCCAGGGCGGTACTTCACTTGAAAATTGAAAAGGGCCAATTGTGAGGCCCAACGTTGCTCAACAGCTCCTAATTTGGCCGTCTGAAGATAGCTCAGAGGGTTGTTGTCAGTGAACACAGTAAACTCAGCTCCCAACAAGTATTCTCTGAATTTTTCAGTGACTGCCCATTTCAATCCCAAAAGCTCCAATTTCATAGAACTGTAGTTTGACATATTTCTTTCAGTAGGATGCAACCCCCTACTTGCATATGCCACCGGCTGTTTCTTGCCCTCTTGCTCTTGCGACAACACTGCTCCAAGACCCATATGACTTGCATCTACTTCTAAAATGAAGGGTTTGGAAAAGTCTGCATATGCCAACACAGGTGCCGTTACCAACTTGTCTTTCAGTAAGACAAATGCCTCCTCACACTTGTCATTCCAGTGCCCATTTAGCAGAGTCACTCCTGGTCTTGACTTGGTTCCTTGAAGGGCACCCACTAGTTTATGAAGTGGCGCAGCGTATCTGGCAAACTGATCGACAAATCGCCTATAATATGAGGCAAACCCTAGGAAAGATCGAAGCTCTTTTACTGTGGTTGGACGTCTCCACTCAGACACGGCAGTAATCTTATCAGGGTCAGTTGCTACCCCAGATGCAGAAATCACGTGGCCAAGGTAGCGAACTTCATTCTGAAAGAAATGACACTTCTCCAGTTTTAGCTTCAAATTATGCTGCTGTAACCTCCACAAAACCATCTCCAAATGCTGTAAATGGGACTCAAAAGAGGAAGAGAAGATTATATATCATCCAAATAAAGCAACAAAGATTGAAAGCGTTCATCTCCAAAAACACGTTCCATGAGTCGTTGGAAGGTACTTGGGGCATTGCAGAGCCCAAATAGCATCCTATTGAATTCGAGTAGGCCAAAAGGGGTGCAGAAAGCAGTTTTGTGCTTGTCCTCTTCAGCCATAAGAACTTGGTTGTATCCACTTGTCAGGTCAAGAGTGGAAAACAACTGTGCACCAGCCAAAGCATCCAAGGATTCCACGATCCGTGGCAATGGGTAAGCATCCTTCCTCGTCTTGGCATTCAACTGTCTAAAGTCAACACATAACTGCAAGGAGCTGTCCTTTTTCTGAACCACAACAATGGGAGAGGAATAGGGGCTACAGCTCACCCTCACAACATTCCTCTCTAAAAGCTCCTGAATATGTGCCTTAACTTGCTCATACCGGGAAGGTGGTAGTCTTCGATAACGCTGACGGACTGGGGCATCATCGGTCAATGGGATTTCGTGCTGAATTAAGGTGGTACACCCAAGATCACCCTCACTTTGGCTAAAAACTCCCCTATACTGTTGGAGCAGAGCTTTACCATCCTGTTCTTGTGCTAAAGATAAGGTAGGCCAAGAACCATTGGACAAATCCAATGGCTGACCTTCGACATGCAGTGACCTCACAACAGCAACACCCTCTTGATTTTCTACCCTTTCTTCAAAAATTACTGTCTGGCTGCTGGTTTGTAATTCTACACAAAATAGACTTCCCAGCACAGTACGAGGGGGTAACCACACATCCCTGGTCTCTACATTAACTACAGGTACATAGGTTTGTCCCTTACTAAAAGAGAGGTACGCTCTGGAGAGTAAAATGCCTGGTGGAAGTTTACTATTTCCCGGTTCCAACAACACTGACCTCAAGGATGACCCCACGTGCTGATTGCTGACCGCCCCCACTAGTTGGACTGAGCCTGCAGGAATACGGACCGCTGTTTGCCCTGCTACCTTCACTGGACCCAAGCAGCCACTGGGGGGCAGGCAAGCTAACTGCTGACATTCTTTAAACGCTTGCTTCCACTCATCCCCAACTGACTGTAAAGGAGGAGCCTGAAACAAAGAGCCATGTTGTTGAAACAATTCATGATAGCACTGATTAATCACATTCATGCCCAGTAATCCAGGTACCTTACGACTTTTGGGCTTTACTATGGAAGTCAGTGGGATCCCGGACCACTAAAACTCCCATGCCAACAAAGGTCCTACCTAATACTTGCAGATCCAACTCTAAATAGCCAATATAAGGGACCTCCAAGCCATTTGCTGCTCTAAACTGAAGCCAACGACATTCCTGTTAGAGTCTAGATGAAGACTGAAAGTGCTGATAAAAGAAACTTCCTGAAAGAGTAGTTAACATGGAGCCTGTGTCCAGTAAACAAGGAACCGACACCCCTCCCATGCACACATCAACGACTGGGCAAACTCCCATCAATCTGGATAGTTTACTGGATGGCAATATTGAGCCTTTAATATCCCGATCTGATGCTTGGCTCTTAACACCAGTGGGTATTAGTTTTCCTGTGGCTCAGAGGTGCTAGCTACCCTTCTTTAATTTCCATTAAAGATAAAAGAGAGTGAGAATACTCTCAAAGATTCCCCTTCTAACTGTATGCGTTGGAAAAATTGCTTCTGTAACCCAATATAAGATTGGGAACAACCATAGAGATCAAGTAAAATGGTAAAAATCCTTTCTGGATCATTCTTATCAGTAGCAGGGCGAAATTTTATTTCTGTCTTAGCCTCCCCATCCAGATGGTCATATATAAATAAGGCTTGCTCTAATGGTGACATGTGGCGACTCTCCAAGGACCAGCGTACCTCCTCAACCCAATCTTCTACAGTCAAAATATCTGTGGATTTATCAGAGAATCTAGGGCATTTTCTTTCTCTAGGAATGTATACAAACGGTTCTAATCTGGTTTGACTAGGTTCTGGGGGAAAACTAGCCCTAGCATCCTCCATGCTACTGGTGCTAGCACCCACATTAACACCTTCAGCTGCTTTCAACCTGTCATTTTCAGCTTGCAACTGTTGCACACGCTCAGTCAATGCCCTAAATTGCTCTTCCATATCAGCAGTAGATAAAGACATGTAACCCCAAAATAACACACCAAATAAAAGAAAAAAACATTGCTGGAAACAGTCCTTTGTACAATTTCTTGATAGAGACTTCTTGGGTAGCGTGTTCCACAGCCCCATCTGGATCTGATGACAACCACTGTTTTGTTCCTCCCTTTCTCTGCCAAAATCACTCTATACTGTAACCCGAAAAAATTCCTATTTCAGTGAGTGTCCTGAAAAATAAAATATATTCTCAAGCGCTCAAACAGCACTCAAATCCTGCTGACTACGCCAAAATGTGACCCCTGGTTACCTTATTTAATTACTCTTTTAGTAATCAACTCAACCTTCATAAGGCACACAGAAACGGTTTGAGGCTGAAGCGTAGAAAACCGGTCACAAACAATAACATTTAGAAAAGGAACATTTTATTAACAGGAAGTTACAGGGCCAAACTACTAAAGCAGCTAACTTTTCCAAGACACTCCGCCATAAACAATAAAAAAAGATTACTCTGGCAATTCTCCCACACATACAAAATCTGAACCCACAACAAGGCTGTTACCAATGGATTGCTGGATATTTGAAATTACGGTGGCAGTAAATATCGAGCAATTATTTCCCAAGGCCAGGTGTTCAACCCACAAGTATAACAGAAAATACACAAAACCCAAAAATAAATCCAAAATAAATAAGTATATCAATAAATAAATCCCAAATACAATAAAGCAAATGCACTCAAACACTCCACACAGTGACACAGCAAAAATAAATGGGGAGAACCTACTCTCAAGGGAGCAACCTGCCCCTTGGCAAACCAAGCAATTAATCCTAATACTCAATTTATACTTAAATAGCACCAGATAAAAAGGAGATATATGGCCAGAGCAGTCTTGGGTTGAATAGCAGAGTCTGAATATTCTAAAATGTACTTTATAAAGTTTAAATCTTTAAAACCTGCTTAATGGGAGAGATCATAACCAGTAAACAAGGAGGACAAAACAGTGGCTGTTATCACTGGCTGGTCTGGGTCAATCCCATTAGCATCTGCACGCACACCCACAGCGGGCTCCTGAAACTCCCACCCACAGCGGGCTCCTGAAGCTCCCACACACAGCGGGCACCTGAAGCTCCCACACACAGCAGGCTCCTGAAGCTCGCCCACACACACAGCGGCTCCTGAAGCTCGCCCACACACACAGCGGCTCCTGAAGCTCGCCCACACACACAGCGGCTCCTGAAGCTCCCACCCACAGCGGGCTCCTGAAGCTCCCACCCACAGCGGGCTCCTGAAGCTCCCACACACAGCGGGCTCCTGAAGCTCCCACACACAGCGGGCTCCTGAAGCGCCCACCCACAGCGGGCTCCTGAAGCGCCCACCCACAGCGGGCACCTGAAGCTCCCACACACAGCGGGCTCCTGAAGCTCCCACACACAGCGGGCTCCTGAAGCTCGCCCACACACACAGCGGGCTCCTGAAGCTCCCACACACACAGCGGGCTCCTGAAGCTCGCCCACACACACAGCGGGCTCCTGAAGCTCCCACACACACAGCGGGCTCCTGAAGCTCCCACACACAGCGGGCTCCTGAAGCTCCCACCCACAGCGGGCTCCTGAAGCTCCCACACACAGCGGGCTCCTGAAGCTCGCCCACACACACAGCGGGCTCCTGAAGCTCCCACACACACAGCGGGCTCCTGAAGCTCCCACCCACAGCGGGCTCCTGAAGCTCCCACCCACAGCGGGCTCCTGAAGCGCCCACCCACAGCGGGCTCCTGAAGCTCCCACACACAGCGGGCTCCTGAAGCTCCCACCCACAGCGGGCTCCTGAAGCTCCCACACACAGCGGGCACCTGAAGCTCCCACACACAGCGGGCTCCTGAAGCTCCCACACACACAGCGGGCTCCTGAAGCTCCCACCCACAGCGGGCTCCTGAAGCTCCCACACACAGCGGGCTCCTGAAGCTCCCAAACTCACTGTTCAAATTGTGACTTCACATACAGAGGCAGCTGGCTCATCAGATAACACGTCCCCGTAGTCCACTTTAGTTATTCCAACACCAATAAAACTCTCACCATCTAGTTACTTTAAAACAGCTTCACCATCAACCTGCCTTTTCCCACCGGAGCTCGTGCATGCCGCCACGAGAACAAACGCTACTTTGCTTAATTCCCATGAGACTTTAAGCAGCGCGAGTCCGCGGACCGGCCGATCATGCCTGTCAAAATAAAAGTCCTCTCTTTCAAAGCCAACTATTGGGCTCTATGGGGCAAGCTACTGTCGATCTGCCATGTTCAGAAATAAAAGTCCCTATTTTAAATAAACAAAATCGCTCCCTGGCACCTCAAAATGTGTCTACTTGCCACACAATGGTCCTTTTTCAGAAGGGCAGATCAAATTTGAGCTCTAAGAATGAAAATATACAGTCAGATTCTCTTTAATGGTCAATAAAGCGGTCAGAACAAAAGTACTGGTTCCCATCCCGGTCACGGGGAGTGTGTCTCAGTGTTTGGTATGTGTAGTATAATCTTAATGATTTTAGATTTTTTATAATATCGGGAAGTGGAGCTCTACTTGGTTTATATCAGTTTACAAAATAAACGTAGCACCTGCAGCTGAACTGCTGCTTTCTCCTCCCTGGTCACCCCATGGTCTCAGATGGACTATGAGACGTCCAGGGATTTGTATGGTTACAGTCTGCCGCCCAGCTACCAGAACCAGAACGCAACAGGAGTCCAGGTGGGCTTTCACACTTACACACTGATACTGCTGTCTTATCTATAAGGACTGCTTACGTGAAGGGGAATGCCACCCATGTTTTGAATTGGCATTTAATTGCATAATTAAACGGTTAAGATGTGCATTGATGTACATCGCCTTTCAGAGCAGTTTGATTCAAAATGATCCATCACAGAGAAACGATTCCAGTCCAGAATTGTTCACAGTGGTGGTGATAGGAACCAGACGTCTGCCTCTGACAGCTAAATCACAAACAGTTGTTACATAACGATGATGATCATGTTACGGATCCGCTGCCGAAAATACGGTTACACAAGATTTTTGAGAAGCTTTCGGCCATGGATTTTTTAATAGGACCACTTTTTTACTGGAATCATTACATATATAAACTCAGAGGACTCATATTGGCTCACTGGTGATTTTTGGAAATGACTGTGTTGTGGACATTGTGATCCCTGGTTCCTATCACTGTGAGGAAATCACAGGGGACGATTCCTCTTCAATGAGCCATTTCACATCAAAGCACTCAGAATGACTTTGTTCCCATCTCGACGACTGAATCAGGAGGAATTTGAAAAATCAGTGGACCTCCCCTTTAGCGTTTTAGATTAGACTTTGCCTCCACGTTTATGAGTGTCTGTGTAGGGCTGGTAAATCTGCCATATGCTGTTAAAACACATAGTAACACAGATGTGCACAGATGAACTCCAGGGTAATTCAGCTTGGGGCTCAATAGACGTCCGCCTGACCGGTTCAGTCCATAACGGACGTCTGTATATTATTAGTGTAGCTCCTGGTTTTGTCCACTCAAGGAAACAGGCGGTCAGACCTTCTTCAAGACGCTGGAAGGAGGTGGACCATGTGAGTGCAATCCCAGTCACAGCTCCTCAACCACGAAGAAACATCTGGATTTCCTCTGCATTTTCAGGACATGGGATGTTTTTTAATGTTATGATGTTATTTGATGCTGTTAATTAATATTATGAGATCAATATTAACAGATGGGAGTCACTGGCCTGTAAAACGGTCATCAGTTTAAGTTTATAGAGTGTGGTGTTTTAAAGGTGGTTACCGAGACGTCTCATGAACTGGCTTCATATAGCGCTGCTGCAGATATCTTCGCAGTCATATCAGAAAATGCTTTTGGACAGAACAAGTTCTCACGTTAAAACCCTTTTAGCACCTTTTTAAAAAAAAGTAGATCAAAAACGTCAACCTGGCGCTGACGACTATAAATAAAGAACTGACAGTATCGAGAGTGATGACACTGAACTGTGGCCATGTCTCAGACACACAGAATGAACGGTTGTTCTATTAAAGACCCACATTCCACCTTTGTCTTGTGTTTTATTATGAGATTTGTGTAGTTTTATAAACCAAAAATGGTCAGAATTCATTTTTCAATGGAAATTTTCCGACACAGCACAAAACAAAGAGCAAAGCACAGGGCTTAAATAACACACAGGAAACAGGTGGAGACAATCAGGGGTGGAGTCATGAAACGAGGGGGCTGGACTAAAAAACCAAAACAAAGAACACGCGGACTGGGAGGGGCCAATCGTGACAATGTCCTTGAACTGTGGGAGGAAACCGGAGAATCTGGAGGAAACCCACAGATTGTTATTATTGCAATTATTGTTATAATAATAATAATAATAATAATAATATACATAAATCTATATATATAAAAACACACACACACACATTTTCTCCCTCAGGGTCACGGGGGGTGCTGGACCCTATCCCAGCGGTCATCGGGCGTGGATACTAGTATTAATAGTTTTAAAAGTGGGTAAAATCTGTTTTCCAGCTGCTTCTTAATGTGATGCGCTGATGTTACTTGTCTGATCTCTTTTGAGAATTCGTTCCATTTTTTGGAGCATAACAACAAAAGGCTGCCTCCACACTTCTTCTCTTGTTTACTTTTGGTACAGTAAGCAAGCCTGAGCCTAACGAACGATGTGGAACAGAGACAGGCAGCCCTTTATGGATGATGGTGCTCATCCATGTCCCCCTTTGAAAATCAGCAGTAGTGCATTAAAACCTGTCCTGAAAGAGCCCTGAAGCCAGTGTGATGAAGCTAGAACTGGTGTGATAGGCTGCTGTCACAGTTCACCCTCTGGCTGCAGCGTTCCGGACTAACTGGAACTGATCAATCACCTTTATTGGTAAACCAGTAAAGCAGTTACAGCAGCCACGTCATGAGGAAATAAACGCATGTGTCAGTTTCAAAACTCAGACTAAGCTCATGGTCTAACATGGGAAGTATTTCTACATGCGCGTCCAGCGTGTATCGGCGCAGGAGCTGAAGTCCAATATACTTAAAGGGGAATTCCACTCATTTCTCTTTCCTACACAATTAAATGGCAAAAATGTTGGTAAAAAGTCCATCAGAGTGATTAGATGTGAAATGCTCAATTTTAGAGAAACATGTTCAATCTGAATTGTTCACAGTGGTGGTGATAGGAACCAGACGTCTGAAGAATTTGAAGGGGAACTCCATCAGTTTCTCAAAACGTCTGCTGGATTCCGTCACGGAGATGTAAACAACATCATTCAGAGAAGTTTGAAATGAAACGGCTCACTGTAGAGAAATTTACTGACTCAGATTTCTTTACAGTGGTGGTGATGGGAACCAGGCGTCACAACACAAACACAGCATTCACTACATTCACATCCATTGACCTGCAGCAGCCACAGTGTAGAACGCTGTCTTTCTGGGTCAGTGATGTCATAATAGGTGAGATTCTCACCTGATGAACCAAGATTACAAGGCTGTGATGTCATAATACGTGACCAAGATCAAAGCCCTGTGATGTCATAATGGCTCTGACGCAGATAAATTCCACGCACACCGACATTTCTCGTCATTCTTCGTTGAGACACCAGAGGAAACAGCAGCACAATGAGCTGCCTCCTGTTCTGGTGTTGTAGAGGGCGGCAGTCCGATTCCGATGGAGAAACTAAAGCAAATGAAGAGCAACTGCGTAGAGATGGAGGTAAAATCAAGAGGAAGAAAAAGTGGAGAGCAAGAAAACGGAAGAGACAGCAGGAAAAAGAACCGGCAGTGGACGTAGGAAGAGCCGAAGTAATCCAAGCAGCCCCACAGCCGGCAGCGGGAGAGGAGGGCAGCGATGGTCCACACCTCCCAGCAGGTACTGTGTGTGGTAGCTTGGAGAGAATCTCTGCTGGCTCACCGGAGAAGATGGAACCTCCTCTACTTGAGGACTTCCACTCCACCAAGGCCATTCCTGAAGCCAGCAATGATCCAGCAGGAAATTTGCCGGATCAGATCCAGGCTGAAGCCGAGGCCGAGCCCATTAAAGCGTTCATGTCCGCTGACCTGGATGAGGAAGCGGACAACAACCAACCTCTGGGTAAGAAATGGAAATTAATATCTGCCAGAATAAAAAAACAATGCTAAGATGAATTAGTCCAGCACTGACCACCAAACATCCACATGACCGTTCAATTATCAATATCAGTAAAAAAGTTGATCAACTACCAACAATATATTGCACAAAGCAGCTCTTTAAAAATGTCAATGATTAAATCGTGTTATTGAAAACTTTGCAGAGAGTCAGACGACGAGCAGTGAAGCAGAAGCCATTGAACAACTGATGGAAGCCTTACTGCAGTAAAGACAATGAATGACTATAATTATATTAATTATATAATTTACATCATGTAAAAGACACAGCTGGACTCACAGTATCTATTCCTGTGAAAACAGACAGCGAGAAGCTGAAGAAGGCGGCGGCTGAAGCCGAGGCCCAGGTCATCCAGGAACTCATGGACATTAACCTGGATGAAGCAGAGGGACCGGTGGAGGAACATCTGCCAACACCGGTGGCCACAGAAGGTGAAGCACAGGTCAATAAAGATCTAGTGCTCACTGACCTTCAGGACACCGAGACCGACCGTCTGGGTAAGAATCGTGAACATGAACAATCACAGAGACCTCACTTTAAAATGATGAAATGCCTTAATTAATTTTCTTAAATAAGGCCATTCACCTGTTTTTCCTGATGAAAAAATATTGTAAATAATAAGTAAATAAGAAGTGTCACTTCAGCCACAGCAGCTAAGAAAGGCCTGTTCTCTCGCCACAGCCTGTACCTTCACTTAGCCCTTCATTACTTACTTCATTAATATTCATGACTACAGACCTAAACCATCATCTGTGATTTTAAATCAAATGTTGACAGAACTTCCTTTTACTGTGCCTTTAAAGTGAGGAACTCTGCAGATCCAGAGGATGAAGCCTCCACAAACAGCATGCCGGCCCACATGGAAGAACGTGACACACCAAATGACCACCTTCTGGGTGAGTAGTGCGAATGACCACTAAAATAAGAGTTGAACTGTTAAAAATATCAAATTCACACCAGGATTTTAACGAATGATTCTGTCTACTGTATGAACAGATGTGGAAGAGAAGCCGGATGCTGAATCAGACTGGTTGTATGACTACAAGCCCATTAAAAGTTGGGCAGACTTCTTGGAGGACGCTGAAGGAAGCATCCAAGTGGGAGGTGTCGATCAGTTGAGACACCAGCAAGAATTTGGAGAGATAAGAACTCTGTCAGAGAACTCAGGACCCTGTGATAGAGCACCGGAAACGGATCCTCAGCAGCAGAGGAGGGCGCAGAGAAAGGAGGGTAGGAGAGAGTCATGCCACTGGACAGTTAGACATGCTCTGAAGACCCTACAAGCCCCTCCCGAAGAAAAGAGTGCTCCACAGAGGGACTACAGAAGGAACGGAGAACTAACATCTGGAAAGACAGGAACACAGCCTGAGAACCCAAGAACCTGTGTACGAGCACCTAACACTGATCCTCAGCAGCAGAGGAGGGCGCAGAGAAAGGAGGGTAGGAGAGAGGCATGCCACTGGACAATTACATATGCTCTGAAGACCCTACAAGCCCCTCCTGAGGCAATGAGAGCTCCACAGCCAGACAGTAGAGAGTGTCTCAGAGTCAGAACAGCTGACTTCAGGCAGAAGACCCATCCCAGACCACCAAACAAGCCGAGAGACAGAGGATGTCGAATGGGCGGGTATGGGAGAGGAGCTGCCCAGGGCTGGCAGAGCGAGTCCAGTTGCCAGAGGAGGGACGCTCCACGAACTCCTTCAAACAACGGAGGACGTGTGAGCGAGAGAGGAAAGAGAGGAAATCCTGCTCAGTGTACCCCTGCATGCACTGAGAGGAATCAACGGCCAGTGAGAGAACCCAACTGGCAGCAGCATGAAGACCGCTCTGCAGAACCTGAAGAGAGAGAGACCAGAGAGAGAGGCCAGAAAAAGAAATGGTCAAATGGAAACAGGCAGTGGAGGAGTGGGAGAAGACCGGATGCCTCACATTGACCAGTGAAAAACCCACAGAAGGTGAAGCACAGGTCATTAAAGATCTAGTGCTCACTGACCTACAGAGACACAGACTGACAGACTGACTCAGACTAGAGCTCCACCTCTACACTACAACCAAACCAATCATCGCAAACTGCTCGAGGTGGTGCCCACAGAAGATGAAGCACAGGTCATTAAATCTGCTATTAATATTATTAGTATAATCATTTGTTGGTAGTTTGACCAGAGGAGGATGGGTCCCCCCTGGTGAGCCTGGTTCCTCCCAAGGTTTCTTCCTCAGCCCTGAGGGAGTTTTTCCTTGCCACTGTTGCCCCTGGCTTGCTCACCTGGGGGTTTTTACACTTCTTGTTAAAACTTTCTTTTCTGGAATTCTGTGAAGCTGCTTTACGACAACATCTGTTGTAAAAAGCGCTACACAAATAAATTTGATTTGATTTGTTTAAAGATCTAGTGCTCTTTCACCTACAGAGACACAGACTGACAGACTAGAACTCCACCTCTACACTACAACCAAACCAATCCAGAAAGCCTAAAGCCTAAAACCAATAAAAGACACCTCAGACTCTGTTGGAGCCTCTTTCATCATTCAGGGTTTTGCTTTCCTCAAGCCAGTTTGAGGAGGAGCCGACTCCTTCCAGCGACAGCGAAGGCCGCTCTGATGAAGCTGGTCTTGATCTGTTATAGAAACAGCTACAGGAACGGTCAAAGGAGAAAGGTGGAAACATGAGCCTCTGAGCCTGGCAGAGCGGTTCAGACCAGGCCTTCAGAAGGATCCAGAAAGTCAGTAAACTCAGGGCAGTGCTGAAACAGTTCAACTAATCGGGGGCTATTCTGATTGTCCAGCCTCTGAGGAGGTGATGAGCAGTAAAGCAGGTGCTGCTCAAAGATCTGTTGGTGAAACATCTCAAGCTGAGGTGTCACAGTTGCACATACCTGCTGTGGTACAGTGTGTGTCCCATGAAACAGGCAGTCAGCAAAGCTTCAGAATACATGAGAATGCATGCCGTCACCGCAGTGAAACGGGTCCCTGCACATGCAAAACGCAAGAAGCGTGAGGCTCAGAGTGAAGTGAGACCAGGGAAAACTCCGTCCAAGTCAGAGGGTGGGGTCTTCTTCCTCAGAATGACAGGTGAACTGTTAAAGCTGATTCAGAAAGTAGCTCAGTTTTAACAACAAAACTTTCTGTGGGAGCGTTTTTATAGCCAATTACAGATGAGCAGGACAGTAGACGGCATGTGGGAACTACCCAGTGTGTGTGTGTGTGTGTGTGTGTGTGTGTGTGTGTGTGTTAGTCAAAGCTGTATTACAGAACTACTGTTAAACGCTGTCTCAGGCATCAGGTAATATATTCATAACCATTTCATGTCATAACTTTATTGTGAGGGAGCATTTAGAGGCATTAAACTCTTCAGACGTTGGTTCCTATCACCACCACTTTTTTTGGGATATATGGCCACATTAATAATCGTATTAAACTATCTAGCATCGCGGCAAACCTAGTAGTAGTTTGTAAAACGTGATGAGCTGCTTGTGCCGATTAGTTTAGTTAATCACTGTCTTGTTTTCAGCACCGAGTTATACACCACCAACGACAAACTGCAAAACGGTCCACCTTCAGGGAGACATGAGGTAGTCAGGAAGTGGTCCCACCACCACTGTTCCTGGAAAGAACAGCAGAGTGAATATAGAAAAGTGCCGCTGTTCTGCTGAATCTGCAGTACTGATGCATCACTAGGCTCCTTCAATACAGGGCAAGCTGCTCTCTACAAGCATGATTTAGTTTCGAATGTAAAACAAACGTGGTGTTGATTTGAACTCTCTCAGTATCACTAATCTGAAGGACTCCAGCGCTGGACGGGGCTACCCAGTTGCACAGTGTGCACTGCCGTCACCTCACCGCAAGAAGGGCCTGGGTTCAATTCCCCGGCCGGGCAGCCAGGTGCCTTTTCCGTATGCACGTTCTCCTCCCTGTGTGTTTTATGGGTTTCATCCCGTAGTCTGCTCCTGGTGTTCATGGTATGCCGAGCATTCTTTATAAAACTTGGCTGTGAAGAACCTGCGTTGACATTCGGAAGCAATTCTTGCCTGGAAGCAAAGCAATGTATTATTTATTTATTTATTTTTAAACTCACAGGCTGTCCATTAATGTCATCTTTCAGCCACAGCTCTGATGGGAATTTCCTGTGTACTAGGACGTCCTCCACTGCTGGTCAATCAGTATGACCGTACACTTCGATACGCCTGCGAACTCAGTTCCTTTCTTCACACTGTGGCCCAAATGCAGTTGGTCCTCCTCGACAGTCATTAACATTTTCTCAATCTATGAGTCCTGCCGCACACCTCACAGGCATTTATAGCCCCATCGTACTTGTAAAACAGCGTATGCAGGAGCCTGAAGTTACAACACCTTAATATATACAGATATACAGCGCCCTCCACAGATAACAGCACCACTGATAAACACGAGCAAAACCTGCTGTGAGAAATAATCTTTACTGCTTACGAGCGGGAAGTTTTTTTAACAGTCTAGAGATTTTAAAAAGTACTTTTAAAGCAAAGTTTGTGTTTTAAAATCGTGTGATTTTTCAGTGGATTATGGTTCAGTTATGTTCCCTGACTAAAGGCACTGAGATGGAGCCCTGAGGGTCCCACCCCAGTGTCGAGAGGGGAACCGCCCCAGAGACGGTTTAGGGCCTTTATTTCTGAGTGGAAGGTGACTGCGTACAATCTTAGGGTTTCAGTTGAAGAGATAAACCTATCAGAGAATGAGCTAATGTCAAAATTTGAGAAGTGAGGTGGAGGGGTATCAAACTACCCCAGATAAATGGTATAAACTGTTGTTTGGAAGAATCTCTGCGCCGCTGGGGTCTCACGAGACCCTGCGCCACCCGATACTGAAATAGATGTGGCCGTAACTCACCATTTAGGGCAATTTGACTACGCCACTCCCTGATTAGTGAGGGGGGGAGACCCCAAATACAGAATTGGACCCAACAATATACCCCTCAATCCAAACTTTACTCTTACTTTAGTGATCCCACACAGTATCAAACTAAAGGACACAGTTCCATGGAGTATGACGCAAATGAAGAATCAACCCATCAAAGGAGTACATAACCACAGACCGTTCTGTGAGTTTATTTTATTAGTTCCACATTCAAGGTAAAAGGTTAAAAATTTGAACAACAATACTTCCTCACCATAAAAAGCTATTTCCAATCAATAGTACGATTACTGCTAAACAATCTTCAAGCAGGAGGAACGTACCCACTGCGACCTATCTCCAGCAACAACAAAATCCTCTCAGTATGACCAGATCACCCCAACTTCACTCACAAAAATACATAGTAACCAAAATAAATCAAGACATCTACAAAAAAACCCCGAAAGTTTCAGAAAAATGAATTATACACACAAAACAAAAAAAAAGAAACCCCACATCAAAACTTTAAAAACAAAACACTACTGAGATGAATTTGAATTACGCAGATATATCACACTAAGGCCACCCTCTCAGAGAAGAAGGGGGGGGAGCAACCTAACTAGTATTCAGCTTGGCTACTGGCGTTGATGTTAGGCACCTCACCCCTTAACAGGTCTTTCCACTTGTAGTAGGAAGTAATACATAAGGTCACACTGGGTTATATAAAAATAAGGAACCAACTACAGCGTTAAGATCAGGTTGTACCCCTATAGCACCCTAGAGCAGTATAGAAGGCAATATAGCCGAGAGTATAGCTAAAAGATCAGGAATTAAGGGCCTAAAAAGAATTGAACGGACCCTATAAAAACCAGTATAGAACAGTGGTTATCATCACTAGCTCCGCCGCCCTGTACAACCGCAGTATTGGCCCTCCCTTATTGCGTTCCACCAGCTCTTAAACGCCCTCCGGACTCAATTCTACTGCCGGCACTCATCCCCGCTATACCACGGTCACAAAAGTCTATTTACCAACCACTCGCTTAAACTGCAAAGCAGGGCTATAAATTCTCCAAATTAGCCCATTAAACGCACTACTTTTTGCCGCCTGCGTCCAACCAAAACCCAACGAGACCAAACGATATTTTAGCGGACTATCGCGGGACTGAAATAGTCCGCCAAGATGGCCGCCCCCACAACCTAGCTTCAGCATAAAAGTCCCCCCATACTCTACTGAACTATATACCAACCCGCAGCTATGGCTGCCTCCAGGAATGGCTTTCAAAATAAAAGTTCTACCCGTAGCCCTACCGGCTACATACATACTTTTTTCCCCTCTTTCCCCAAATTCAGCGTCTGAAGACTTTCCTTTTTGACGTCATTTGAGAACTGAGACTTAGAACAGTTTAGTGGAAGTGAAAGTGTTTAGCTGGAATTGAAAGACTTTTTATTGTTTTTTATTGGGCGCTGGGTTGAAGGGGAACAGCCCCTGGTCCTGACAACAGACCACAAAAGTTACTAGAAGTAAAAAAAGGGGAAATTATTTGGCAGTCGGCTTCCTTATGACATTACAGCCTGTATAGCAGAAAATAAGAAAATAAAATACAAAAGCACACAAATAAAAAAACACATCTGTGCATTAAAGGTTTTCTCTCATGCCAAATCCATCCATCCATCCATCCATCCATCCATCCATCCATCCATCCATCATCTTCCGCTTCTCCGGGGTTCGGGTCGCGGGGGCAGCATCCTGAGCAATGAAGCCCAGACCTCCCTTTCCCCAGCCACTTCCACTAGCTCCCTGGGAGGGATTCCAAGGCGCTCCCAGGCCAGCTGGCCGATATAGTCACGCCAGCGTGTCCTGGGTCTTCCCCGGGGTCTCCTCCCCGGTGGACTTGCCTGTGACATCTCCCAAGGGAGGCGTCCAGGAGGCATCCTAACAAGATGCCCGAACCACCTCAACTGGCTCCTCTCGACGTCAAGAAGCAGCGGCTCTACTCCGAGTCCCTCCCGGATGACCAAACTTCTCACCCTATCTCTAAGGGAGAGTCCAGCCACCCTGCGGAGGAAACTTATTTCGGCCGCTTGTATTCGCGATCTTGTTCTTTCGGTCATTACTCAAAGCTCATGACCATAGGTGAGGGTGGGAACGTAGATCGACCAGTAAATCGAGAGCCTTGCCTTATGGCTCAGCTCTTTCTTTACCACAACAGACCGGTAAAGAGCCCGCATCACTGCTGACCCAGCACCAATCCGCCTGTCAATCTCCCGCTCCCTTCACTCGTGAACAAGACCCCGAGATACTTAAACTCCTCCACTTGAGGCAAGAGCTCATCTCCGACCCAGAGAGGGCTCTCCACCCTTTCCCGCATGAGAACCATTGCCTCGGATTTGGAGGTACTGATCCTCATCCTGGCCGCTTCACACTCGGCTGCAAACCGATCCAGTGAAAGCTGAAGTTCACGGTCTGATGTCCCCAATAGGACCACATCATCTGCAAACAGCAGAGATGTGACCCTGAGGTCACCAAACCGGACACCCTCCATCCCCTGACTGCTCCTAGAAATTCTATCCATAAAAATTATGAATAGAATCTGTGACAAAGGGCAGCCCTGACGGAGTCCAACTCTCACTGGGAAAAAGTCTGACTTACTGCCGGCCATGCGAACCAAACTCCTGCTTTGTTTGTACAGGGCCTGAATGGCTCGTAGCAAAGAGCCATGTACCCCGTACTCCCGAAGCACCTCCCACAGAATACCTCGGGGAACACAGTCGAATGCCTTCTCCAAATCCACAAAGCACATGTGGACTGGTTGGGCAAACTCCCATGAACCCTCCAGAATCCTGGAGAGGGTAAAGAGTTGGTCCAGTGTTCCACGACCAGGGCGGAACCCGCACTGCTCCTCCTGAATTCGACTATAAGCCAGACTCTCTTCTCCAGTACCCTTGCATAGACCTTACCAGGGAGGCTGAGGAGTGTGATTCCCCTGTAGTTGGAACACACCCTCCGGTCCCCCTTTTTAAAAAGAGGCACCACCACCCCAGTCTGCCAATCCAGTGGCACCGCCCCCGATGTCCACGCAATGTTGAAAAGGTGTGTCAGCCAAGACAGCCCCACAACATCCAGAGCCTTGAGGAACTCGGGACGGATCTCATCCACCCCTGCAGCCCTGCCGCCAAGGAGCTTTTTAATTACCTTAGCGACTTCGGCCTCAGTAATGGACAAGCCTATTCCCGTGTCCCCAGACTCTGCCTCCTCACTGGAGAACGTGTCAGTGGGATTGAGAAGGTCCTCAAAGTATTCCTTCCACCGCCCAATGACGTCTTCAGTCGAAGTCAGCAGCACACCATCTCCACTATATACAGTGCTAGTGGCACACTGCTTTCCCTTTCTGAGTCACCTGACGGTTTGCCGGAATCTTTTCGGAGCCGACTTAAAGTCACTTTCCAAGGCCTCACCAAACTCTTCCCACACCCAGGTTTTTGCCTTGGCAACGACTGAAGCCGCAGATCGCTTGGCCTGTCGATACCTGCCAGCTGCCTCTGGTGTCCCACAGGCCCTCATGCCAAATCTTTAGGTTTCATTTTATCCATCTGCACATCTGCACACCTTACTGTACATGTTGCCCTTTCTGTAGCCACTATCCCGCATCTTGCACATCTGGACACGCCACACCTGGACACTTTATTTTGGTACCAGTATCTGCACATATTTATTCAGTATTGTCACTATAAGCGATATACGATGATTTGCAAATCCTTTTCAACCTATATTCAGTTGAACACACTACAAAGACAAGATATTTAATGTTCAAACGGATAAACTTTATTGTTTTTTGCAAATATTCACTCATTTTGAATTTGATGCCTGCAACATGTTCCAAAGTTGGGACAGGAGCAACAAAAGACTGGGAAAGTTGAGGAATGCTGAAAAAACACCTGTTTGGAACATTCCACAGGTGAACAGGTTCATTGTGTAGCGGGTGGGACCTAATGACTCAGTGTTGTGATCTGGCATTGGCTGATCTCCCCGCGGGTTTGTAGACGGCCAAATATAGGGGCGACTAGGGGTCCTAGTTAGCGATAGCCCAGCTAGTCCGCATGCACAGGAGCGGCGTCTTCGGCAGGAGAAGCAGTAAATGCAGAGTAAATGCTTGTTCCTGTGTGTGTGCGCGCGTTTATAACTAGATTGGACGTATGTGCTGTCCGGATAGATGCACACCGGCATAAATGTGCTGTAGCAGTGCAATTGTGCACAGTAGTGAGAGTAAATAAGTTGTGAAGAGACATACGGATGTGCTGTTGAGTTAAGCGTGACCGGTTGTGCTATAGTGTGAGGCAATGGGCGTTGGTGCTGGTGAATGTAAGGAAGCTAATGAACGCTGTGGACAGCGGCAGGCCATTATAACCAAGCTGGAAAGCGGGGGCTATGGAGAATTGCTGCCTGTTAATGTGATAAGAGCTGTGAACTGCTGCTAGCTGCTGTTTTCTTTATCCCTTTTTTTTTTCTGATTAAGACCCAGTTTTAAACTGTGTATTAGATGATCGTTATGGAAATGCTACTCTGACTCCCAGTATTTACGGTTTGGTTATATATTTCCCTTTTTTTTTTTTCTTTTTTTTTATCTCTTACCCTTTTTTTTTGTCCTAGGGTTATGAGTAATTTGTATTACTGCCTGTGATTGTAGTTATATCATCCAGCTGGGATAATTGGAAGGCTATTCATTGTAGTGAGCTATTGAGTGGGGTGTAGTGTTCACTGATTGGCGTTTGTAGTGAAAGTCTTATTCTGCATTTTATTGAATTGATTTGATTTGAGGGTGTTGTGATTCACATGCTATTTATTGGAAATTATAGAGCTATATAGTTCATCCTCTATTCTCAGGCTGGATGTAAGTTTCTAGTGGGCAGCTATACATATGTAGATCCTTTTGTTTGTTTTAATGTTTTTTATTTTATTATAACTATTTTCATAAAGCTTCTTTTGTATACAGGTATAAAGATATATATATATATATATATATATATATATATATATTTCTTTTTTTTATTATTTTATAACTGTCAGCTGAACATTGAGTGACCAAGCGTTTAATAAAGCAATCTATTTTCTCTAATAAAAGAATCTGTGTGTCTATTTGGTGCAGAGTTCCCCTTCACTCTAGGTATAAACTAAGGGGTGGCGTAGTTGGTTATAGATCGGGGTAGTATCGCCACAATTGGAAACAGGTGAGTGTCATGATTGGGTATAAAGGGAGCATCTCTGAAAGGCTCAGTCATTCACAAGCAAGGACGGGTGAGGTTCACCACTTTGTGAACAACTGCGTGAGCCAATAGTCCAACAGTTTAAGAACAACGTTTCTCAACATGCAACTGCAAGGAATTTAGGGATTTCATCATCTACAGTCCCTAATATCAAGAATTTGAAAAGGATTTGCAGATCATTGTATTCTGTTTTTATTTATGTTTTACACAACGTCCCGACTTCACTAGAATTGGGGTTGTATTACTGTCCTGTGTTGTGTGACTGATACGTTTCCTTCGGGATCCATCCTGATAAAATGTGATGAACTGCTGCTTCTTGCATGATCTCCTCAGCTTTCTTCTGAAAAGCTCCGCAGAGCTGACGTCTCAGCGTCTGAATTTACACGTGTAGATGTCAGTTTTCCTCCGTCGCAGGAAGCTTCGCCATGAGAAGTCCTTCTGCTTCAGTCTGTGAAGAGAACAGTTTGATCATGAGGATGTGTAGTTGTTCTCCCTGCAGCGCTGCACTACACTGATGTAGATGTTAACTGTTTTTCTAATGTGTAAACCAGTGTTTATTGCCAAATTATTCATTAGTCAAAATGAAGACCAGCGTTAAGGTTTGGGTCAGCATTCTCTCTGGTCTGCTCAGCAGAGCAGTTTATCACAGCGAGCTTTACTGATTATTAATTACAGTGTGATCAGACTCTCACAGCTGAATTGTTACTGTAGTTTATCTGTAGTTTATTTATGAATACAGCTTGATGGCTACATTTACACATGTAGATGTCTGCTGTCCACTCCTTTCCTGCGTCCTGGCAGTGTCTTGACAGTTGTCATGCGGTGTCCTCGTCTGTGAAGAGAACAGCTTGATCATTAGGAACATCTAGTTGTTCTCCACTGCAGTGCTGCGCTACACTGATGTAGATGTTAACTGTTTTTTTTAATGTATAAACCAGTGTTTAATGTAGTTTATCTCTGAATGGAGTTTGATGATGGCTAAATTTACATGTGTAGGTGTCCGCTGTCCACTGCTTTCCTGCGCCCCAGTAGTGCCCTGCTCTGCTGCTGTCTGTGAAGGAGATAGTTTGACCATGAGGATGTCTAGTTGTTTCACCACTGCAGATTAAAAACAAGCCTTGGCTGGAGAACTGACCTGTTCACTGGAGACTCCACGTTCTTGACAGTATTTATATATAATATATAATAACAGTATTACGAGTGTGGAGACGAAGAGGGCGACGAAACCTCCAAACTGCAACAAGAAAAACGCAGAACATAGTTATCGTTTCAAAGGTGGGAGGCTGCGTAAAATGTAAATAAAAACCCAAATGCAATGATTTGCAAATCTCAGACCCATATTTTATTCACAGTAGTACATAGAACACGTCTCACTTTCACCATCTGATATATTTTACCATTTCATGAAAAACATTAACTCATTTAGAGCTTGATGGCAGCAACACACCTCAAAAAAGTTGGGACAGGGGCAACAAAAGGCTGGAAAAGTAAGTGTCACTAATAAAAAAACAGCTGGAGGAGCAACTAACTCACACACCTGAGTATAAAACGAGCAATCAGGCATAGAAGAAGCCAAATGTCAACACAATCCAGCAACACTGCCACCTTCTCTGGGCCAAAGCCCATTTACAATGGACTGAGGTGAAACGGAAAACTTCTGTGGTCAGACGAATCAAAAATTTTCATTCTTTTTGGAAACCACGGACACCGTGTCCTGCAGACGCAAGAGGAGATGGACCTTCCAGCTAATTATCAATACACACTTTGAAAGCCTGCATCTCTGATGGACTGGGGTTGCAGACCCCATGCCCTATGGCATGGGCAGTTTACACATCTGGAAAGGCTCCATCAATGCTGACCAGTATGGAGAGGTTTTAGAACAACATGCTGCCATCCAGACAGCGTCTCTTTCAGAGAAGGCCTTCATATTTCAGCATCTGATGTGTGTTCCATGTTCTATTGTGAATACAATATGGATCTATGAGATTTGCAAATCATTGCATTCTGTTTTTATTTACATTTATTTACATTTAACACAGCATCCCAATGTTTTTGGAATATGGGGTGTAATTACTAATCTAAGCACATCTTGCTTTATTTGCCCAAAGTTTGAAAAATCTGTAGATTCATGAGACCAAAGACCAAGTTTAACATGAAAGGGAAAACTCAAGCTTCAGCCGTGCAGTTTGAAGGGAAAAATACATTTGTACTAATGCAAGTTCAGAAAAGAAGAAGAACTAAACGGGAACTAAAGTCAGTATTGTCAAATAAGATTAACTTACACAAGAAACACAACTTACACAAGAAACCTGAAACACAACCCTCTGGTGTCTATTTCCAGTAAGACCTTTTCTCCACTACTTGTGTTCAACTGTTCTGCCAGTTCAAATATGGTAGTGACGCCGCCCTAAATGTTCTCTTTGCACTTTCCATCCTCCTGTTTTTACAGCTTAAATCTAAAACATGAGGCCCTGCTACCTTCCAGTGTATCAACATCCCCCATCCAGTCAAGGTAGTCAGGGGCAACAATAAACATCTGTAGATGAAAGTTTTAGGAAGGGGGTTCACTGTGCAGCTAGAATATTTCACATAATCTAGATCTGAGCTTACCTTAGAGTCATTATATGCTCTCTCTGCTATCCTCTGGGCAGCAGTCATGGTTCGGTTTCTGTTACACCATTCCCATGGAGGGAGCGCAGTGCTGTCAGCATCTCCTTCATATGTAGTAAGATAACAAGCCCAATATCTGCCATCACAGAAAAATAAGATCATCCAAAAAAAACTTGGAATAAAACACCAGAAGGTAAAAATGAGCTGTCTCCATTTTCCAGGCAAGATCTTTTTAAATGAACATTCATTTGGTCTTCCGGATATCTGAGCTCCCCTATTAGATTCCAGCCCTTGAGTTTCTTCGTTACATTCCTGCTGTTGAGGTCCCTTCTTGGATGTCTGCAGCTCAGTCATGATACAATACATGACCGCAAAAACGACTAAGGCAGGTACCAGCAAGTAGGAAAAGAAAATCTTTTTTCTGAAGTTGGATTTGCAAGGGCAGTTAAAATCTTTCCCAATATAGTCTTCTGAAACAACAAGGCTAACTAACATAAAAATCAGAAATCCGTTCTCTTTGTTAACAGTCAGATTGGCTGCCCTTGGTAGGCTTGGCAGTGCCATTCCTAATTCACCAGTACCAGACAGCAGAGAACCTGACCTCTAAATTTTAATTTTAAGTGTGGAAATCAGCTTTGACACTCATTTATACAGCACCCACCACCAAAAGCAGAACACGCCGCCTTCAGTGAGGTAATCAGGAAGTTAATAATAAAAGAGGCTCCAACAGAGTCTGCTGTTAGTCTTTTATTGGTTTTAGGCTTTAAAAGTGTTGTTCAGTTGATTTCTCTCCGGGGGGGTGGCTGTTTGCGAGATGGATTTGTTTGGTTGTAGTGTAGAGGTGGAGTTCTAGTTTGAGTCAGTCTGTGTCTCTGTAGGTGAAAGAGCACTAGATCTAGAAGTGTAAAAACCCCCAGGTGAGCAAGCCAGGGGCGACAGTGGCAAGGAAAAACTCCCTCAGAGCTGAGGAAGAAACCTTGGGAGGAACCACCTCGAGCAGTTTGTGATGATTGGTTTGGTTGCAGTGTAGAGGTGGAGTTCTAGACGCTGTCAGTTCTGTAAAGAGTGGCTGACCACAGATACAGTATAACAGAGCAGCAGAGACTCCAGCAGAGCTGGGGGGCTTTGTATGAGAAAGCCCCCCCCCCCAATGGAGCTTTATTAGTTCCAGGTACCAGTAGTGAGCAGCACCTTGTGATCTAATTAGGCCTGATGGTTCATAGTGGTTCGTGATGGTGAGAAAATGTGTGCACCATCGAGTGAGGACAGTGTAATGAACATACGATCAATGACATCCGTCTGCGGCAGTCAGAGGTAACTAAGGCTAATATTAGAGAGGTGATTAAACAGGCCCAGACGATGTCCGTTGCTGGTCTTATAGGTAGGGATGGCGACCATAAATTTGACTTTTTCTGTCTTACTGAAACGGGTTAGACCAGATGAATATTCATTTTTAAGTGAAGCCACGCCTGTAGGCTATAATTATGCACATAGGCCAAGATTATCAGGCGAGGGAGGTGGAGTCTGTATAATATACCAAAATACTCTCGATATCAGTCAGAAACAATGTGATGCTTTCACTTCCTTTGATATCCTCTCTATTCATGTTACAAATCCGGTCACAAAAAAAAGACGTTTTCATTATTTAACATTTACAGGCCACCAGGGGGCGACTCTGAGTTTATAAAAGAATTTAGTGATTTTGCTGCAAACCTGGCTGTGTGCAACGATAAAGTAATAATTGGAGGGGATTTTAATATTCACTTTGAGAAGGTAGGCGACCCACTAAAAAAGGCATTTACCTCAATCCAAGACTCTGTTGGTTTTACCCAAAATGTAACAGGGCCTACACACTACTGTGTAGTTAGGGTTAGTTTTGACACGAGGTCTTAACATAGACAAGCTTAATATCCTACCGCAAACCTCAGCGATCTCCAACCATTACCTAATTTCATATGAACTACATCTTAGCCATAATATATGTACGTCTCCTCGTTATTCTACAAGACGCTCAATAAAACCGTTTACCGCCCGACAATTTATAGAAAATCTCCCAGAGCTATCAACCCCAGTCTCCACTCCATCAGACCCAATGGAACTAGATTTACTAACCGATTATTTAGAAAATACCTTCCGATCCACTTTAGAAAATGAAATAAGGCAGAAAAAGCCCCACGGTACAACGATAAAACCCGGACCTTAGAACAAACAGCTCGGAAATTAGAGCGGAAATGGCGACAAACCAAACTGGAAGTGTTCCACTCTGCCTGGAAGGACGGCCTTATAGAGTATAGAAATGCTCTCACTGAAGCTCGCTCAGAATATCTGGCCTCGCTGATCGAGAAAAATAAGTATAATCCTAGAGTTCTGTTTAATGTGATTTCCCAAATCACACAAAATCAGACAGGTACTGAACCAGAAATCCCAGCAACTCTCACCAGTGAAGTTTTTATGGACTTCTTTAATAATAAAATTGAAAATATTAAACAACAAATTCAACCCATAGTATTAAACCCAACTTGGCTGTCATCTGACGTGGCTGATATAAAACAAAACACAGCTGTAGAAAAGAGCCTGGAAACCTTTTACCCACTCCCACAGCTGGAGCTAGAGAAGATGATGTCCTCTACAAACTACACAACCTGCACACTCGATGCAATTCCCTCAAAATTACTCAAAGAAGTACTGCCAGTTATTATAAACCCTATTTTAAGTATAGTAAACTCGTCCCTTAGTCTGGGCCATGTACCCAAAGCTTTTCAACTAGCAGTTATCAAACCTCTGATCAAGATACCAAATCTTGATGTCGGCGTTTTGTCTAATTACAGGCCTGTTTCTAACTTACCGTTTATATCAAAGATCTTAGAAAAAGCTGTGGCCCAATAACTTAGTTCATATCTACACAAGAACCATATATATGAAAAACTTCAGTCTGGATTCAGGCCACACCACAGCACTGAGACGCTCAAGTTAAGATAACTAATGATCTTCTTCTTGCCTCTGATCAAGGCTACATATCTCTCTTAGTGCTACTTGACCTCGGCGCAGCTTTCGACACAATAGACCACAATATTCTCCTAGAAAGGTTAGAAAACATGGTTGGAGTCACAGGGACGGCCCTATCATGGTTCAGATCTTCACAACGTTATCAGTTCGTTAGGGTAAACAATTTATCTTCCAATTATTCAAAACTAAGATTTGGAGTTCTGCAAGGCTCTATTTTAGGACCATTATTATTTACTCTATACATGTTACCGTTAGGCACAGTTATAAGTAACCACGGCATTAACTTTCATTGTTATGCAGACGATACTCAACTGTACATATCAGCCAAGCCTGATGACAAATGATAGACGTGGCACAACAGGTTACTGTGGGTGTCTTAATGAAAACGGGCCTGTAGTTTCCTGGAAAACCAAAAAGCAGCCAACAGTAGCGCTATCTACTTGTGAGGCCGAGTAAACGGCACTTGCTGCAACTGTACAAGAACGCATGTACCTAACACAACTACTGCAGGGTATTGACAAATGTGATGATGCACTACCTAAGACTTATAAAGATAACCAAGGTGCAATAGCATTAGCAAAGGACCCAGTGAGTAGACAAAGGTGTAAACATGTTGACATAAAATACAGTTTAGTAAGGTCAACTGTACACGACAGAAAGGGGAACCTGGAATATTGTCCAACAAGTAAGATGTTAGCAGATGTAATGACAAAGCCTGCAGCACAGTTAAAGCAAAAAAAAAGCAAAAACCCTGAATAATAAAAGAGGCTCCAACAGAGTCTGCTGTTAGTCTTTTATTGGTTTTAGGCTTTAAAAGTGTTGTTCTGTTGATTTCTCTCCGGGGGGGTGGCTGTTTGAGAGATGGATTTGTTTGGTTGTAGTGTAGAGGTGGAGTTCTACTTTGAGTCAGTCTGTGTCTCTGTAGGTGAAAGAGCACTAGATCTAGAAGTGTAAAAACCCCCAGGTGAGCAAGCCAGGGGCGACAGTGGCAAGGAAAAACTCCCTCAGAGCTGAGGAAGAAACCTTGGGAGGAACCAGGCTCACCAGGGGGGACCCATCCTCCTCTGGTCAAACTACCAACAAATGATTATACTAATAATATTAATAGCAGATTTAATGACCTGTGCTTCATCTTCTGTGGGCACCACCTCAAGCATCTCATCTCCTGCTTTACCACGAATGAGCAGCAGCAGTTTGTGATGATTGGTTTGGTTGTAGTGTAGAGGTGGAGTTCTAGTCTGAGTCAGTCTGTCTGTCTGTGTCTCTGTAGGTCAGTGAGCACTAGATCTTTAATGACCTGTGCTTCACCTTCTGTGGGTTTTTCACTGGTCAATGTGAGGCATCCGGTCTTCTCCCACTCCTCCACTGCCTGTTTCCATTTGACCATTTCTTTTTCTGACCTCTCTCTCTGGTCTCTCTCTCTTCAGGTTCTGCAGAGCGGTCTTCGTGCTGCTGCCAGTTCGGTTCTCTCACAGGCCGTTGATTCCTCTCAGTGCGTGCAGGGGTACACTGAGCGGGATTTCCTCTCTTTCCTCTCTCGCTCACACGTCCTCCGTTGTTTGAAGGAGTTCGTGGAGCGTCCCTCCTCTGGCAACTGGACTCGCTCTGCCAGCCCTGGGCAGCTCCTCTCCCATACTCGCCCTTTCGACATCCTCTGTCTCTCGGCTTGTTTGGTGGTCTGGGATGGGTCTTCTGCCTGATATCAGCTGTTGTGACTCTGAGACACTCTCTACTGTCTGGCTGTGGAGCACTCATTGCCTCAGGAGGGGCTTGTAGGGTCTTCAGAGCATATTTCACTGTCCAGTGGCATGCCTCTCTCCTACCCTCCTTTCTCTGTGCCCTCCTCTGCTGCTGAGGATCAGTGTTAGGTGCTCGTACACAGGTTCTTGGACTCTCAGGCTGTGTTCCTGTCTTTCCAGATGTTAGTTCTCCGTTCATTCTGGAGTCCCTCTGTGGAGCACTCTTTTCCTCGGGAGGGGCTTGTAGGGTTTTCAGAGCATGTCTAACTGTCCAGTGGCATGACTCTCTCATACCCTCCTTTCTCTGCGCCCTCCTCTGCTGCTGAGGATCAGTGTTAGGTGCTCGTACACAGGTTCTTGGATTCTCAGGCTGTGTTCCTGTCTTTCCAGATGTTAGTTCTCCGTTCATTCTGGAGTCCCTCTGTGGAGCACTCTTTTCCTCGGGAGGGGCTTGTAGGGTCTTCAGAGCATGTCTAACTGTCCAGTGGCATGACTCTCTCCTACCCTCCTTTCTCTGCGCCCTCCTCTGCTCCTGAGGATCCATTTCCGGTGCTCTATCACAGGGTCCTGAGTTCTCTGATAGAGTTCTTTTCTCTCCACATTCTTGCTGGTGTCTCAACTGATCGACACCTCCCACTTGGATGCTTCCTTCAGCGTCCTCCAAGAAGTCTGCCCAACTTTTAATGGGCTCGTAATCAGAGAACCAGTCTGATTCAGCATCCGGCTTCTCTTCCACATCTGTTCATACAGTAGACAGAATCATTCGTTAAAATCCTGGTGTGAATTTGATATTTTTAACAGTTCAACTCTTATTTTAGTGGTCATTCGCACTACTCACCCAGAAGGTGGTCATTTGGTGTGTCACGTTCTTCCATGTGGGCCGGCATGCTGTTTGTAGAGGCTTCATCCTCTGGATTTGCAGAGTTCCTCACTTTAAAGGCACAGTAAAAGGAAGTTCCGTCAACATTTGATTTAACATCACAGATGATGGTTTAGATCTGTAGTCATGAATATTAATGAAGTAAGTAATAAAGGGCTGAGTGAAGCTACAGGCTGTGGCGAGAACAGGCCTTTCTTAGCTGCTGTGGCTGAAGTGACACTTCTTATTTACTTATTATTTATAATATTTTTTCATCAGGACAAACATGTGAATGGCCTTATTTAAGAAAATGAATTAAGGCATTTCATCATTTTAAAGTGAGGTCTCTGTGATTGTTCATGTTCACGATTCTTACCCAGACGGTCGGTCTCTGTGTCCTGAAGGTCAGTGAGCACTAGATCTTTATTGACCTGTGCTTCACATTCTGTGGCCACCGGTGTTGGCAGATGTTCCTCCACCGGTTCCTCTGCTTCATCCAGGTAAACATCCATGAGTTCCTGGATGACCTGGGCCTCGGCTTCAGCTGCCGCCTTCTTCAGCTTCTCGCTGTCTGTTTTCACAGGAATAGATACTGTGAGTCCAGCTGTGTCTTTTACATGATGTAAATTATATAATTAATATAATTATAGTCATTCATTGTCTTTACTCACTCAGAGCGTCGCTGTGTGCCTCAACCTCCTGCAGTAAGGCTTCCATCAGTTGTTCAATGGCTTCTGCTTCACTGCTCGTCGTCTGACTCTCTGCAAAGTTTTCAATAACACGATTTAGTCATTGACATTTTTAAAGAGCTGCTTTGTGCAATATATTGTTGGTAGTTGATCAACTTTTTTACTGATATTGATCATTGAACGGTCATGTGGATGTTTGGTGGTCAGTGCTGGACTAATTCATCTTAGCATTGTTTTTTTATTCTGGCAGATATTAATTTCCATTTCTTACCCAGAGGTTGGTTGTTGTCCGCCTCCTCATCCAGGTCAGTGGACATGAGCGCTTTAATGGGCTCGGCCTCGGCTTCAGCCTGGATCTGATCCGGCAAATTTCCTGCTGGATCATTGCTGGCTTCAGGAATGGCCTTGGTGGAGTGGAAGTCCTCAAGTAGAGGAGGTTCCATCTTCTCCGGGGAGCCAGCAGAGATTCTCTCCAAGCTACCACACACAGTACCTGCTGGGAGGTGTGGACCATCGCTGCCCTCCTCTCCGGCTGCCGGCTGTGGGGCTGCTTGGATTTCTTCGGCTCTTCCTACGTCCACTGCCGGTTCTTTTTCCTGCTGTCTCTTCCGTTTTCTTGCTCTCCACTTTTTCTTCCTCTTGATTTTACCTCCATCTGTATGCAGTTGCTCTTCATTTCCATTAGTTTCTCCGTCGGAATCGGACTGCCGCCCTCTACAACACCAGAACAGGAGGCAGCTCATTGTGCTGCTGTCTCCTCCGGTGTCTCAACGAAGAATGACGAGAAATGTCGGTGCGCGTGGAATTTATCTGCGTCAGAGCCATTATGACATCACAGGGCTTTGATCTTGGTCACCTATTATGACATCACAGCCTTGTAATCTTGGTTCATCAGGTGAGAATCTCACCTATTATGACATCACTGACCCAGAAAGACAGTGTTCTACACTGTGGCTGCTGCAGGTCAATGGATGTGAATGTTGTGAATGCTGTGTTTGTGTTGTGACGCCTGGTTCCCATCACCACCACTGTAAAGAAATCTGAGTCAGTAAATTTCTCTACAATGAGCCGTTTCATTTCAAACTTCTCTGAATGATGTTGTTTACATCTCCATGACGGAATCCAGCAAACGTTTTGAGAAACTGATGGAGTTCCCCTTTAAATTCTTCAGACGTCTGGTTCCTATCACCACCACGGTGAACAATTCAGATTGAACATGTTTCTCTAAAATTGAGCAATTCACATCTAATCACTCTGATGGACTTTTTACCAACATTTTTGCCGTTTAATTGTGTAGGAAAGAGAAATGAGTGGAATTCCCCTTTAAGTATATTGGACTTCAGCTCCTGCGCCGATACACGCTGGACGCGCATGTAGAAATACTTCCCATGTTAGACCGTGAGCTTAGTCTGAGTTATGAAACTGACACATGCGTTTATTTCCTCATGACGTGGCTGCTGTGTGTGTGTTTATATATATAGATTTATTTATGTACATTATTATTATTATTATTATTATTATTATTATAACAATAATTGCAATAATAACAAGCTGTGGGAGGTGGAGTCTGTATAATCTACCAAAATACTCTCGATATCAGTCAGAAACAATGCGACACTTTCACTTCCTTTGATATCCTCTCTATTCACGTTACAAATCCGGTCACAAAAAAGACGTTTTCATTATTTAACATTTACAGGCCACCAGGGGGCGACTCTGAATTTATAAAAGAATTTAGTGATTTTGCAGCAAACCTGGCAGTGTGCAACGATAAAGTAATAATTGTAGGAGGTTTTAATATTCACTTTGAGAAGGTAGACGACCCACTAAAAAAGGCATTTAATTAAATTCTAGACTCTGTTGGTTTTACCCAAAATGTAACAGGGCCTACACACTACTGTGTAGTTATTCTTCAGACGTCTGGTTCCTATCACCACCACTGTGAACAATTCAGATTGAACATGTTTCTCTAAAATTGAGCATTTCACATCTAATCACTCTGATGGATTTTTAACAACATTTTTGCCATTTAATTGTGTAGGAAAGAGAAATGAGTGGAATTCCCCTTTAAGTATATTGAACTTCAGCTCCTGCGCCGATACACGCTGGACGCGCATGTAGAAATACTTCCCATGTTAGACCGTGAGCTTAGTCTGAGTTATGAAACTGACACATGCGTTTATTTCCTCATGATGTGGCTGCTGTAACTGCTTTACTGGTTTACCAATAAAGGTGATCGATCAGTTCCAGTTAGTCTGGAACGCTGCAGCCAGAGGGTGAACCGGACAGCAGCGTATCACACCAGTTCTAGCTTCATCACACTGGCTTCAGGTCTCTTTCAGGACAGGTTTTAATGCACTACTGCTGATTTTCAAAGGGGGACATGGATGAGTGCCATCATCCATAAAGGGCTGCCTGTCTCTGTTCCACATCGTTCGTTAGGCCCAGGCTTGCTTACTGTACCAAAAGTAAACAAGAGAAGAAGTGTGGAGGCAGCCTTTTGTTGTTATGCTCCAAAAAATGGAACGAATTCTCAAAAGAGATCAGACAAGTAACATCAGCGCATCACATTAAGAAGCAGCTGGAAAACAGATTTTACCCACTTTTAAAACTATTAATACTAGTATCCACGCCCGATGACCGCTGGGATAGGGTCCAGCACCCCCCGTGACCCTGAGGGAGAAAATGTGTGTGTGTGTGTGTGTGTGTGTGTGTTTATTTATAGATTTATGTATATTATTATTTTTATTATAACAATAATTGCAATAATAACAATCTGTGGGTTTCCTCTAGATTCTCCGGTTTCCTCTCACAGTCCAAGGACATTGTCAAGATTGGCCCTTCCCAGTCTGCGTGTTCTTTGTTTTGGTTTTTTAGTCCAGCCCCCTCGTTTCGTGACTCCACCCCTGATTGTCTCCACCTGTTTCCCACGTGTTATTTAAGCCCTGTGCTTTGCTCTTTGTTTTGTGCTGGTCTTTGTTGTTTGAATCTTTGTTTGATGTCTGAACTGTTTGGTTGTTTGATCTGTTGATTGATTGTGTGATTCTGGTTTGTCTGTCATGTCTTATACAAATATATATATATAACAACTAATAACTCAGAACAGCCTGTTTAATGAAAAGGGTTAAAGGGATGTCGGAAAATTTCCATGGAAAAATGAATTCTGACCTGAAATGAATTGTGGTTTATAAAACTACACAAATCTCATAATAAAACACAAGACAAAGGTGGAATGTGGGTCTTTAATAGAACAACAGTTCATTCTGTGTGTCTGAGACATGGCAACAGTTCAGTGTCAAATGTCAAGTCCACGATTTTTTCAAGCCACAATAAAACTTCAGTAAAAGAGTTCTTTATTGACGAGGAGAGGAGAGGAGTGACCACTACTGTGCTTTTTCCAGCAGGGCCCTTTGAGCTGCTGTGCTGGTGCTCCCCTTCCTACCTGAGGAATAGCCTCCTCCAGTTTGTGCTGCGTGTCCTCCATCAGCTGCTCCACTTCTTTCAGCATGTCGTTTAAGGAGATCTGACCCCGGGCCACACTGACCCCCAGCCCCAAAGGGTCAGCTGCGCTTTCCGAGCCTCTCCATGCTGCCCTGCCTCACAGACCCAGCCTGCACTCGTTTATCTGGAAACTGACGAAGGAGGGTTTCAGTGGTCTCAGTTTTATTATCCTCATTGTTAATACTCGTTACTATCTGCTCTAAATTGTCTGCAGTTTGAAAGGTGTCGTTACACTCTGACCCCATGTGCTCTGGTGCTTGTTACTGCGCATGTCACAACAATAAAGTTTGTTATGAAGGCTGAGGATTTGCCTCTAGTTTCTGCCCGGACCGAGTTCGCCGCCCGACCGAACTCACGCGGATCGCGGCAAATAGCGAGCATGCTGCGCAGACGGAGCGGGAGAGCAAGAGGGGGAGAGCAAGCGCCGCACAAGTAGAGAGCTGAAGGACTTTATTTACACTGATATGCGTGCATGACCTCATGTGAGTTAGCAGTTACAGTCGTTATGTAACTTAAGTTAAACCTAACACAAGTAATAATGTGTGAGAGGTCATTGTTATACAGAGTGAGGTAACGCTTAGCAGAACGTTAGTTATGTGCCTCGGGCACATCGTTTTATGCGTTCACTGAAGTTCTTTACTCTCAAAAAAAAAAAAATCTTTGAACGAACTTGATTTAATCATGGACAGTGGTTCCACACAATGGAAGTGTGTTTTTTCAACATGAAAATATCTTTTCAACTCTACAAAAAAAAACTGGAGTGAAAGAAACCCAACTGAATTTTGACAATCCAGCTCAAAGTAGTAATGTTTGCCTAATCCAATTAAAGCACTTTAAAGTAATTTATATAAGTAAAGTTCAATGAACAAACAGTCCCAATCTATTTTTTTTTTTTTTTGCCTGGAGGGAAATAACATAAGGGCAGAAAAAAAAGAAAAACACAGCGCAAATGCCACGGCGATGGTTCACCAACTGCTGCTCCTGAGAAAAGAGAAGAAAGTGTACCTGAGACATACAGCACTTGGAAATACTGCACAAATGACTGTGATGTATGTGTATGTGAGTGTGTGTGTTTGTGAGTGCAGTACAGTATAAATTTGTCACAAGATGCACTCAATATCGAGGGCAGAAAGCTGTGACAACATCCCCCCAGAGGCCAGAGGAAGGCAGAGAAAGACCAGGGAATCCCGCCCGCCGCGGCCCCCCCAGGAGCAGTGGAGACCCTGGGCCGTATCTCCCAGTGACCCCTGCATGCCCACCCCAGCGGAAGGGAGAGGGGGACTCCGGACAGCACCCCCCCCAGCCATGGAGCGCAGGTCCAGGGGAACCAGAGGAACCAGAGCCGCCCCCAGGATGCCCCTCCCCATCACGAGGCAGCAGCAAAGACCCAGCGCCTCATACGCCCGAGAGCCAACCACCACCCAGCAGGGCCCCATCCCCGCCGAGGGGCCCTGAGCCGCCCCGGAGCCCAACCACCCAGGGGAGCGGGCCAACCGTCACGCCGGAGTACCAGGCCAGGCCCTGAAGCCCCAAGGCGCCCCCCATCTGGGGGGGAAGTAGCAACCACAGGGGAGCAGCCGGGAGAGGACTGGGGACAACAATCCCCCGACCCAGAACCAGCTGTCCTCACATACACTCAACCTCATATATACACCTGCATACCTTCACTCCCTTATATTCCTCCACCCCTATATATACACCTACGCACACATACCTCCACACCTATATACATTCCTACATACAGACATACACCCACATATATACATACACATCACCCCAATATGTACAAACACCCACCCATATATACACCCCCCCGTCCCCCTAGATGAGGTGGGGGCGAATGGAAAGGCCAGCCAGTAACAGTTTGTATATGGATGCATACATGGGACGAACGTGCACACGTGCGGGAGGGCGCACACACGGGAGGAACATGCACGACTGCACACGAGTCCCAATCTAAACTTCCTAGAAAGAGCATAATGACCGGTATCTAGCTAGCCAGCTAACGCTAATATAGCGCTAGCATTAACAAGGTAGTGAACTTATTACCACACAACACTGACTACACATTCAATAACCCTACGTATAAGTAGAGAATCCACTAAAACATGTCTTGGGCACCCCTAACCTGCATCCGTATTATATTTAAGATACCGTATTTTTCGCTCGGCCGCGGAGAGCGGCGTCGCGTGTAGCGCTAGTATTAGCATAGTGGTGCAGGTGCTACATTTATTGAGACCTTATTACCACACAAAACTCACTACACATGAAATCCGTAGCGAATCGACGAAAATATGTCTCGGGCAACCCTAACCTGCATCCATATTATATTTAAGATATTAAAATATACGAGACAAAGCCAGAATAACGATAGCCTGCTAGCTAGCTAAGCTAACGCTACCGTATAGCCCGTTAGCACTAAGTTAGCTAGAGTTTGAATGAAAGTTGCTACACATGTTTAAAACAAGTACAAGTACAAAAAACGGCACAGTCGCGAAGAAACGCCCTTTCCATTGCGTCATATCCGGCTTCATCCAACTGAAGTAATTACATCGAGTAGGTTCAAGGGGAAAAAGCAATTGTGTTAAGTTTTGAGTACAATACATAGTCAAGTATGATGAAAAGCATGTTTATTTCAGTTAAAGAAACACTATGCGTTCATGTTTAGATGCAAAACATAATTACCATGAGTCATACCAGCATTTTTTAGTTATGTAAAACCAACAGCCATTCAAAACCCATTTTTTGAGTGTAGCTGGTACGAATTTCAGCGATTTTAGTGCATGTTTATGTAGAAGCTCGTAATCGTTTTTTTTCTCTACTGTTTGTTTCCGTAGACCATATCAGTTTCATATCATTTCAAGTCATCGTACCATCTCACATCAACCTTATATAAGCCAACCTTATATAAGCCTAACGTCGAGTTACATTCGGATGCATGCTTTGCTGCCGGTTCTATGAGTTAACTTAAGAGTATACAAGACTGCATTGAAGAAGCATGAGGGCTATGGATGATCTGCTGTCGTTCAGTGAAGCACAATTAAGTTCACACTGACTGACACGTATTTCCTGGGCTCTAATAGGCCTTCCCAGTTTGATGTCCACCTAATGAGTAAACGGAAACAGCCCATACAGTGGGATTAGAGAATTATAACAAACCTTTCCCACAAAATTAAAAAAAGTTCCCAGTCGTGAACGAGACTGATGCCCCAGCCTTCCTTCCTCCGTGAGCTTACTGTCCGGTGTAGACCTGGTGGCCCATGCAGATCTCTGGTAACAGGTTATGGCCCAGAAAGCCCCATAGATAAAGTTTTGAAGAAGTTTGAAGCCGCAGAGAGTCGCAACGTACCGCTTCCTCCGGCGAGGACCCGCTAGCTTGATTGCTGCACCATGTGCGCCGACAGGATGGAACGACCAAGCAGCCGCTGGTCCCGACTCGTTTTTGACGGAGATGAAAAAGGGTGTGAACTGTGGGAGACGAAGTTCTTAGGACATTTACGCTAACAAGGGCTTAAGGACACTATTTTGTTCGACCTTGAGGACGAAGAGGAAGGCGACGTGGAGAAAAAGGCTGTAGCTGATGCCGAGTTGATTCAGGTTTGGATGATAAAAGCGAGTTTGGTCCTGAGAGAAGCGGCCGACGACGGGCGAGAGGCATTGAGACTACGGACAAATTACGCAGGTAAATGAAAGCCACGTATAATAAGTCTTTACACTGGACTGACCAACCTACAGAAATCAAGCACCGAGAGCGTTACCGAATATGAGATTCGAGCGGAGACTATTATAACAGCACTGAGAGGTGAAACGATGAGGGATGATCTACTCATAGCAATGGTGCTAAAAGGCCTACCACAGTCATTCAAGCTCACGTGGCCCAAAGTGACGACCCAATACTACTTGCAGATTTCAAAACGAAGTCACGTTGCTTTGAAGACACAGAGAAGCAAGCAAAATTTATTCATACAGCGCTTTTTACAACAGGTGTTGTCACAAAGCAGCTTTACAGGACAATCAGTATTACAGAGAGAAGAGAAAAGAAAAGAAAATCCGGGTCCGAGCCCCCATGAGGCAAGGAAAAACTTGAGAAGAAACCTTGAGAGAAACCAAGACTCAGAAGGGGAACCCGTCCTCCTACGGTCGACACCGGACAGCAAACATTATTAGTATGAAGTTTTATAGAACAAAGTGGGAAAAGAGAAGATCTGAGGGTGAGGACTGCACAGCGCTGTACAGCAAGAAGCTCAGTGGTGGTCAAGCTGGTCCAGAAGGCTGGTGAGCAGTGGCTCCAGATCAGGGCAGAAGAGGCAACAGCATCAGACGCACAGGATGGGCAGCTGATCATCTCGGCAGAGAAAGGAAAGAAAGACTCGGTCAGTTCTGTAAAGAGTGGCTGACCACAGATTACAGTAAAACAGAGCAGCAGAGACTCCAGCAGGTCTAGACCTGACAGGGAGACTAATCACCAAAGGCTCGACTGTACAAGTAAGTTTTTAGCCTAGACTTAAAGACTGAGGTTGAGTCTGATTCCCAACATTAACAGGAAGATTATTCCAGCACCTTGTGATCTAAGTAGGCCTGATGGTTCATAGTGGTTCGTGATGGTGAGAAAATGTGTGCACCATCGAGTGAGGACAGTGTAATGAACATACGATCAAAGTCTCATCCCACTTCAGCGACACAAGATAAAGAGAAAAATGAGGCAGAATTAATCGGCTTCAAATGTGGACTTAAGGGCATAAAGCCAGGGTGTGTCAACACAAGCAGCGGTGCAGTTACTGCAAAAGCACCACACACAGAGACGCCAATTGCAGAAGGAGACAGAGACAGGACAATGTAAGACAAGTTTCAGAGGAGGAAACTGGCAACAAGTCCTGTGCGTTCCTAGCCAAGGTCAGAGAATAATAACAATATTAATATGGGTGGATGATTTAATCACTGCAGGAGTGTCAAACAGGTTTGCCCCGCTCAGTGAAGCACCCGCAGTGAAGCCTGTTAAAAAGCACTCTGGTCATAGGAGACTCGATTGTTCGACACTGGAAAATTAGCTACTCCTTTAGGGGCGCCAGCGGTTACAGTTAGATGTTTATCGGGAGCCAGAGCGCTGGACATTAGTGGCAACCTTAGACTGTTAGCTGATAAGAGATATTCGAGGATAGGTATTCATGTAGGGGCCAATGATATCCGTCTGCGGCAGTCTGAGGTAACTAAGGCTAATATTAGAGAGGTGATTAAACAGGCCCAGACCATGTCCGATGCCGTAATCTGCACTGGCCCCATCCCAATGCAGCGCGGCGCTGAATCCTACAGCAGGCTTACGGCGTTAAACTGCTAGATGTCCAAGTGGTGCTCCGAAAATCAAGTGGGCTTTCTAGACAATTGGTTACGTTTTGAGGGCAAGCCTGGTGTTATAGGTAGGGATGGTGTCCACCCCACGTGGCAGGGTGCTGCCTTCATTTCGTGCAGCACAGCTCATAGTCTCTTAGTTAGTCAGCAGAGTAGTGTAAACAGCTGCTGACAGTCCAGAGCCGGGACCAGGCCGCAGACAGACAGGCTAAACCGACCGTCTGCGGTCCGCCTTGAGGCGTCACCCAAGATCAGCTTTATAGAGACTGTGTCTTTGCCCCGAATTAAAACTAAATTTAATCACAGAAAAACTCAATCAGTCCGTTTAAATAACCTAATCAACATATATCCGTGTTCTGATGATAGCACTAACACCTTCAATCTAAAACTTGCACTACTTAATATAAGATCACTAAACTCTAAAGCAGTCGTCGTAAAAATGAAATTATAAGCGACCATGAATTTGACTTTTTCTGTCTTACTGAAACGGGTTAGACCAGATGAATATTCAGCTTTAAATGAAGCCACGCCTGCAGGCTATAATTATGCACATAGGCCGAGACGATCCAGCGAGGGAGGTGGAGTCTGTATAATCTACCAAAATACTCTCGATATTAGTCAGAAACAATGTGACACTTTCACTTCCTTTGAGGTTCTTTCTATTCATGTTACAAATCCAGTCACAAAAAAGATGTTTTCATTATTTAACATTTACAGGCCACCAGGGGGCGACTCTGAGTTTATAAAAGAATTTAGTGATTTTGCTGCAAACCTGGCTGTGTGCAACGATAAAGTAATAATTGTAGGAGATTTTAATATTCACTTTGAGAAGGTAGACGGCCCACTAAAAAAGGCATTTACCTCAATCCTAGTTTTACCCAAAATGTAACAGGGCCTACACACTACTGTGTAGTTAGGGTTAGGGTTAGTTTTGACACGAGGTCTTAACATAGACAAGCTTAATTTCCTACCGCAAACCACAGCGATCTCCGACCATTACCTAATTTCATATGAACTACATCTTAGCCATAATATATGTACGTCTCCTCGTTATTCTACAAAGCACCGTTTACCACCCGACAATTTATAGAAAATCTCCCAGAGCTATCAACCCCAGTCTCCACTCCATCAGACCCAATGGAACTAGATTTACTAACGGATTATTTAGAAAATACCTTCCGATCCACTTTAGGAAATGAAATAAGGCAGAAAAAGCCCCACGGTACAATGATAAAACCCGGACCTTAGAACAAACAGCTCGGAAATTAGAGCGGAAATGGCGACAAACCAAACTGGAAGTGTTCCACTCTGCCTGGAAGGACGGCCTTATAGAGGATAGAAATGCTCTCACTGAAGCTCGCTCAGAATATCTGGCCTCGCTGATCGAGAAAAATAAGTATAATCCTAGAGTTCTGTTTAATGTGATTTCCCAAATCACACAAAATCAGACAGGTACTGAACCAGAAATCCCAGCAACTCTCCCCAGTGAAGTTTTTATGGACTTCTTTAATAATAAAATTGAAAATATTAAACAACAAATTCAACCCACAGTATTAAACCCAACTTGGCTGTCATCTGACGTGGCTGATATAAAACAAAACACAGCTGTAGAAAAGAGCCTGGAAACCTTTTACTCACTCCGACAGCTGGAGCTAGAGAAGATGATGTCCTCTACAAACTACACAACCTGCACACTCGATGCAATTCCCTCAAAATTACTCAAAGAAGTCCTGCCAGTTAGTATAAACCCTATTTCAACTATAGTAAACTCGTCCCTTAGTCTGGGCCATGTACCCAAAGCTTTTAAACTAGCAGTTATCAAACCTCTGATCAAGATACCAAATCTTGATGTCGGCGTTTTGTCTAATTACAGGCCTGTTTCTAACTTACCGTTTATATCAAAGATCTTAGAAAAAGCTGTGGCCCAACAACTTAGTTCATATCTGCACAAGAACCATATATACAGTGCATCCGGAAAGTATTCACAGCGCTTCACTTTTTCCACATTTTGTTTTGTTACAGCCTTATTCCAAATTGAATTAAATTAATCTTTTTCCTCTAAATTCTACACAAAATACCCCATTGTGACCATGTGAAAAACGTTTTCTCGAGAGTTTTGAAAATTTATTAAAATTAAAAAACAAAGAAATCATATTTACATAAGTATTCACAGCCTTTGCTTAATACTTTGTAGAACCACCTTTGGCAGCAACTACAGCCTCAAGTCTTTTTGAATATGATGCCACAAGCTTGGCACACCTATCTTTAGGCAGTTTTGCCCATTCTTCTTTGCAGTACCTCTGAAGCTCCATCAGGTTGGATGGGAGACGTCTGTGCACAGCCATTTTCAGATCTCTCCAGAGATGTTCAATCGGATTCAAGTCTGGGCTCTGGCTGGGCCACTCCAGGACATTCACAGAGTGGTCCTGAAGCCACTGCTTTGAGATCTTGGCTGTGTGCTTCGGATCGTTGTCCTGCTGAAAAATGAACCGTCGCCCCAGTCTGAGGTCAAGAGCGCTCTGGAGCAGGTTTTTATCCAGGATGTCTCTGTACATTGCGGCATTCATCTTTCCCTCTATCCTGACTAGTCTGCCAGTTCCTGCTGCTGAGAAACATCCCCATAGCATGATGCTGCCACCACCATGCTTGACTGTAGGGATGGTATTGGCCTCGTGATGAGCAGTGCCTGGTTTCCTCCAAACATGACGCCTGGCATTCACACCAAAGAGTTCAATCTTTGTCTCATCAGACCAGAGAATTTTGTTTCTCATGGTCTGAGAGTCCTTCAGGTGCCTTTTTGCAAATTCCAGACGGGCTGCCTTGTGCCTTTTACTAAGGAGTGGCTTTCGCCTGGCCACTCTGCCATACAGGCCTGATTGGTGGATTGCTGCAGAGATGGTTGTCCTTCTGCAAGGTTCTCCTCTCTCCACGGAGGAACGCTGGAGCTCTGACAGAGTGATCATTGGGTTCTTGGTCACCTCCCTGACCAAGGCCCTTCTCCCCCGATCGCTCAATTTAGACGGCCGGCCAGCTCTAGGAAGAGTCCTGGTGGTTCCGAACTTCTTCCATTTACGAATGATGGAGGCCACTGTGCTCATTGGGACCTTCAACGCAGCAGTAATTTTTCTGTATCCTTCCCCAGATTTGTGCCTCGAGACAATTTTGTCTCGGAGGTCTACAGACAATTCCTTTGACTTCATGCTTGGTGTTTGCGCTCTGACATGCAGTCAACTGTGGGACCTTATATAGACAGGTGTGTGCCTTTCCAAATCATGTCCAATCAACCACAGGTGGACTCCATTTAAGCTGTAGAAACATCTCAAGGATGATCAGTGGAAACAGGATGCACCTGAGCTCAATTTTGAGCTTCATGGCAAAGGCTGTGAATACTTATGTAAATATGATTTCTTTGTTTTTTAATTTTAATACATTTTCAAAACTCTCGAGAAAACTTTTTTCACATGGTCACAATGGGGTATTTTGTGTAGAATTTTGAGGAAAAAGATTAATATAATTAAATTTGGAATAAGGCTGTAACAAAACAAAATGTGGAAAAAGTGAAGCGCTGTGAATACTTTCCGGATGCACTGTATGAAAAATTTCAGTCTGGCTTCAGGCCACACCACAGCACTGAGACGCTCTAGTTAAGATAACTAATGATCTTCTTCTTGCCTCTGATCAAGGCTACATATCTCTCTTAGTGCTACTTGACCTCGGCGCAGCTTTCGACACAATAGACCACAATATTCTCCTAGAAAGGTTAGAAAACATGGTTGGAGTCACAGGGACGGCCCTATCATGGTTCAGATCTTACCTATCAGAACGTTATCAGTTCATCAGGGTAAACAATTTATCTTCCAATTATTCAAAACTAAGATTTGGAGTTCTGCAAGGCTCTATTTTAGGACCATTATTATTTACTCTATACATGTTACCGTTAGGCACAGTTATAAGTAACCACGGCATTAACTTTCATTGTTATGCAGACGATACTCAACTGTACATATCAGCCAAGCCTGATGACAAATGATAGACGTGGCACAACAGGTTACTGTGGGTGTCTTAATGAAAACGGGCCTATAGTTTCCTGGAAAACCAAAAAGCAGCCAACAGTAGCGCTATCTACTTGTGAGGCCGAGTAAACGGCACTTGCTGCAACTGTACAAGAACGCATGTACCTAACACAACTACTGCAGGGTATTGACAAATGTGATGATGCACTACCTAAGACTTATAAAGATAACCAAGGTGCAATAGCATTAGCAAAGGACCCAGTGAGTAGACAAAGGTGTAAACATGTGGACATAAAATACAGTTTAGTAAGGTCAACTGTACACGACAGAAAGGGGAACCTGGAATATTGTCCAACAAGTAAGATGTTAGCAGATGTAATGACAAAGCCTGCAGCACAGTTAAAGCAAAAAAAAGCAAAAACCCTGAATAATAAAAGAGGCTCCAACAGAGTCTGCTGTTAGTCTATTATTGGTTTTAGGCTTTAAAAGTGTTGTTCTGTTGATTTCTCTCCGGGGGGGTGGCTGTTTGAGAGATGGATTGGTTTGGTTGTAGTGTAGAGGTGCAGTTCTAGTCTGAGTCAGTCTGTCAGTCTGTGTCTCTGTAGGTCAGTGAGCACTAGATCTTTAAACAAATCAAATCAAATTTATTTGTGTAACACTTTTTACAGCGGATGTTGTCGTAAAGCAGCTTCACAGAATTCCAGAAAAGAAAGAGTTTTAACAAAAAGTGTAAAAACCCCCAGGTGAGCAAGCCAGGGGCAACAGTGGCAAGGAAAAACTCCCTCAGAGCTGAGGAAGAAACCTTGGGAGGAACCAGGCTCACTAGGGGGGACCCATCCTCCTCTGGTCAAACTACCAACAAATGATTATACTAATAATATTAATAGCAGATTTAATGAGCTGTGCTTCATCTTCTGTGGGCACCACCTCAAGCATCTCATCTCCTGCTTTACCACGAATGAGCAGCAGCAGTTTGTGATGATTGGTTTGGTTGTAGTGTAGAGGTGGAGTTCTAGTCTGAGTCAGTCTGTCAGTCTGTGTCTCTGTAGGTCAGTGAGCACTAGATCTTTAATGACCTGTGCTTCACCTTCTGTGGGTTTTTCACTGGTCAATGTGAGGCATCTGGTCTTCTCCCACTCCTCCACTGCCTGTTTCCATTTGACCATTTCTTTTTCTGACCTCTCTCTCTGGTCTCTCTCTCTTCAGGTTCTGCAGAGCGGTCTTCGTGCTGCTGCCAGTTCGGTTGTCTTACAGGCCGTTGATTCCTCTCAGTGCGTGCAGGGGTACACTGAGCGGGATTTCCTCTCTTTCCTCTCTCGCTCACACGTCCTCCGTTGTTTGAAGGAGTTCGTGGAGCGTCCCTCCTCTGGCAACTGGACTCGCTCTGCCAGCCCTGGGCAGCTCCTCTCCCATACTCGCCCTTTCGACATCCTCTGTCTCTCGGCTTGTTTGGTGGTCTGGGATGGGTCTTCTGCCTGATGTCAGCTGTTGTGACTCTGAGACACTCTCTACTGTCTGGCTGTGGAGCACTCATTGCCTCAGGAGGGGCTTGTAGGGTCTTCAGAGCATATTTCACTGTCCAGTGGCATGACTCTCTCCTACCCTCCTTTCTCTGCACCCTCCTCTGCTGCTGAGGATCAGTGTCAGGTGCTCGTACACAGGTTCTTGGATTCTCAGGCTGTGTTCCTGTCTTTCCAGATGTTAGTTCTCCGTTCATTCTGGAGTCCCTCTGTGGAGCACTCTTTTCCTCGGGAGGGGCTTGTAGGGTCTTCAGAGCATGTCTAACTGTCCAGTGGCATGACTCTCTCGTACCCTCCTTTCTCTTCGCCCTCCTCTGCTCCTGAGGATCAGTGTTAGGTGCTCGTACACAGGTTCTTGGATTCTCAGGCTGTGTTCCTGTCTTTCCAGATGTTAGTTCTCCGTTCATTCTGGAGTCCCTCTGTGGAGCACTCTTTTCCTCGGGAGGGGCTTGTAGGGTCATCAGAGCATGTCTAACTGTCCAGTGGCATGACTCTCTCCTACCCTCCTTTCTCTGCGCCCTCCTCTGCTCCTGAGGATCCGTTTCCGGTGCTCTATCACAGGGTCCTGAGTTCTCTGACAGATTTCTTTTCTCTCCAAATTCTTGCTGGTGTCTCAACTGATCGACACCTCCCACTTGGATGCTTCCTTCAGTCTCCTCCAAGAAGTCTGCCCAACTTTTAATGGGCTCGTAATCAGACAACCAGTCTGATTCAGCATCCGACTTCTCTTCCACATCTGTTCATACAGTAGACAGAATCATTCGTTAAAATCCTGGTGTGAATTTGATATTTTTAACAGTTCAACTCTTATTTTAGTGGTCATTCGCACTACTCACCCAGAAGGTGGTCATTTGGAGTGTCATGTTTTTCCTTGTGGGCCGGCATGCTGTTTGTAGAGGCTTCATCCTGTGGATCTGCAGAGTTCCTCACTTTAAAGGCACAGTAAAAGGAAGTTCCGTCAACATTTGATTTAACATCACAGATGATGGTTTAGGTCTGTAGTCATGAATATTAATGAAGTAAGTAATGAAGGGCTGAGTGAATCTACAGGCTGTGGCGAGAGAACAGGCCTTTCTTAGCTGCTGTGGCTGAAGTGACACTTCTTATTTACTTATTATTTATAATATTTTTTCATCAGGAAAAACAGGTGAATGGCCTTATTTAAGAAAATTAATTAAGGCATTTCATCATTTTAAAGTGAGGTCTCTGTGATTGTTCATGTTCACGATTCTTACCCAGACAGTCGGTCTCTGTGTCCTGAAGGTCAGTGAGCACTAGATCTTTATTGACCTGTGCTTCACCTTCTGTGGCCAGTGGTGTTGGCAGATGTTCCTCCACCGGTTCCTCTGCTTCATCCAGGTAAACATCCATGAGCTCCTGGATGACCTGGGCCTCGGCTTCAGCCGCCGCCTTCTTCAGCTTCTCGCTGTCTGTTTTCACAGGAATAGATACTGTAAGTCCAGCTGTGTCATTTACATGATGTAAATTATATAATTAATATAATTATAGTCATTCATTGTCTTTACTCACTCAGAGCGGCGCTGTGTGCCTCAACCTCCTGCAGTAAGGCTTCCATCAGTTGTTCAATGGCTTCTGCTTCACTGCTCGTCGTCTGACTCTCTGCAAAGTTTTCAATAACACGATTTAATCATTGATATTTTTAAAGAGCTGCTTTGTGCAATATATTGTTGGTAGTTGATCAACTTTTTTACTGATATTGATAATTGAACGGTCATGTGGATGTTTGGTGGTCAGTGCTGGACTAATTCATCTTAGCATTGTTTTTTTATTCTGGCAGATATTAATTTCCATTTCTTACCCAGAGGTTGGTTGTTGTCCGCCTCCTCATCCAGGTCAGTGGACATGAGCGCTTTAATGGGCTCGGCCTCGGCTTCAGCCTGGATCTGATCCGGCAAATTTCCTGCTGGATCATTGCTGGCTTCAGGAATGGCCTTGGTGGAGTGGAAGTCCTCAAGTAGAGGAGGTCCCATCTTCTCCGGTGAGCCAGCAGAGATTCTATCCAAGCTACCACACACAGTACCTGCTGGGAGGTGTGGACCATCGCTGCCCTCCTCTCCCGCTGCCGGCTGTGGGGCTGCTTGGATTTCTTCGGCTCTTCCTACGTCCACTGCCGGTTCTTTTTCCTGCTGTCTCTTCCGTTTTCTTACTCTCCACTTTTTCTCCCTCTTGATTTTACCTCCATCTCTACGCAGTTGCTCTTCATTTGCTTTAGTTTCTCCGTCGGAATCGGACTGCCGCCCTCTACAACACCAGAACAGGAGGCAGCTCATTGTGCTGCTGTCTCCTCCGGTGTCTCAACGAAGAATGACGAGAAATGTCGGTGCGCGTGGAATTTATCTGCGTCAGAGCCATTATGACATCACAGGGCTTTGATCTTGGTCACCTTTTATGACATCACAGCCTTGTAATCTTGGTTCATCAGGTGAGAATCTCACCTATTATGACATCACTGACCCAGAAAGACAGCGTTCTACACTGTGGCTGCAGCAGGTCAATGGATGTGAATGTAGTGAATGCTGTGTTTGTGTTGTGACGCCTGGTTCCCATCACCACCACTGTAAAGAAATCTGAGTCAGTAAATTTCTCTACAATGAGCTGTTTCATTTCAAACTTCTCTGAATGATGTTGTTTACATCTCCGGGACGGAATCCAGCAGACGTTTTGAGAAACTGATGGAGTTCCCCTTTAAATTCTTCAGACGTCTGGTTCCTATCACCACCACTGTGAACAATTCAGATTGAACATGTTTCTCTAAAATTGAGCATTTCACATCTAATCACTCTGGTGGACTTTTTACCAACATTTTTGCCATTTAATTGTGTAGGAAAGAGAAATGAGTGGAATTCCCCTTTAAGTATATTGGACTTCAGCTCCTGCGCCGATACACGCTGGACGCGCATGTAGAAATTCTTCCCATGTTAGACCGTGAGCTTAGTCTGAGTTTTGAAACTGACACATGCGTTTATTTCCTCATGATGTGGCTGCTGTAACTGCTTTACTGGTTTACCAATAAAGGTGATCGATCAGTTCCAGTTAGTCTGGAACGCTGCAGCCAGAGGGTGAACCGGACAGCAGCCTATCACACCAGTTCTAGCTTCATCATTTTATTCAAAATTCATGCTTTTCGTATGTGTTTTATATTATGTTATATATATATATATATATATGTATAAGTCAGCTTTCTACAAAGGGAAAGTGGAAGCAAGCTGTTCAGCATTTTCTACTCTCTCCACCCTCCTCCTCCCCCTCCACCCTCTTCTCTCACATCTGAGGATTTTGCTACTTTCTTTTAGGAGAAAGTTGATAGAATCTGCCGGTCTTTTCCGTCTGTCTCCACTCCTTCCACTAGACCTCATCCACTTGGTCCCCTAAACTGGCTCTGTTGATGGAGTGTGCACTCTCTCTTGCCTCCAGAAGTCCACTATGAGCTCCTTCGTCTTGTTGACATTGAGAGAAACGTTGTTCTCCTGGCACCAGTGTGTCACGAAGCTGACCTCCTCTCTGTAGGCCTCCTCATTGTCATTGGAGGTCAGGCCCACAACTGTGGTGTCATCTGCATATTTGATGAGGACATTGGAGCTGTGTCTGGCTGAACATTCAATACAAGAGAACACACAGCCCCAAGGATCTTTGGTGTTAAGGGTCAGTGAGGAGGAGGTGATGTTGCCCATCTTTACCACCTGATGTCGGCCCATCAGGAAGTTCATACTTTATACACTTTCTAATGAATCCAGTAACATACGGCTTATTTGTCGATGATAGTTTGATGCCTCGTGGAACATCTCACAGTCTGCGTCATCAGAATGGTCCTGGAGCGCAGAGTATGATTGGTGTGACCAGCGGTGGACCTCTTTGACAGTGGGCGGTACCTTTTCAGCTTCTGCCTATAGGTGGGCAGGAGCAGAATGGAGACAGTCACATCTCTAACACAGCACACGCCTCAACACACACCAACCACATCCTGTTTCAGAAATCCGCTCTGCTTCCTGTGCAAGTCTTACAATCACAACTTAACATCAGATGTTTCCCACAGGGGGTTTTATACAGTATGACAGGAACATGGAAATAATGAAACAACAATACTTAAATATGTGAATCTATATATCAATCATTTCTTTATTTGTGATCTAGCTTGTCATACAGACTCGATATCAACCTTCTTCAAATATTTTCAGTCGACTGTAACCTTTGACTCTAACTGCTTTCTCTATAAGACAAACGGAAAAGATGTTTCCTGAGCCTCTACGTGACAAGTGCTGCTGAGAGTGTGTGTTCTGCCTTTCCTGAGGAAAAGGGTGGAAGATTGTGTGCAAAAGGATTGCTGTGGCAGACAAAATGAACTTGTGGAGTAGATTGCTTTACCTCAAAATGTGTGGCAATTTTCACCAGGAAGATTAGCATACAATAGGAAGCGACTTGCAGGATACTTCTTAAAGATTGAGACTGTGTCTGAGTCCTGAACAGTTTCTGGAAGAAACTGAAAGTTTGGGGGCTTTTTTTGTTCTTCTTAACAAAAAAGAAGCCGGATGCTGCTGGGGAAGTGGATGTTCTGATAAAGCCCTGGTCTTGAATGTGTGTTCATGGCCTGTTCCTCCTCTTGATTAAGGGGGTGAACTCGGGATTTGGGAAGGACTGAGTTTTCTATGAGAGCTATAGCACAATTGTATCATCTCTGGGCAGGTCATTTTGTGGTGGTTCCCTTGTTGAACACCTCCTTGAGGTCTCTGTACTTGGGGGGAATGTTTTCATTAACGTCGGCATTGGGACTTTCAGTGGAAGTGGATCTGACTGAAACTATAGGTGGACAAATACAGGTGTGATAAGAAAAGTTGGACCGTTTCGGAATTTCTCACTTTAACCAGGAAATTGTGGGGTTATGGCTTTCTAACCGAGGTAAACATAGTATGAGTTCAAATTCTGATTGTTCAGTGACTAGAAGAGAAAGTTGTTTCATCCAGCGCTGACACAATAGAGTCGACAGGTCTTCCACTGGAATGGATGAACTTCCCCTCAGCTCAAGACTCTATGAGGGCTGAAACAACAACACACAACTCCTGACAGCAGTGGCTGGTACTAAAATGATTTAGAAACCAACCCCTTTGTGGGAATACTCGCCACATTAGCATGTAGTGAGTGGAGTGGAGTGTTTCTCCACAAGAGGATCTGCATATCCAGCTTTCAGACTAGAATGCTGTCTCAACAAATCCCAAACATGAGCTCACTCACTTATACAGTGTTTTTACATATAGTGTGCCAAGTATAAAGAGGGCCTCTTTCTGGGCCTTTGAGATCTCAGACCACTTCTTGTTCAGACCACTTTTCATTCTGCGTTCAGTGTGAAAGCAGCTTAAAACTGCATTGCGCATAAATTATCTTTATAAATAATTGTTGGTGCTTTGTTTTTACCTGCTGAACTGCTGGAAGACTGTATACAGTGAGCCTCAAGGTCTTCACCATTAAGCACCATTGAGCACTGGGCCATTTGTTTTAACAATGCACAAATTAATCGAGCCATAAAACAGACTACAAACGAACCGAACTGAGACCACCTTGAGAGGTGGTCGGGGTCTGAGCTTGCCTGGCGTGTTCTCATAGGCCAAAGTGTTGTCTATTCTGTTGTGTAGGTGGGGAGACGAAAGCCCTGTAGACAATATCTGGATTTAAACACGAACAACTTCAAATTAAAGGATAGTGCTAAAGCCCTGTGAGAGTCCCGAAGGCCAATGTGGGATCCCCTCCTGTGTCCGAGTTGGCTCTGGTTTATATATGGTGAATGACCGCACACACATATGATGATTAGAGACACACACACATCCATATATCCCCATAAGAAAACATCTGGAAAGGCTTATTCTAATGCAATCAGGGACCCCCGGCACACACTGTTCTATACATTCGCTCCCTCTCTTGAGGGCGGGCGAGTGAGGCCCTCAACAGAGCACACACACCTTAACAGAGAATCTGACTTTACGTAAAAAATAAGATAAAAAAATATAAAGAAACCCATGAATATGACAAGATGAGTGTAAAGACACCTCAAAAGAAACCATAACTCAGCGGCTTCAGAGCATTCAGGTGCTGAAACAGCCCAGGCGTGAAAACGTGGAAGCCTGCAAGACAAGAATAGCAGTTGTGACTGTGGTGGCCACACGGGCTTCCTGTTTTTCTCTTTTCACAGCTCATATAGTCTTAAGATCCTAACGTCTTCCTGCAGATGGAACGTGAGTCTTCAAGCTGACGGACGCTGTAAGGGTTGGTTCTGATTCTGAGTTAGTGGTGTTGTGTTGCTCTTAAGCTTTAGAGATGGCGCTGAGTAAGTGGAGCGATTTCTTTAAACAGCACCCGTACAGCAGCAGCGTGCTCTTCAGCCTCGTTCTTGTGGTTTTGGAAAAAGTTGTTGAGGTTGATTTCGTGTGCCCCTGTGAAAGCGGATACACAGAGGCCTTTTTCAGTTTTTACTTACTGGTGCCCATGTTCATTGCTTTTGTCTTTGGACTTTACCTTCTGAGCTTTAAATGTTCATCATGTGGAGAATGTTGTTCAGCTTTCCCGAAACTTCTGGCCTGTGCGGTTCCGTCTGTTGTTTGGCTGGCCATGTTCCTCTGTGATGGTAGATACATAGCCTGTTTATATACTGAGTTAAAGAAAGATTACATTGACAGCGCTAATCCGTCTCCATGGAAATGGTGTGAAAAAAATCAAACACTCACTGCTGGCGAGCGCAAAGCACTTAAATCATTCTACGTCTCTAAGGTAAGCTACCAATGCTCAACTTTACTGATCATTGTGAGAAATATTGGTGTACAGTCGAGCAATGCCTTGTAACCCATCATAGTTGCAATGTAGCACCTTAAAAGGGGTTAACCCCTCAAAATCTCGGGCTTATTACATTACTAAGACTTATTATTCAGTAATCACAGGGATGCAAACTGGCCGAGCTGTTCTTAAGCTATAGAAGTGTGTAATAAACCTTTGGGCCGCCCAGTGAGCCCTGGCCTTTTAAGTGGTTAATGTTAATTGTGATACGAAAAAAGAATCCCCATGGAAGTCCAGAGTCCATGAGGTAGGTAGAAATTTGTAGATTGCTATCTTGACAAGTAAGTCATTATGTCTTGTTATCTTGAGATAACAAAAGTTATCTCAAGATAACGAGTTAGTTATCTTGTGATTTCAAGATAACAAATTTACCTTGTACTATACTACGAATATACTACAGTCATTCCCACCATCGCTCTTACTCTGTTGGACAGAAGTTAACATTGTAAATGACCTGTTCCTGTGACCTCATGAGTTTATGCACTGCCGTGTTGTCTTTTGTTCCAGTTGCTAGGTTTCATTGTCCTTATCCTCATCTCATCTGTAGCACTGATTTATAAATTCTGCAAGAAGGGCTGTAAGTACCTGGACTTCACTGATCAAGTAAGTCATCAATCTCAACAGATAAACAAACCTGATTCTTTTAACCAAACCCAAAGTCTTTGAACTTCATGTATTTAGACTTAAATTTGACGTGAGGCCCGATAGGGGGAACTTGAAGGAGTGACACATGCGCCGTTAGCTCTGCTAAACTGTGGCTAATTTGTGGTATTCCTGCACAAAGCTTTTTGTGCCCAGTGAAGGCTATAAAATATTAATGATCTTATTATTGGTTGCTAAAGTAGCACCACAGTATCAAATCAAATCAAATTTATTTGTAGCGCTTTTTACAACGGAAGTTGTAGTAAAGCCGCTTCACAGAATTCCAGAAAAGATAGTTTTAACAAGAATGTAAAAAGGTGAGCAGGCCAGGGGCGACAGTAGTAAGTAGAACCTCCCTCAGAGCTGAGGAAGAAACCTTGGGAGGAACCAGGCTCACCAGGGGGGACCCGTCCTCCTCTGGTCAAACTGCCTACAGAGTTATTATACTACTAATATTAATAGCAGTAATATTAGTAGTAGGAATAGCTGGGAGTATGAGAACATCAGTGTAGGGTGGGCAGCTAGTCCAGTGCAGGTGGTGGTAGCTGGGGCGTGGGCAGCTGGTCTGAAGTGGGCAGCAGGAGGGCTCAGCACTCAGTCGTCCTTCAGTGTCCAGCCGGACATATGGGTGATTGTATACTCGGATAAAAGGCAGGGAGAGGGAATTAGTTTTATTGTCTTTGTTTGTATGTAAAACAGGGAATGTAAACATTTCCAGAGTGTGGCTAACGACTCCGGCAGATCTGACTATGACAGCTTAACTAACAGGAGAGAACCAGAAGGACACACAGACACGGCAGCACTCTGAAACAGTTCGGCATCCCTCCGCTCCACCGTCCACAAACCTGAGTGACCGCGTGCGAGCAGCGGGACGACAGCACCAGCGTCTCAGTTTACTATAATTCCCTGTGTCCATGGACCCCTGGATCTGCTGCCTTTATCTAGGGGGGAACATTAGCTACCAAAAGCTGAACTGAACAAGTGAGTTTTCAGCCTAGTCTTAAAGATCGAGACTGTGTCTGAGTCCCGAACACTTTCTGGAAGATCATTCCAGAGTTTGGGAGCTTTATAAGAAAAAGCTCTTCCCCCAGCTGCAGCCTTAGGAATTCTGGGGACTATTAATAAGCCAGCACTCTGGGATCTGAGTAATTGTGATGGCTTGTAATGAGAAATAAGGTCTTGCAGGTACTCAGGAGCGAGACCATGTAGGGCGGAATTTAATAGGCAGCCAATGAAGTGATGATATCACTGGACTATTATGATCAGATGTTCTAGTTTTAGTGAGGACCCTGGCTGCGGAGTTTTGGACTAGTTGGAGTTTGTTTAAATTCCTGCTCGTACATCCTGACAGTAGCGCGTTACAGTAGTCTAGCCTGGAAGTAATAAAGGCGTGTACCAGTGTTTCTGCATCACGCAGCGACAGGGCATTTCTGATCTTGGCGATGTTGTGAAGATGTAGAAAAGCTGTCCTAGTGATGCCGCCTATGTGTTGATCGAATGATAAATCTGAATCTATTATGACGCTGAGATTTTTAGCTGCTGATCCAGGTGTGGCTGGAAAGTCGGCGAGATTTAAGATTAAATCTGGTGATTTACTTCTTGCTAATTTGGACCCAGAAGGAGAACCTCTGTTTTGTTACTGTTTAGTAGGAGGAAGTTCCGTGACATCCAGCATTTCACATTTAACTTTTACACAGCCCTTTATTTCCTTTAATCTGTATTGGTCATCAGGCTTGGCTGATCTGTACAGCTGCGTATCGTCTGCGTAACAATGAAAGTTAATGCCGTGGTTACTTATAACTGTGCCTAACGGTAACATGTGTAGAGTAAATAATAATGGCCCTAAAACAGAGCCCTGCGGAACTCCAAATCTCACTTTTGAATGAGTGGAAGATAAATTGTTTACCCTAACGAACTGATAACGTTGTGAAGATCTGAACCATGATAGGGCCGTCCCTGTGACTCCAACCATGTTTTCTAACCTTTCTAGGAGAATATTGTGGTCTATTGTATCGAAAGCCGCGCTGAGGTCAAGTAGCACTAAGAGAGATATGTGGCCTTGATCAGAGGCAAGAAAAAGATCATTAGTTATCTTAACTAGAGCGTCTCAGTGCTGTGGTGTGGCCTGAATCCAGATTGGAATTTTTCATATATATGGTTCTTGTGTAGATAAGAACTAAGTTGTTGGGCCACAGCTTTTTCTAAGATCTTTGATATAAACAGTAAGTTAGAAACAGGCCTGTAATTAGACAAAACAGTGACATCAAGATTTGGTTGGAGTATGGCCCTGGTGGCCTGTAAATGTTAAATAATGAAAACGTCTTTTTTTTTTGTGACCGGATTTGTAACGTGAATAGAGAGGATATCAAAGGAAGTGAAAGCATCACATTGTTTCTGACTGATATCGAGAGCATTTTGGTAGATTATACAGACTCCACCTCCCTCGCATGATAATCTTGGCCTATGTGCATAATTATAGCCTGCAGGCGTGGCTTCATTTAAAGCTGAATATTCATCTGGTCTAACCCGTTTCAGTAAGACAGAAAAAGTCAAATTTATGGTCGCTTATAATTTCATTTACGATGACTGCTTTAGAGTTTAGTGATCTTATATTGAGTAGTCCAAGTTTTAGATCTAAGGTGTTAGTGCTATCATCAGAACACGGATATATGTTGATTAGGTTATTGAAACGGATGGATTGAGTTTTTCTGTGAGCTGTGCTGCACGAAAGTAAGGCAGCACCCGGTAAAGCCCCGGTGCTCGATTCGTCTACGAGACTATGCAGGACTCAGGAAATCTGTGCCACGATCGTTCACTAACCAACAAATGTGTCAATTGACTTGATCAATAAGAGAGTTGAACGCCACACCAAACTGTCATCTCGCACAGTGATGTGATAATAAAGCTACACTGCCAACCCTACGTGGAGAAGTTAAAGTGCTAATGGCAAAATGTGGGGATCTACAGGGGAGAACCAAAAGAAACAACCTTTGCCTTCGCAGAGTACCGGAGGGTCTCGTTAAGTGATACTTTATTAATCCCACCTCTGCATTTAATCCATCCCTGAAGCGAAACACCACATACACACTAGGGGCCAGTGAGCAGCCCTATCCACGGCACCCTGGGAGCGATTGGGGGTTAGGTGTCTTGCTCAAGGACACCTCAGACTACACCAGCTCTGTTGCCAAAAGATGTGCAGTAGACTGGCAGAGAGAGGCTGAAGATTGTCTTTTGTGTGTTCAGTAGAACTCGTTCAGGTTGTTGGTGAGCTGAGAGTCATTCAGGAGAGGAGGAGTCCTTCTCACCTTGTAGTGTGGAGATCTCTTAGAGAACCCTAAAGTTGTGTTATTAGCAGCACTGTGGTGCTGCTTTAATCCCTTTCTCAAGTTTGGCCTCTTTACACAGAATTCTGTCCATCTCCAATGATTATATTCACTTGTTTACCCTAAATAAAAGCATGAATACATTGGCTATTTTCATACATTTTCAAAATTTTACAGTTTTTTTTTCCTCATGTGTTAAGAGCTTGTGCTCAGCCCAGAGTGAAAATCTGCCAAATGAATAAATGGCTTATACTTTTTTGCTTTTTATGTGAAAAAAGACAGAGAATTTAGTTTAATCACTAATAAGTATTTCTGATGGGATGTTTCCTTTTTCAGCTTGTCTCATGCTTCCTTCTTACTGATGTTAAACAAATAGGTTTAAAAGGCCGACCTGAGTGATAAAGCTGTGACTGCCCAGCCCCTGTAAAATGTGCCTAGTGATGTCAGATGAAACGTATATATGTAAGAAGATGGACCGCAAAATAGTTTGTTTTGCAGGTTCTGTTTCAGCTGGTGTGGAATTACCTGCTTTAGTAAATGGTACATTTATTTAATGCACACTGTGAGCACATGCCATGATTGCTCCTGCACCCATACACCCATCTGCCCCATTCACTGCAATGCATTTTCACTGTCTATAGTTAAGGTTTTACTCAGAATTGCAAAATCTCATGATGTTCCCACCTAACGCCACTCCACCTTGGCTTATCCTCATGATTACTGTTACCTGTGTCCTGTTTGTGCTCCTCATTAACTCTATTGGTTCCCTTGTGCTTTCCAGGAGCCCCGCAGCTCAGCCCACTGTCGAGCCTGCTGCGAACACCACAAACCAAACTGCTCCTCAGAGCACAGAGATATGAACTGGTCAGACCACCTCCCCGAAGAAGACGTTTCCTCCCAAGGTCAAGCAAACACTCAGGCCCAACAAGAAGGCATGCCTCTAAGGCAAATGGATAGCACTGCTGCCAGCCCTTGTGCCAAAACAGACAACTGTCCTTGTCTCTGTCACCAAACCTGCCGCTGTGACGGTCACCAGCCATAGCCCTCGATTATTCCCTCCTCACAAATGCAGATCCACACCCAGTCACTGATTCAGTGTTTCTTAATCCAACTCTTGAGGACCCACCCACACTTGACTCAGCTCACCAACTGATCTTTGAGGGCTTCTCCTTGAGCTTTCAGACTCCACACTCAGGGGTTGTTTCTCAATATATCAAGAGCTTGTTCCGATTTTGCAGTGACAAGTATTGTGTTTGAATGCTAGTGCAACAATTTTGGGCAGGCCTGTGAAAAAGTGTGTACGACGCTCTGGTAGACAGAATTCCCAAACATGCTGCAGTATCATTATATCTGGCTGTAGATTATTCCCGACAGCCATGCAGTCATCACCTCAGTGCTTCCACCATGTGGTAATATCACAATATTCCAGGAATCAACCGGAATACTAGATTTCCATAAAAACCCTTTACTGAAGACTGTGAAGAATGCATCTGCTCGCACAGGCACGTTCGCCCAATGAAGAAGACGTAACTTTTAAAGTTAAACACATACAGCTGAGATGTAGAAAGTGGAGGAAAACAACACAGCAAATATAAAACCTAAACCTAATCATCCTGAAGAACTCTGCCACAGCCGGCAGACCCCAAAAAACAACGTGACTGAAATAAAACAAGCTGAGATAAAACAACACAGCAGCCTAAAACATCTAAACCTAATAATTAAAGCCAAAAACATATAAGCACAGGGGCCATAAAAATGTTTATGGTCCATTTACATCTTACCTTGTGGTTGGTTAGTGTAGTGGGTAACACCTCTGCCTTCTACGCTGTAGACTGGGGTTCACTCCCCCACCTGGGTAACCACTCTACACTATAACAATAAGAGTCCTTGGGCAAGACTCCTAACACCACCTTCGCCTTCCTGTGTAAAATTATCAAAGTGTAAGTCGCTCTGGATAAGAGCGTCAGCCAAATGCCGTGAATGTAAACGTGTTTGCTTTGACGTTTTCTGAAAGCCCCTTTCAGCCTTTATAGTAAAACCAGCAACGCTGTTTTTTTTGGCTTTGAAAAAGGTAGAAACCGACCTACACTATGGGATGGAATATCATTTTAAACGTCCTCTGGTTTCACGTCCACCACAACCACAACTGGATCTTCAGATTCAAACACTGGAGCACTGAGAACAAACCGAAGGCATGCAGCAAAAGAGGATAGCAACTAATTGCAGTGCAGTGATTGAGGGAATGGGAAAATAAAGCAGAGTTTAGCAGACCGCATAAACATTCATCCATCCATGCATCCATCCATCCATCCATCATCTTCCGCTTCTCCGGGGTTCGGGTCACGGGGGCAGCATCCTAAGCAATGAGGCCCAGACCTCCCTTTCCCCAGCCACTTCCACTAGCTCTCTGAGGGTGATTCCGAGGCGCTCCCAGGCCAGCTGGGCGATATAGTCACTATATAGTCATTTCGGTCATTACCCAAATCTCATGACCATAGGTGAGGGTGGGAACGTAGATCGACCGGTAAATCGAGAGCCTTGCCTTATGGCTCAGCTCTTTCTTTACCACAACAGACCAGTAAAGAGCCCGCATCACTGCTGACCCAGCACCAATCCGCCTGTCAATCTCCCGCTCCCTTGTACCATCACTCGTGAACAAGACCCCGAGATACTTGAACTCCTCCACTTGAGGCAAGAGCTCATCCCCGACCCAGAGAGGGCTCTCCAGCATAAACATTTGATTGGTTAATACACTCATAAATGAAATGGAATTGCCTTATCTTAAAAATTCAGCGTAATAAGTGTTATTTCCACGTTTAATTGGGTGTAGCTGTGATCGTTCTGGGTAGGTCTACTTGTTGAGCTTTTTCTGATGTGTTATGTACTGGCCTGTTTGTATTTGTAATTTGTTTGTCACTGCAAAATAGATGGAAAACGACTCTTCCTCTGATGATATTGTTTTTATTTTCACGTTACTTTATGTATAGGTTACAAAAGGTCTAGTAAATGCTTATTAATCCTGTGTTGATGTATTTCAAGCATCTTTTGTGTGACCTTTTCCTCAGTAATGGAAGTTGTGTGGTATAACACAACACTATCCAAAAGTCAGTACAGGGCACAGGTCTAGTTGATGATGGTGTGGAATATTGGTGAACAGTCAAGGCCTCTTTAACTTTATAAATACAGATTTTGAATTGTAATATCACACTACTGTACTCATTACAATGTTACATCTCATCATTAAACTGATAAACACTAGACAAACGTTAAAAGAAGTCGGTTCTAAAATCCAGTTGAAAAATAAAGGCAATAAGCGTAAAGGCAGGGATGTGGAACTAAACGGAAAACTGGGAGCATTTCTCTCCTCTCAGGTAATGAAGCAACATCGCCATCTAGGTGCTGAAGTGTGGATAAACACCCAGAGGAGATGAACACAGTAAATATGAAGCCCTGTTGATGAAACATCAGCAGGTCTTAAACATTTCAGCTATAAAATAAGTCCAATGAAGTTGGGACGTTGTGTAAAAATAATTGAATATTTGCAAAAAACAATAAAGTTTATCCGTTTGAACATTAAATATCTCGTCTTTCTAGTCTATTCAATTTAAAATAGGTTGAAAAGGATTTGCAAATCATCGTATTCTGTGTTTGTTTATGTTTTACACAACGTCCCAACTTCACTGGAATTGAGGTTGTACATCCAGGTTTTGGAGCAACATCTGCTGCCATCCAAGCAGCGTCTTTTTCAGGGACGTCCTGCTTATTTCAGCAAGACGATGCCAAGTCACATTCTGCACGTGTTCCAACAGCGTGGCTTCGTAGTAAAAGAGTGTGGGTACTAGACTGGCCTGCCTGCAGTCCAGACCGTCTCCCATTGAAAATGTGTGGCGCATTATGAAGCTCAAAATACGACAGCGGAGACCCCGGACTGCTGAGCAGCTGAAGCTGTACATCAAGCAGGAATGGGAAAGAATTCCACCTACAAAGCTTCAACAATCAGTGTCCTCAGTTCCCAAACGCTTATTGAGTGTTAAAGGAAAGGTGATGTAACACAGTGGGAAACACGCCCCTGTCCCAACTTCTCTGGAACATGTTGCAGGCATCAAATTCAAAATGAGGGAATATTTACAAAAACAATAAAGTTTATCCGTTTGAACATTAAATATCTCGTCTTTGTAGTGTGTTCAATTGAATGTAAGTTGAAAAGGATTTGCAAATCATCGTATTCTGTTTTTATTTATGTTTTACACAACGTCCCAACTTCACTGGAATTGGGGTTGTATGAGGTAATCAAACAAAGAAAGATTTCAGACTAACTTTGCTTACTTTTTCTTATTTGATGCAGCGCCGTGAGGGAGGCTTCAGACGTTCGTTGTCTTGCTGTCTGTCTCTCCCACATGTATATATACACTCACTGGCCATTTTAAGGTTCTCCTGACTTACAGATTGCAGTCGGTCTGACCACCACAAAGCAGGTATTATTTGGGTGGTGTATTGGACACAGCAGTTTTTCCACTCACTGTCCACTCCGTTAGACACTCCTACCTTGTGGGTCCACCTTGTAGATGTAAAGTCAGAGACGACAGCTCATCTGCTGCTGCACAGTTTGTGCTGGTCACCAGGTGATTGTCCTTCATCAGTGGTCACAGGACGCTACTAGCATTTGTTTTCAGTGTTCTCACTCCAGCAGAGACACTGAGGTGTTTACAACCAAGCCAGGGGTATTGCAGTACTGAGAGCAAAATATTATTATTATTATTATTATTATTATTATTATTATTAATACCTGCTCTGCAGTGATCCTGGTTGGGGTCCTGATAATTGATGAACGAGGTAAAAGGGTTATGGGTTATTTCACATTATTTATCATGAGTGCAGTGCGACTTATTTTATAGCTGAAGAGTTTGAGACCTGCTGATGTTTCATCAACAGGACTTTATGTTCACTGTGTTTATCTCCTCTGGGTGTTTATCCACACCTCAGCACCTAGATGGCGATGTTACTTCATTACCTAAGAGGAGAGAAACGCTCCCAGTTTTCCATTTAGATCTACATCCCTGCCTTTACGCTTATTCCAGTGTTGTAGTGAAGACCACCTCAGTCAAGCCCAAGGCAAGACTAGAAACAGACACTAAGAGAATTAGGAGGTGTAGCAGGAGCCGGGAATTCACAGTGAAAAGTGCGGGACAGCAGGAAAACGCCCAGCTGGGGAGCCTCTATGTGAGTCTTTAAAGAGCTTAAAGGCGCTGTGTGGGATTAAAGTGCTGAGCCGGCTGCAGGGTTTAATAACGAGTTTCTTTTCAGGAAATATTTAAGTTTGTCGCCTCAGAAATCCGGAGACGTCTTCAGCAGACATAATAAAACATGCTATGAAAAGTTCAAACATAAAGCCTTTACTGATCTGTTACAAATGTGTTAAGCTGTATATTTGATTTCTCAAAGTATTTGAAAATTAAAGTAATGAAAAAGGCATTTTTACAACACCAGGGACATTTTCTTAGCTAAACCAAAGAAATAAAAGAATATGTAAAAGATTACAAAATAGAAAGTAAAAAAATATAGAAATACAAAGAAGGAAAAAAAATACAAGATCATTAAAGTACATCTATATAACTTTCTTTACCATAGGAAGCGAACTTAACTGACCTAGCGAGCTCACCTGACTGGAAATTGTACTTATGTTTAATGTATTAATGTTTTATACGTACATGTGGTTTCAAACGTTGTGAATGAGGAGGTTACAGTGAGGGCCAGATCATGTAGATCTATGAGGAGGGACAATAAACCTTGCAAACCTGACAGTCATGTGGATGAACATGACTAAACATGAACTTGAACAAAGAGAGCCTCTGTTGTTGGGCTGTTGAAAGCTATGAAGCAGAGATGATGGAATAGAATTAACAACCATTTGTCACTGTGAAATAATAGCTCTGCATTTAACCCATCCATGCAGTGAAACACCCACACACTAGGGGGCAGTGAGCACACTTGCCCGGAGTGGTGGACAGCCCTATCCACAGCACCCAGGGAGCATCACTCCCTGTGACTTCAGTCACAGACTGTCAGCTGAGGGGATCGAACCGGTGACCTTCCGGTCACAGGGCTGGTTCACTAACCTCCAGCCCACGACTGCCCCTGAAGATGATGGTGTACAGCACCAAGTTTGGGCATGAATCAACCAGAAAGTCTTATAAACATCACTTTCAGCAACATGAGAGCTGCAGACATGAACACCAGTGTTTACTCTAAGGCCCGAAACTATGCAGATGGGTTTCACGAGTAGTTGCATTCAAAAATGATCCATTATATAGTCCTATAGGAATGAACTGAATCAGTAACAAAGCAGGAAACTGAATCAGTGATGGAGGAATGAACTGAATCATTGACGGAGGAGGAAACTGATTCAGTGATGCAGGGAACTAAAATAAGTGACAGAGAAATTAACTGAATCGCTGAATCAGTAACAGAACAGAAAACTGAATCAGTAGCAGAATAGAAAATTGAATGAGTAACAGTGGAGAGAATTGAATCAGTGACAGGACAGAACAAAAACATTAACAGTAATGGGTGAAAGAAGCTAAAATAATCCCAAAGTCATTAACGAAAGTTTCTGAGCTGCATAGCATTATCCATGAAACCAGCACGTTCATCGTCCTGAGCATCGGGGTTGGGAGCGGGGTTCGGGTTGGGTTCGGCAGGGGTCTGAGCACTCCGCTGGAGAAGCAATAGAAACAAGACACAGTTAACATTAATCACAATGAGAATATAACACTGAGGAGATGCTCCCAAATTGTGTAGGTTTTAAGTGCTTTTAAGCATTTCACCCTCTACAGTGCATAATGTGAGATTAAAAAATATTGAGAGAATTCAGAGAAATCTCTGATCAACAAGGTCAAAAAACAACTGAATGCCTTTGAACTTCCATCCCTCAAACAGCCCTGCAGTAAAAACTGAAGCCCTGATTATCCCATGGCTTTTATGGGTACGTGCCCGAGCCACTGGGTGGCCCCCATAAGAATTAAGACAAAACTTACAGGCAGTGGGAGTTACTGAGCTCTGCTAAAGCCTGAGTAGACTGATAAATCAATGTGATCGGTTATTAATCTCAGCGTTACTGAGCTCTGCTAAAGCCTGAGTAGACTGATAAATCAATGTGATCGGTTATTAATCTCAGCGTTACTGAGCTCTGCTAAAGCCTGAGTAGACTGATAATTCAATGTGATCAGTTATTAATCTCAGCGTTACTGAGCTCTGCTAAAGTCTGAGTACACTGATAAATCAATGTGATCGGTTATTAATCTCAGCGTTACTGAGCTCTGCTAAAGCCTGAGTAGACTGATAAATCAATGTGATCAGTTATTAATCTCAGCGTTACTGAGCTCTGCTAAAGCCTGAGTAGACTGATAAATCAATGTGATCGGTTATTAATCTCAGCGTTACTGAGCTCTGCTAAAGCCTGAGTAGACTGATAATTCAATGTGATCGGTTATTAATCTCAGCATTACTGAGCTCTGCTAAAGCCTGAGTAGACTGATAAATCAATGTGATCGGTTATTAATCTCAGCGTTACTGAGCTCTGCTAAAGCCTGAGTAGACTGATAATTCAATGTGATCAGTTATTAATCTCAGCATTACTGAGCTCTGCTAAAGCCTGAGTAGACTGATAAATCAATGTGATGATCAGTTATTAATCTCAGCGTTACTGAGCTCTGCTAAAGTCTGAGTAGACTGATAAATCAATGTGATCAGTTATTAATCTCAGCGTTACTGAGCTCTGCTAAAGCCTGAGTAGACTGATAAATCAATGTGATCAGTTATTAATCTCAGCGTTACTGAGCTCTGCTAAAGCCTGAGTAGACTGATAATTCAATGTGATCAGTTATTAATCTCAGCGTTACTGAGCTCTGCTAAAGCCTGAGTAGACTGATAATTCAATGTGATCAGTTATTAATCTCAGCATTACTGAGCTCTGCTAAAGCCTGAGTAGACTGATAAATCAATGTGATCAGTTATTAATCTCAGTGTTACTGAGCTCTGCTAAAGCCTGAGTAGACTGATAAATCAATGTGATCGGTTATTAATCTCAGTGTTACTGAGCTCTGCTAAAGCCTGAGTAGACTGATAAATCAATGTGATCGGTTATTAATCTCAGCGTTACTGAGCTCTGCTAAAGCCTGAGTAGACTGATAAATCAATGTGATCAGTTATTAATCTCAGCGTTACTGAGCTCTGCTAAAGCCTGAGTAGACTGATAAATCAATGTGATCGGTTATTAATCTCAGCGTTACTGAGCTCTGCTAAAGCCTGAGTAGACTGATAAATCAATGTGATCGGTTATTAATCTCAGCGTTACTGAGCTCTGCTAAAGTCTGAGTAGACTGATAAATCAATGTGATCGGTTATTAATCTCAGCGTTACTGAGCTCTGCTAAAGCCTGAGTAGACTGATAAATCAATGTGATCGGTTATTAATCTCAGCGTTACTGAGCTCTGCTAAAGCCTGAGTAGACTGATAAATCAATGTGATCGGTTATTAATCTCAGCGTTACTGAGCTCTGCTAAAGCCTGAGTAGACTGATATTTCAATGCGATCGGTTATTAATCTCAGTGTTACTGAGCTCTGCTAAAGCCTGAGTAGACTGATAAATCAATGCGATCGGTTATTAATCTCAGCGTTACTGAGCTCTGCTAAAGCCTGAGTAGACTGATAAATCAATGCGATCGGATATTAATCTCAGCGTTACTGAGCTCTGCTAAAGCCTGATTAGACTGATAAATCAATGCGATCGGTTATTAATCTCAGCGTTACTGAGCTCTGCTAAAGCCTGAGTAGACTGATAAATCAATGTGATCAGTTATTAATCTCAGCGTTACTGAGCTCTGCTAAAGCCTGAGTAGACTGATAAATCAATGTGATCAGTTATTAATCTCAGCGTTACTGAGCTCTGCTAAAGCCTGAGTAGACTGATATTTCAATGTGATCAGTTATTAATCTCAGTGTTACTGAGCTCTGCTAAAGCCTGAGTAGACTGATAAATCAATGCGATCGGTTATTAATCTCAGCGTTACTGAGCTCTGCTAAAGCCTGAGTAGACTGATAAATCAATGCGATCGGATATTAATCTCAGCGTTACTGAGCTCTGCTAAAGCCTGATTAGACTGATAAATCAATGCGATCGGTTATTAATCTCAGCGTTACTGAGCTCTGCTAAAGTCTGAGTAGACTGATAAATCAATGCGATCGGTTATTAATCTCAGCGTTACTGAGCTCTGCTAAAGTCTGAGTAGACTGATAAATCAATGTGATCGGTTATTAATCTCAGCGTTACTGAACTCTGCTAAAGCCTGAGTAGACTGATAAATCAATGTGATCGGTTATTAATCTCAGCGTTACTGAGCTCTGCTAAAGCCTGAGTAGACTGATAAATCAATGTGATCGGTTATTAATCTCAGCGTTACTGAGCTCTGCTAAAGCCTGAGTAGACTGATAAATCAATGTGATCGGTTATTAATCTCAGCGTTACTGAGCTCTGCTAAAGCCTGAGTAGACTGATAAATCAATGTGATCGGTTATTAATCTCAGCGTTACTGAGCTCTGCTAAAGCCTGAGTAGACTGATAATTCAATGTGATCAGTTATTAATCTCAGCGTTACTGAGCTCTGCTAAAGCCTGAGTAGACTGATAATTCAATGTGATCAGTTATTAATCTCAGCGTTACTGAGCTCTGCTAAAGCCTGAGTAGACTGATAAATCAATGTGATCAGTTATTAATCTCAGTGTTACTGAGCTCTGCTAAAGCCTGAGTAGACTGATAAATCAATGTGATCGGTTATTAATCTCAGTGTTACTGAGCTCTGCTAAAGCCTGAGTAGACTGATAAATCAATGTGATCGGTTATTAATCTCAGCGTTACTGAGCTCTGCTAAAGTCTGAGTAGACTGATAAATCAATGTGATCGGTTATTAATCTCAGCGTTACTGAGCTCTGCTAAAGCCTGAGTAGACTGATAAATCAATGTGATCAGTTATTAATCTCAGCGTTACTGAGCTCTGCTAAAGCCTGAGTAGACTGATAAATCAATGTGATCGGTTATTAATCTCAGCGTTACTGAGCTCTGCTAAAGCCTGAGTAGACTGATATTTCAATGTGATCGGTTATTAATCTCAGTGTTACTGAGCTCTGCTAAAGCCTGAGTAGACTGATAAATCAATGCGATCGGTTATTAATCTCAGCGTTACTGAGCTCTGCTAAAGCCTGAGTAGACTGATAAATCAATGCGATCGGATATTAATCTCAGCGTTACTGAGCTCTGCTAAAGCCTGAGTAGACTGATAAATCAATGCGATCGGTTATTAATCTCAGCGTTACTGAACTCTGCTAAAGCCTGAGTAGACTGATAAATCAATGTGATCGGTTATTAATCTCAGCGTTACTGAACTCTGCTAAAGCCTGAGTAGACTGATAAATCAATGTGATCGGTTATTAATCTCAGCGTTACTGAGCTCTGCTAAAGCCTGAGTAGACTGATAAATCAATGTGATCGGTTATTAATCTCAGCGTTACTGAGCTCTGCTAAAGCCTGAGTAGACTGATAAATCAATGTGATCGGTTATTAATCTCAGCGTTACTGAGCTCTGCTAAAGCCTGAGTAGACTGATAATTCAATGTGATCAGTTATTAATCTCAGCATTACTGAGCTCTGCTAAAGCCTGAGTAGACTGATAATTCAATGTGATCAGTTATTAATCTCAGCGTTACTGAGCTCTGCTAAAGTCTGAGTAGACTGATAAATCAATGTGATCAGTTATTAATCTCAGCGTTACTGAGCTCTGCTAAAGCCTGAGTAGACTGATAATTCAATGTGATCAGTTATTAATCTCAGCGTTACTGAGCTCTGCTAAAGCCTGAGTAGACTGATAAATCAATGTGATCAGTTATTAATCTCAGCGTTACTGAGCTCTGCTAAAGCCTGAGTAGACTGATAAATCAATGTGATCGGTTATTAATCTCAGCGTTACTGAGCTCTGCTAAAGCCTGAGTAGACTGATAAATCAATGCGATCGGTTATTAATCTCAGCGTTACTGAGCTCTGCTAAAGCCTGAGTAGACTGATATTTCAATGCGATCGGTTATTAATCTCAGCGTTACTGAGCTCTGCTAAAGCCTGAGTAGACTGATAAATCAATGCGATCGGTTATTAATCTCAGCGTTACTGAGCTCTGCTAAAGCTTGAGTAGACTGATAAATCAATGCGATCGGTTATTAATCTCAGCGTTACTGAGCTCTGCTAAAGCCTGAGTAGACTGATAAATCAATGCGATCGGATATTAATCTCAGCGTTACTGAGCTCTGCTAAAGCCTGAGTAGACTGATAAATCAATGCGATCGGTTATTAATCTCAGCGTTACTGAGCTCTGCTAAAGTCTGAGTAGACTGATAAATCAATGCGATCGGTTATTAATCTCAGCGTTACTGAGCTCTGCTAAAGCCTGAGTAGACTGATAAATCAATGCGATCGGTTATTAATCTCAGCGTTACTGAGCTCTGCTAAAGCCTGAGTAGACTGATAAATCAATGTGAACGGTTATTAATCTCAGCGTTACTGAACTCTGCTAAAGTCTGAGTAGACTGATAAATCAATGCGATCGGTTATTAATCTCAGTGTTACTGAGCTCTGCTAAAGCCTGAGTAGACTGATAAATCAATGCGATCGGTTATTAATCTCAGCGTTACTGAGCTCTGCTAAAGCCTGAGTAGACTGATAAATCAATGTGATCGGTTATTAATCTCAGCGTTACTGAGCTCTGCTAAAGCCTGAGTAGACTGATAAATCAATGTGATCGGTTATTAATCTCAGCGTTACTGAGCTCTGCTAAAGCCTGAGTAGACTGATAAATCAATGTGATCGGTTATTAATCTCAGCGTTACTGAGCTCTGCTAAAGCCTGAGTAGACTGATAATTCAATGTGATCGGTTATTAATCTCAGCGTTACTGAGCTCTGCTAAAGCCTGAGTAGACTGATAATTCAATGTGATCGGTTATTAATCTCAGCGTTACTGAGCTCTGCTAAAGCCTGAGTAGACTGATAAATCAATGTGATCGGTTATTAATCTCAGCGTTACTGAGCTCTGCTAAAGCCTGAGTAGACTGATAAATCAATGTGATCGGTTATTAATCTCAGCGTTACTGAGCTCTGCTAAAGCCTGAGTAGACTGATAATTCAATGTGATCAGTTATTAATCTCAGTGTTACTGAGCTCTGCTAAAGCCTGAGTAGACTGATATTTCAATGCGATCAGTTATTAATCTCAGCGTTACTGAGCTCTGCTAAAGTCTGAGTAGACTGATAAATCAATGTGATCGGTTATTAATCTCAGCGTTACTGAGCTCTGCTAAAGCCTGAGTAGACTGATAAATCAATGTGATCGGTTATTAATCTCAGCGTTACTGAGCTCTGCTAAAGCCTGAGTAGACTGAGAAATCAATGTGATCGGTTATTAATCTCAGCGTTACTGAGCTCTGCTAAAGCCTGAGTAGACTGAGAAATCAATGTGATCGGTTATTAATCTCAGCGTTACTGAGCTCTGCTAAAGCCTGAGTAGACTGATAAATCAATGTGATCGGTTATTAATCTCAGCGTTACTGAGCTCTGCTAAAGCCTGAGTAGACTGATAAATCAATGTGATCGGTTATTAATCTCAGCGTTACTGAGCTCTGCTAAAGCCTGAGTAGACTGATAAATCAATGTGATCGGTTATTAATCTCAGCGTTACTGAGCTCTGCTAAAGCCTGAGTAGACTGATAAATCAATGTGATCAGTTATTAATCTCAGCGTTACTGAGCTCTGCTAAAGCCTGAGAAGACTGATAAATCAATGTGATCGGTTATTAATCTCAGCATTACTGAGCTCTGCTAAAGCCTGAGTAGACTGATAAATCAATGTGATCGGTTATTAATCTCAGCGTTACTGAGCTCTGCTAAAGCCTGAGTAGACTGATAAATCAATGTGATCGGTTATTAATCTCAGTGTTACTGAGCTCTGCTAAAGCCTGAGTAGACTGATAAATCAATGTGATCGGTTATTAATCTCAGCGTTACTGAGCTCTGCTAAAGCCTGAGTAGACTGATAAATCAATGTGATCGGTTATTAATCTCAGCGTTACTGAGCTCTGCTAAAGCCTGAGTAGACTGATAAATCAATGTGATCAGTTATTAATCTCAGCGTTACTGAGCTCTGCTAAAGCCTGAGTAGACTGATAAATCAATGTGATCAGTTATTAATCTCAGCGTTACTGAGCTCTGCTAAAGCCTGAGTAGACTGATAAATCAATGTGATCGGTTATTAATCTCAGCGTTACTGAGCTCTGCTAAAGCCTGAGTAGACTGATAATTCAATGTGATCAGTTATTAATCTCAGCGTTACTGAGCTCTGCTAAAGCCTGTGTAGACTGATCAATCAATGTGATCGGTTATTAATCTCAGTGTTACTGAGCTCTGCTAAAGCCTGAGTAGACTGATCAATCAATGTGATCGGTTATTAATCTCAGTGTTACTGAGCTCTGCTAAAGCCTGAGTAGACTGATAAATCAATGTGATCGGTTATTAATCTCAGTGTTACTGAGCTCTGCTAAAGCCTGAGTAGACTGATCAATCAATGTGATCGGTTATTAATCTCAGTGTTACTGAGCTCTGCTAAAGCCTGAGTAGACTGATAAATCAATGTGATCGGTTATTAATCTCAGCGTTACTGAGCTCTGCTAAAGCCTGAGTAGACTGATAATTCAATGTGATCGGTTATTAATCTCAGCGTTACTGAGCTCTGCTAAAGCCTGTGTAGACTGATCAATCAATGTGATCGGTTATTAATCTCAGTGTTACTGAGCTCTGCTAAAGCCTGAGTAGACTGATAAATCAATGTGATCGGTTATTAATCTCAGTGTTACTGAGCTCTGCTAAAGCCTGAGTAGACTGATAAATCAATGTGATCGGTTATTAATCTCAGTGTTACTGAGCTCTGCTAAAGCCTGAGTAGACTGATAAATCAATGTGATCGGTTATTAATCTCAGTGTTACTGAGCTCTGCTAAAGCCTGAGTAGACTGATAAATCAATGTGATCGGTTATTAATCTCAGTGTTACTGAGCTCTGCTAAAGCCTTTCTGTAGTCCTGCCCTTCGTTTTTGTAACTCCGCCCCTGATTGTTTTCACCTGTCCCTCATTTTCCCTGTATACTTGAGCCCTGTGTTTGGTGCTTGTGTTTGCCGGTCTGTGTTTGATGTCTTGGTCTCCGTTTGTTGTGTTGATTCTGGTTTTTCTGTCTGTCCCCCGATCTGTCCGTGTTGGCTATATGAACCTGCACTGTTTTGACCACGACCCTGGATTTGCCCCTAATAAATCTCGCTTATCTCAGCACATGCATCCGCCTCCTCGCTCCCCGTTATACATATAGATAGATAGATAGATAGATAGATAGATAGACAGACAGATAGGTGTGTGTGTGTGTGTGTGTGTGTATACACTGCTCAAAAAAACAAAGGGAACACTTAAACAACACAATATAACTCCAAGTAAATCAAACCTCTGTGAAATCAAACTGTCTACTTAGGAAGCAACACTGACAATCGATTTCACAGCTGTTGTTCAAATGGAACAGACAACAGGTGGAAATTACTGGCGATTAGCAAGACACACTCAATAAAGGAGTGGTTCTGCAGGTGGGGACCACAGACCACTTCTCAGTACCTTTCTGCTTTCTGGCTGATGTTTTGGTCACTTTTGAATGTTGGTGGTCTTTCACACTCGTGGTAGCAGGAGACGGACTCTACAACCCACACAAGTGGCTCAGGTAGAGCAGCTCATCCAGGATGGCACATCAATGCGAGCTGTGGCAAGAAGGTTTGCTGTGTCTGTCAGCGTAGTGTCCAGAGGCTGGAGGCACTACCAGGAGACAGGCCAGTACACCACGAGAGGAGGAGGCTGTAGGAGGGCAACAACCCAGCAGCAGGACCGTTACCTCCGCCTTTGTGCAAGGAGGAACAGGAGGAGCTGCCAGAGCCCTGCAGAATGACCTCCAGCAGGCCACAAATGTGCATGTGTCTGCACAAACGGTTAGAAACCGACTCCATGAGGATGGTATGAGGGCCCGTCGTCCACAGATGGGGGTTGTGCTCACAGCCCAACACCGTGCAGGACGCTTGGCATTGGCTTGGCAAATTCGCCACTGGCGCCCTGTGATCTTCACAGATGAAAGCAGGTTCACACGGAGCACATGTGACAGACGTGACAGAGTCTGGAGACGCCGTGGAGAGCGATCTGCTGCCTGCAACATCCTTCATCATGACCGGTTTGGCAGTGGGTCAGTAATGGTGTGGGTGGCATTTCTTTGGAGGGCCGCACAGCCCTCCATGTGCTCGCCAGCGGTAGCCTGACTGCGATTAGGTACCGAGATGAGATCCTCAGACCCCTTGTGAGACCATATGCTGGTGCAGTTGGCCCTGGGTTCCTCCTAATGCAGGACAATGCTAGACCTCATGTGGCTGGAGTGTGTCAGCAGTTTCTGCAAGATGAAGGCATTGAAGCTATGGACCGGCCCACCCGTTCCCCAGACCTGAATCCGATTGAGCACATCTGGGACATCATGTCTCTCTCCATTCACCAATGCCACGTTGCACCACAGACTGTCCAGGAGTTGGCGGATGCTTTAGTCCAGGTCTGGGAGGAGATCCCTCAGGAGACCATCCTCCACCTCATCAGGAACATGCCCAGACGTTGTAGGGAGGTCATACAGGCACGAGGCTCAGTATTGTGTGTGGCCTCCACATTTTGACTTGTTTTAAGGACATTACATCAAAGTTGGATCAGCCTGTCGTGTGTTTTTCCACTTTAATTTAGTGTGTGATTCCAAATCCAGGCCTCCACTGGTTAATAAATTTGATTTCCACTGATTTTTGTGATTTTGTTGTCGGCACATTCAACTTTGTACAGAACAAAGTATTCAATGAGAATTTAATTCATTCAGATCTAGGAGGTGTTAGTGTTCCCCATTTATTTTTCTTGGTATGTATGTACAAAACTTCATATCTGCATTTTTGACGTTTTCCAGTCTTTGATGTAATTTGAAAAGGCCTGTAGTTTTTTACATCATGTGTAAATTTCATGATGAAGGGACCGAAAGAACCAAGCCAAAATGACTTGGAGAAAACTCTGGTTCCATTGACTTACACTACAAGTAAAGTAGGTTTTTCTTCTCCTGTAAGCTTACTATTTTGGAAATATGAGGTTTTGTTCTGACAGCAGTGAGATATATCTAAAGATTATATATATATATATATATATATATATATATATATATATAAACTAGCTGTGGCCCCTCAAACACATCAGCACCTGATAGCCACTGTCAGTTGGTGATCACTGAACCTTTGGGGCTGTTGTGCTGCTAGTGGTCCACAGGCTACTTTGAACGTGAGTAAATTCCCACTGAATAACTGGCTTCATTTATAAAAGATTTGCATACAACCTGACGTATAAACCTTTGGTAGCCAGCTTCTGGCACAGAAGCAGACAGGATTAGACAAGGGAGCAAAACTAAATACCTAGAGGGCACAGCTTCTTTCACCTGCCCACTGGATTTACCTCAGTAGAAATATAGCCTATAACATTAAAACCAAAAAGGCCTCAGCTGTCACTAATGGATGAGAGTTACCACGACTTAGTCAGATACTGCATATCACATGGCTCAGCTGAAGGGAGACAGCGCACAGCAGTGAGCAATGAACTCTTATGAAAGTTTAAAGTGAGTGGTGCAGCTTTCTAAGTGTTGACACTGTCATGTGATGCTCTCGCTCTCTCTGGATGGGTAGGATGACCCTTCCTGCCACCCATCGCTCAGTGTGATGCCAGCCAGTGAAGCCTAAAAGATGCCTTGGGGTACTAATGGGTGGAAGTGTATACAACTAAACAAGAGGAATTATTGGAAAAAAAAAGTCTTCACTAATTATTATGAAAAAACAAAAAATATTATTGGTGCAAGTTAAACTTCTCTTCTGTGGTAAAAAGCACTTGATTTTACACTCATTCAGGGATGAAGGTATGTGTTCTTGTTGGATCGTTATGTTTAAAATCTGCCTTTTTTGGGGTCCAAAAGACAGCATACAAATAAAAATATGCAGCTGATTCTTTTATTAAAGCCCAAAATATCACTTGTTGTGGATGTGGTTTATGTAATATATTGATTTTAGTTTATTTTCATCAAGTGTGATTTAATTTGAATTGGCCGTACGTGTTATGAGCCAAATATTAAGAGCAACACACTGTGTGTGTGAAATAAATGAACAAAAAAACTGTTAAATGACGATTTAAGTGGTTCAGGTGTACAGTTCAAGCCAACAAGAGGAGGATCTGCTGAACAGGAAAGTTGAAGTCGGGATTTGGAAGGTACTGATGGAGAGAAAGAAAAGCTGATAATACTCACAGAAATAACTGTGTAGTCAGAGGAGTTTAACTTCTTTTCCTGTGTGTTGCCCACTTTGACGTGAGTGATCTTGATCTCCTGGCCTGCCATAAGTGGCTCAGTTGTTGCCTCCTTCTGGAGTAACACTGTCACCCTGACACCAGCCTCCTCAATCACAATATCTCTCACAGGGATGTCTCCCTGAATCAGCCGGGGAGCGCTCAGCTAAAGAGGAAAAACAGAGTGAGGACAATAATAACTACCAATAGAGTGCCAGGGAAAGAGTGACACTCCTCAAAGATTGAATAATACTAATGATTATTTAATTATTAATTTAATTTTATTAACATTCTGCGCATCCCTACCATCATCACATCTGCATTATTTTATAAATAATAAAAAAATAAACACGTTTTAAGGGCTCCGGAACATCTCTAAGAGTTTGAGAGAGAATCCAGATTCAGGCCTCTCTGTATCTGGATCACTTTGACTTCCCATTTTTCCCTCTTTTTAAGGTAGTAAACCAAGAGTGAACCGACCTTGAGGAACATGAACAAACTGATGAACCAGGAAACATCATAATACTTACTGAAACAACTTTTCCTGTCAGGGTTATGTAGCCCTTTTTCACGTACAGTCCTGGATCATTCAGAGCTGCTCTCTCTGAAGAAGGATTGATGCTCTCTTTCACTTTACAAATTAATTTCTCATCCAGCTGCAGTGGAGCCATCCGGAGCACTTCTGTTTCATTTCCCAGGATCATTTCAGGGACTGGATGGTCCTCCTTCACTGTGGCGTTTTCTATAATGTAAGTCTCTCCCTCCTGTAGCTTAGAGATCTGATCCCCTTTAAGAGTAATCAGATAAACTGTAGTACCATCAGAGACGGAACACAGAGCCACATCTTCGCTCTCCGTGACTCTTACAGAGTCTCCGGAAATGACATATGTACTCGCGCGCTGCACAGTGCGCTTTACCGCACAGCGTACTCTGTACACTGAAGATGCTTCTGTCCTGGGGAGACAAAAAAATTAAAAATTAATGAAGTTTTGCCTAATTTCATATTTAAATTTAAATATACTGTATATCCTCTCCTTGGATCACCACCTTATCGTGGTGGAGGGGTTTGCATGCTTGAATGATCTTAGGAGCTATGTTGTCTGGAGCAAAAGCTCCTGGTAGGGTCTCCCATGGCAAACTGGTCCTAGGTGACAGGTCAGACAAAGTGTGATACATAATAACCCCTATGAAGACAGAAAAACAGGACTTGTGTACCCTGCCCGGAACAGGGTTACCGGGGCCCCACCCTGGAGCCAGGCCTGGGGGAGGGGCTCGCCAGCGAGCGTCTGGTGGCCGGGCATTTACTCATGGTGCCCGGCCGGGCCCAGCCCGAAGGAGTTACATGAGTCCCCCCTCCCATCGACCCACCACCAATGGGAGGGGCAGTAGTAGGGGTTCGGTGCGTTGTGGATCGGGCAGTGTCCGAAGGCGTGGGCCTTGGCGTTCTGATCCTCGGTTGCTGAAACTGGCTTTTGGAACTTGGAACGTTACCTCACTGGCGGGGAAGGAGCCTGAGTTGGTGCGCGAGGTTGAGAGATACCGGCTAGATATAGTCGGGCTCACCTCAACACACAGCTTGGGCTCTGGGTCCAATCTCCTTGAGAGGGGCTGGACTTTATTCTTTTCTGGAGTTGCCCATGGTGAGAGGCGGCGGGCAGGTGTGGGCTTTCTCATAGCCCCTCGACTCGGTGCCTGTATGTTGGGGTTTTCTCCGGTGGACGAGAGGGTAGCTTCCCTACGCCTTCGGGTTGGGGAACGGGTCCTGACTGTTGTCTGTGCTTATGCACCGAACAGCAGTTCAGAGTACCCAGCCTTCTTAGAGTCCTTGGGAAGGGTGCTTGAAAGTGCTCCTCCTGGAGACTCTATTGTCCTACTGGGGGACTTCAACGCTCACGTGGGCAATGACAGTGAGACCTGGAGGGGTGTGATTGGGAGGAATGGCCTCTCTGATCTGAACCCGAGTGGTGTTCAGTTTTTGGACTTCTGCGCAAACCACAGTTTGTCCATCACGAACACCATGTTTGAACACAAGGATGTCCATAAGTGCACATGGCACCAGGACACCCTAGGCCGCAGTTCAATGATTGACTTTGTAGTCGTGTCATCGGACTTGCGGCCATGTGTTTTGGACACTCGGGTAAAGAGAGGAGCTGAGCTGTCAACTGATCACCACCTGGTGGTGAGTTGGATCAGGTGGTGGGGGAAGATGCCGGTCAGACCAGGCAAGCCCAAACGCATAGTGAGGGTTTGCTGGGAACGTCTAGCAGAAGAACCTGTCAGATTGATCTTCAACTCACACCTCTGTCAGAACTTTGACCAGATATCGGGGGAGGTGGGGGACATTGACTCAGAATGGGCCATGTTCCGTTCCTCCATTGCTGAAGCGGCTGACTGTAGCTGTGGCCGTAAGGTAGTTGGTGCCTGTCGGGGCGGTAATCCTCGAACCCGGTGGTGGACACCCCAGGTGAGAGATGCCGTCAAGCTGAAGAAGGAGTCCTACCGGGCATGGTTGACCTGTGGGACACCAGAGGCAGCTGGCAGGTATCGACAGGCCAAGCGATCTGCGGCTTCAGTTGTTGCCAAGGCAAAAACCCGTGTATGGGAGGAGTTTGGTGAGGCCTTGGAAACTGACTTTAAGTCGGCTCCGAAAAGATTCTGGCAAACCGTCAGGCGACTCAGAAGGGGAAAGCAGTGTGCCACTAGCACTGTATATAGTGGAGATGGTGTGCTGCTGACTTCGACTGAAGACGTCATTGGGCGGTGGAAGGAATACTTTGAGGACCTTCTCAATCCCACCGACACGTTCTCCAGTGAGGAGGCTGAGTCTGGGGACATGGGAATAGGCTTGTCCATTACTGAGGCCGAAGTCGCTAAGGTAGTTAAGAAGCTCCTTGGTGGCAAGGCTCCAGGGGTGGATGAGATCCGCCCTGAGTTCCTCAAGGCTCTGGATGTTGTGGGGCTGTCTTGGCTGACACGTCTTTTCAACATTGCGTGGACATCGGGGGCGGTGCCACTGGATTGGCAGACTGGGGTGGTGGTGCCTCTTTTTAAAAAAGGGGACCGGAGGGTGTATTCCAACTACAGGGGAATCACACTCCTCAGCCTCCCTGGCAAGGTCTATGCAGGGGTACTGGAGAAGAGAGTCCGGCTTATAGTCGAACCTCGGATCCAGGAGGAACAGTGCGGTTTCCGCCCTGGTCGTGGAACACTGGACCAACTCTTCACCCTCTCCAGGATTCTGGAGGGTTCATGGGAGTTTGCCCAACCAGTCCACATGTGCTTTGTGGATCTGGAGAAGGCATTCGACTGTGTTCCCCGGGGTATTCTGTGGGAGGTGCTTCGGGAGTACGGGGTACATGGCTCTTTGTTACGAGCCATTCAGGCCCTGTACAAACAAAGCTGGAGTTTGGTTCGCATAGCCGGCAGTAAGTCAGACTCGTTCCCAGTGAGAGTTGGACTCCGTCAGGGCTGCCCTTTGTCACCGATTCTATTCATAATTTTTATGGATAGAATTTCTAGGCGCAGTCAAGGGATGGAGGGTGTCCGGTTTGGTGACCTCAGGGTCACATCACTGCTGTTTGCAGATGATGTGGTCCTATTGGGGACATCAGGCCGCGAACTTCAGCTTTCGCTGGATCGGTTTGCAGCCGAGTGTGAAGCGGCTGGGATGAGAATCAGTACCTCTAAATCCGAGACCATGGTTCTCAGGCGGAAAAGGGTGGAGAGCCCTCTCTGGGTCGGGGATAGGCTCTTGCCTCAAGTGGAGGAGTTCAAGTATCTCGGGGTCTTGTTCACGAGTGATGGTACAAGGGAGCGGGAGATTGACAGGCGGATTGGTGCTGGGTCAGCAGTGATGCGGGCTCTTTACCGGTCTGTTGTGGTAAAGAAAGAGCTGAGCCATAAGGCAAGGCTCTCGATTTACCGGTCGATCTACGTTCCCACCCTCACCTATGGTCATGAGCTTTGGGTAATGACCGAAAGAATAAGATCGCGAATACAAGCGGCCGAAATGAGTTTCCTCCGCAGGGTGTCTGGACTCTCCCTTAGAGATAGGGTGAGAAGTTCAGTCATCCGGGAAGGACTCGGAGTAGAGCCGCTGCTTCTTCACGTCGAGAGAAGCCAGCTGAGGTGGTTCGGGCATCTGGTTAGGATGCCTCCTGGACGCCTCCCTCGGGAGGTGTCACAGGCGAGTCCACCTGGGAGGAGACCCCGGGGAAGACCCAGGACACGCTGGCGCGACTATATCGCCCAGCTGGCCTGGGAGCGCCTCGGAATCCCCCTTGGAGAGCTGGTGGAAGTGGCTGGGGAAAGGGAGGTCTGGGCTTCATTGCTTAGGATGCTGCCCCCGCGACCCGAACCCCGGACAAGCGGAAGATAATGGATGGATGGATGGATGGGATATACTGTATATGTAATGTATATATTTCTGTATTTTTTAATAGATGTTTTTATCACTGCTGTCGGAACAAAACCTCGTATCTCAAAAATGGTCACTTTACAGGAGAAGGAAAAAACGTATATTACTTTCAATGTAAGTCAGTGGAACCAGATTATTTTCCAAGTCATTTTTGGCCATTTACTTTGGTCCATCCTTCATGAAATTTACACAACATGCATTTTCAAATTATGTCAAAAACATAATGTCATTTGGTAGAAACACTGACTTAGGTTAATTTTTCTTGACTGAATACAACCCCTGGCAAAAATTCTTCCAATTGTTTAATTTTGTGGAAAAAAGTTCATCACAGAGACTTAAGAAACCAATAAAAACAGGAAAGAAATATAATTGTTGTAATCAGTCACACTTGTGTTTTTAGACCAACAAGAGGAAAAAAAATATGGAATCACAAAATTCTGAGAAATATTATGGAATCACTCTGTAATTTGCAGTTCTAAAACAAACACCTGATTAAATCTGCTAGTTAGTCTTCAGTTAAAACCGAGTGCTCACACCTTGGAGAGCTGTTGCACTAAGTGGATAGACATGAATCACAGCTGCAACACAAGAGATGTCAGTAGAAACAAAGGAGAGATTTATAAAACTTCTTCAAGAAGGTAAATCATCACAGAATGTTGCAAAAGATGTTGATTGTTCCCAGTCGGCTGTGTCTAAAATCTGGACCAAGTACAAACAAGATGGGAAGGTTGTAAAAGGGCATTCAATAAATGCCAAAGTCTACATTGAAATTTTGGACACGTTTCTTATTCCATCAGCTGAAAGGATGTTTGATGATGACAAGGCATCCCATAATACAAGTTTAATACCAGGGGTTGTATTCAACTGATTACACCAGTAACACCAACGAAAATGCAAATAACACACTAAGCATTGTTACTAATCTAAACCCTGATACTCCCAGTTTACTCAGCATATCTACACACTGAGCTCCACTACTTTAGAGACTTTAGAGAGAACCTCAGGAAACAAACCAAATAAAGTCTCACCCCTCGCTCCAACCCCAGATAACCAAACTCTTACTTAGGGCACTTCATGTCCTTTTGGAAGAGCTGAAGGTAAAAGATGTGGACAAGCTATAAGATGGATGGAGACAATAGGAGGTATCATGAACCAGCCATGAAAAGCCTGAAGACCCAAACAGAATCAGGATATTCTGAAGGAGCACTATCCATATGGCCATTGGGAGTCAGAACCTTGAACTTCATGATGCTTGATGATAATAATAGTGGGCCTCATTCATCAACCGTTCATAAGGATGCATTTCTTCTATCTAAAACCCATTTATGCAGTGTTTCACAGGTTCTGACAGTCAGCAATATTTTCATATTTGTACATAAGTAAGAACAGAATCTACACACACTTGAGCACAAAGTTGAGTACAGTATGCTCTTTAAGACCACAACATGAGTCTGATGTAGACTTTTTCTCAAGAACACATTTAAGGAAAAACAAGATATTGGTGGAGAATGTGTGAGATAAATGCCTGAATAAATAATAAAGATGCTGTAAAAACCTGCTTCAATGAAAAGTCCATAATGACCTCAGATATAGTATTTGGTATTGGAATTTATAGGTTATAATAAAACAAAATTGATTGATTGTGTTTAACTGAATAAACAAAAGAAGACAAATGTGACAAAAGAACAGTTGAGAAAGACTCTGCTCACACCTGTGAAAAAAGAGCCATCATAAATAAAACATACTGTTACATTCTTGGATGTATCAACAACTAAATGATCTTGTTTGGTCCAAGTTGAATTTAATAGAATTTAAATTGAATTTGGCTTGGCAGTCTCAGTTAGTCATCTAAATTTGTATCTGTTTATTGTCTCATCAATTTATTAATAATATATTGAACTTCTATCTTGCTGTTATAGCTATAGTGACTACAAATAAATGACCACGAGGAACAACAGACCTGCTGGCTATACATTCTTCAAAGAATTCACCACAGCATTCACAACAGGATTCAACACAGCATCTGGCACAGCATCTGCCACAGCAACGATCAATCACTGCTACAATCAGGATGAAGGCAATGACACCCAAAGCTGTAATCTGGAAAAAAGACAGCACAGTACTGTCAGTATGTCCATACACACTGCTTAAACAACACAATATAACACCAAGTAAATCAAACTGTCCACTTAGGAAGCAACACTGATTGACAATCAATTTCACAGCTGTTGTGCAAATGGAACAGACAACAGGTGGAAATTATTGGCAATTAGCAAGACACACTCAAGGAGTGGTTCTGCAGGTGGGGACCACAGACCACTTCTCAGTACCTTTCTGCTTTCTGGCTGATGTTTTGGTCACTTTTGAATGTTGGTGGTGCTTTCACACTCGTGGATTTGGAGTCACACACAAAATTAAAGTGGAAAAACACACGACAGGCTGATCCAACTTTGATGTGATGTCCTTAAAACAAGTCAAAATGAGGCTCAGTGTTGTGTGTGGCCTCCACGTGCCTGTATGACCTCCTTACAACGCCTGGGCAGCTCCTGATGAGGTGGAGGATGGTCTCCTGAGGGATCTCCTCCCAGACCTGGACTAAAGCATCCGCCAACTCCTGGACAGTCTGTGGTGCAATGTGGCGTTGGTGGATGGAGCGAGACATGATGTCCCAGATGTGCTCAATCGGATTCAGGTCTGGGGAACGGGCGGGCCGGTCCATAGCTTCAATGCCTTCATCTTGCAGGAACTGCTGACACACTCCAGCCACATGAGGTCTAGCACTGTCCTGCATTAGGAGGAACCCAGGGCCAACTGCACCAGCATATGGTCTTACAAGGGGTCTGAGGATCTCATCTCGGTACCTAATGGCAGTCAGGCTACCTCTGGCGAGCACATGGAGGCCCTCCAAAGAAATGCCACCTCACACCATTACTGACCCACTGCCAAACCGGTCATGCTGAAGGATGTTGCAGGCAGCAGATCGCTCTCCATGGCGTCTCCAGACTCTGTCACGTCTGTCACATGTGCTCAGTGTGAACCTGCTTTCATCTGTGAAGATCACAGGGTGCCAGTGGCGAATTTGCCAATCCTGGTGTTCTTTGGCAAATGCCAAGGGTCCTGCACGGTGTTGGGCTGTGAGCACAACCCCCATCTGTGGACGTCGGGCCCTCATACCATCCTCATGGAGTCGGTTTCTAACCGTTTGTGCAGACACATGCACATCTGTGGCCTGCTGGAGGTCATTTTGCAGGGCTCTGGCAGTGCTCCTCCTGTTCCTCCTTGCACAAAGGCGGAGGTAGCGGTCCTGCTGCTGGGTTGTTGCCCTCCTACAGCCTCCTGCTCTACCTGAGCCACTTGTGTGGGTTGTAGAGTCCGTCTCCTGCTACCACGAGTGTGAAAGCACCATCAACATTCAAAAGTGACCAAAACATCAGCCAGAAAGCAGAGAGGTACTGAGAAGTGGTCTGTGGTCCCACCTGCAGAACCACTCCTTTATTGAGTGTGTCTTGCTAATTGCCAGTAATTTCCACCTGTTGTCTGTTCCATTTGCACAACAGCTGTGAAACTGATTGTCAGTGTTGCTTCCTAAGTAGACAGTTTGATTTCACAGAAGTTTCATTTACTTGGAGTTATATTGTGTTGTTTAAGTGTTCCCTTTATTTTTTTGAGCAGTGTACATGAGTAGTCACTTCATTATGTATGCCTCCTTGAATGTACATTTGTCCATTTTATCAGCTTCACTGACCACATAGTCTCATTTTGTAGCTCTACACTTACAGACTGTAGTCCATCTGTTTCTCTGATACTTTGTTACCCTAATTTTGGAAATTAATGTTTTTTCTCATTTATTTTTCTTTTGATGTTTCCTTATGCAAGTGGATTGTGTTAAATCTAATCTACTCAGAAATATCTCCTGAAAAATCACTGGTGCACTAGATATTATTATTATTATTATTATTATTTTTTTTTTTTTTAACAATAATATAAAAATACTGTACATAAGGCACAGTTTGACTGGAAATTAATACAACTGCATTTCCAAAAAAGTTGGGACGCTGTGTGGAATGTAAATTAAAATAGGATGGAATGATCTGCAAATCACATAAACCATATTTTTAAAGGAAAATACTTCAAAGACAACAAATCAAATGTTGAAACAGAAATTTCATTGCTTTTTGAAAATCTGCCCATTCTGAATTTGATGCCAATACCATGTTCCAGTAAAGTTGGGACGGGGTCTGTTTACCGCTGTGCTTCATCACCTCTTCTTTAACAGCACTCTAAGTGTTTGGGAACTGAGGAGATGCTGCTGTAGCTCTGAAAGTGAAATGTTTGCCATTCTTGATTCATACAGGATTTCAGCTGCTCAACAATTTGAGGTCTCCTTTGTCGTATTTTTCATTTCATAATAACAAATGTTTTCAGTGGTGACCAGTCTGGACTGTAGGCTGGTCAGTTTAGCCCTGGACTCCTTTTATATGGAGCAGTGTTGCTGTAATACACGCAGAATGTGGTTTGACGTCGTCTTGCTGAAATAATCAAGGCCTTCCTTGAAAAAGACATCGTCTGGACGGCAGCAGATGTTGATAAAACATGTTTATATCATTCAGCTTTAATGGCACCTTCACAGATGAGCACGTCACCCAGGCCATGAGCACTAATGCCCCCCTAAACCATCATGAATACTGGCTTTAGAACTGAGCACTGATAACAAGCTGAGTGGTCTTTAGCCGGAGCACGCAGTGTCCATGATTTCCTAAAAGAATTTCTAATGTTGATCCGTCAGACGACAGGACACTTTTCCACTTCCCCTCAGTCCATTTTAAATGAGCTCGGGCCCAGAGAAGGTGGCAGCGTTTCTGGATCCTGTTTATATTTGGGTTCTTCTTTGTGTTTTAGAGTTTAACAGCGTTTGTGGATGCAGTGATGAACTGTGTTCACAGACAGTGGTTTTCAGAAGTGTTTCTGAGCCCATGCAGTGATTTCCACTACAGAATCATGTCTGTTTTTAATGCAGTGCTGCCTGAGGGCCCAAAGATCACGGCCAGCAGATACTGGTGTTCAGCCTCGTCCCTCACAGACAGAGATTTCTCCAGATTCTCTGAGTCTTTAATGATATTCTGCACCGTAGACGATGGAAAGCAGAAGCTCTTTACTGTTTTACATTGAGGAACGTTCTTCTTGAGTTGTTGCTCTATTTGATGGTGCAGTCCTTCACAGAGTGGTGACCCCTCCTCCTCTTTACTTCTGAAAGACTCCGCCTCTCTGAGATGCTCTTTATACCCAATCATGTTACTGACCTGTTGCCAAACAACCAACTGGTGTTTTTTTAGCATTACACAGCTTTACCAATGTTTTGTTCCCCTGTCCCAACTTTTTGGAATGTGTTGGCATCTAATTTGAAAATGAGCAAATATTTTTCACTTTTAACATTTAATGTTATCTTTGTACTGTTTTCAATTAAATATAGGGTTTAATCAGGTTTGATTTGCAAATCATTGCATTGTGTTTTTATTTATATTTTGCACAGTGTCCCAACTTTGTGAAAATGGGGTTGTACTTTTGCACTTTTTGTGACTGAATACTGTAAGCAGGGAAGGTTCTCCACCCAGACATGAATAAAAGCTTTCTTCAGTGCTGAAGTACTGAGGTGGATACTAAACCAATCATGTTTCCTTTGAAAATATTTTTGCCCAACTTCTCAGTGTTCTATTAATCTATTAATGATTTTAGATGACAAATTTCACATATATGCATGTAATATAATGTAGCTGATCAAAAAATATAACAAAAAACATTCCAAATGCTATTTTTGCTGTTTGTTTGTTTGTTAGTTTGCCTCATCATTTCATGTTAGTTAGGTAACAAATGTTTCAAAATGAGAAGTTATTAACTGCAATGTCCCTTTAATTATAAAATGATGATGTTATTGCTGCCAAAAATGTAATTAGGCTACATAAGTTGTTAACGTAACTAATGCCTTTTATTTAGTGGTCTAATATGAGTTTTTTGGGGGGCTTATAAGCCATTAGAATATATGCCTTTCAATGATTTATGGAGAAAATTTGAAAAATCAATTGACTTCTCTTTTAAGTAAAAGTAGCTTAGATAGATAGATAGATAGATAGATAGATAGATAGATAGATAGATAGATAGATAGATAGATAGATAGATAGATAGATAGATAGATAGATAGATACTTTATTGATCCCGAAGGAAATCTAGGAAATTTAGCTTACCTTAGATACATAAATTGTAAACTTCTCCCTGGAAGTCGTTGTTGAGTTCCACTGGCACAATGTGTTTACACAGGCCAAATATCTGCCATCACCAAAGAACAAGACCAGCCAAACAACAAGTGGAACTGTACAGGTCAGAAATTTCGCGCAGCATGTATAACTGCATTTGGAACAATTCTGATGCTGTGGAGTTCCAGAATCAGACCAGATGTTGGACTTCCACAAGTAAACGCCAAAGGCAATGGCAAGAATCAGAGGTATCATCAAGTAAAAAACAAAAAATGCGGTAGCAAATTTACATCCAAAAGGGCACACGAAGTCTTGCTCAACGAATTTTTCTAAAACAACAAGAACAAGGTTGACCATCCCAAAGCTACGCCATGGGTGGTCTTGCAATAGTACAATAAGTCTTGATAATACCATTTTTAAGGAATATAGCACAAAACTGCCAACATGGAATCTAAACGGGTCCTGCAGTGCTGAGATCAGCTTTAAGCCTGATACAGACTGCTCTGCGACAATATGGTAAGGTCACGTTTCTACAAGAGAAAAACAGGAAGCTGTGTCGTCATCATCACAGACAGACACTGCTGGTGATGCTTGTGGATGCAGAGTTTGATATGACATTTGGTGATCATGCAAACAAGTTATTAACTAGTGCAATTCCTAGAGATTCCAGAAATTTCAGAGTTCACTGTCATTCCCATTTGAAGTGTCAGGAACTGACACAATCATCTTGGTTCCAAAACTCAGGACAGATAAAATAAGATTACTTGCTGAACAAGGCTTTTCCAGTTTGTTCCTTATTACTATATAAACGATATATATTATAAATAAAGTAAAAAAATAAGATAAAAATATAAACTCTATCCTTCACAAAATATAAAAAACAATATAAACATTTATAAATACATAAAAAGCTCAAACTTTTACACTGTAAGGATATTTCGCCTACAGTTCACATGAAGTACTGCACATGAGCTACTGGTTTATGCTCTACATGGGATTGATGAGAAGTTAACAATATAAACATTAGAAATAGAAAGCAAGAAATCTTTACACTATAGAAAAAAAAATGATATTGAGTTATATTGCACGCAGGACATGGTGACGACAAAGCTGACATTTTTAATGAGATGCTGCTACCCCAGCAGAACCCTCGATAAAAGATGGCTGATGTCACAACGGTTTCAAAGAAGGTCCTCAGGAGCGCCCCCTGCATTCCAACCACCTCAGTTTCCTGAGCAGGTGGAGTCTAGTGTTCTCTAGTGTCTAATGTTTTCTGACAAGTTGAGTCTATTGATGAGGGGAAATCCTCATAGAAGTATATCCGGCAAAAACAAAGAGTACAATATATCTTACTCCTGACCATAGTGAGGAAATTGGGAGAGTTAACGCTAGTATGGCTGCTTCTGCTGTTTAGTCTTATCTTCTCTGTGTTTTCTCCGAGCTACCACTGTGTTTATTTTGATATCCGAAGAACACAATCTAACCAAGCCGAAAAACAGTGCTTCCAACAATAAAGGAATCCTTTTGCATTTTTAAAACAGTGATAGAAAACCTGAAAGCACAATGAATGTCCCAACTTTACATCTACAAGCTGATCTTGAGAACATTATTATTTTTGTTTTATGATCGGTATTTTATTGAACATTTTATAATGAGCACAATTTACAAAGGTGTAAATATCATATAAATATAAATAGTAAATATCACAAAGTGAGCAGCAGGGAAAAGAAAGTTACGGTATGTTATTATTATAATTATAATATCAAAGAGGTACAACATTGTTTATTTTCAAAACAGAAAGAAAAAAAGAAATAGCAATAATAATAATAAATAATAATAAAACAAACCAACAAACAAATAAAGATAAATAAATAAAAGGAGGGTGTATATGTAGTGCTACTACCTTAACAGATGTGATTTGATCATTTGGACAGGTGTGCGCTATGAGGTGGGGTCTGCTGAGTCTGAACCAATATGACCTAGGAACTTCTTAAAATACTGATTAGGTGTCCCTATCAGCCTGAAAGAGAGTCTTTCATAGGAGGCCACTCTATTTAATAACTCGTACCATTCACTTAAGGTGGGAGCCTGAGACGACTTCCAGTGTCTCAATAGTAGCCTCCTGCCTACCATAAGAGCTGTCTGGATCCAGTCACAGTCATGATCAGTCAAGGAAATCAAAGGGCCTGGATCCCCCAAAACATATAGGCTGGGTAGATAGGGATACTGTGGATCTTGATAAAATGATGCTACTGTTGCCTATGGGGACAGGCTGATGATGCAACTCTTGCGGCAGATTTCAAGAAAGAGCTTGTTTTATGGCCTAGTATGGGGCTTGTTAGGTTCATTGGCTTAACTTAGCTGACTAACAGGTGCTGGCTAAGTTGTACCTGATTCTCCATTATTATCTATTAATGTGGGTACATATGGGACTTTATTCATTATGGAATTGTGGATTGTATTCAAAATGTGAACTGATTCTTTTTTGACTTACAACCTAAGGAATGGCACATATGAAGAAACCACTGGGTAAGTAAAAGAACTGAAGAGATGGCAGAATAGCTGATATTTAGTACAAGTTAAAGCAGGATTGAATGCAATACTTGCACTAATCTCGTTTTAATTGTAGTTGTTGAAAGTGAGGCTAAATCTAAGTGCTCAGAAACACTGTGAAATGATGCTGATGTGTCCAAATAGCACAAATGTGGGTAAAAAGTTTACATCTCCATGCTCTGCCCATAATGCAGTGTTCAGCAGGAACTACTAATAGGTTGGGCAAACATAGAAAACAATAGAAAAATCCCAATCAGCTTAATGAATATAGACTGGAGTTTAGATTTGCTACATGATTAAAATTCTATGCTACCAAGCAAGACTGTGTTGAATGTAGTCTAATAAAACTGCAAGTTGGAAGAGACAATGAATTTATCTAAATATATTGTTATGATGAAAATGCTGAAACCTAAAAAATTGATGGTGTTTATTCATGTAGTAGTAGTGAAGGAGATGCCAGTGATGGCTGTTAAAGCTCAGGCCGAAGCCTTCCATGAGATCATAAATGTTAACATGGAAAATAACGAAGCAGCAATGCAGAAACCTCTGGGTAAGAAACAAGGTAATAAGGCAGGTAAGTGGGGTAATAAGACAGGCAAGTGTCTTAGAAGAAACACTGGATGAACTGTTGAGTGTGATACTATATCCCAGTATATTTAGAAGTGCAGATTAATAGCTAGAATATTGTTGATGTGGGGGTACAGTCATTAGTGTACAGTAAGAAGAGCAATGGTGAGAGGACACAACCCTGTAGAGCACCAATACTGATGATCTGGGTGTTTGAGGTGAACTTCCCCAAGCTCGTATCTTAACATACAGCCCACGTCCAGATAAGGATAGTAAATGAAACTTATCTTGAAAATAACTGAACTATAAAATTGATGGAATCCCTCTTATATTGTAGGAAAAGACATGGTCAGGATATCCGACATTAAAGCTCGGTCTGAATGTGGCACTAAAGTGCAGGGTAAGTGATGAACATGAGCTACTAATGACATCAACAAAACAGCACATGAAGGTGGATCTTAATCCTGAAACTAAAGGAACACTATAAAGACAAAAGTATTGGGACACACCTCTTAATCAGTGAATTCGGGTGTTTCATTCAATCTGATTGCTATAGGTGTATAAAATCAACCACTTAGCCATACAGCCTGCCTTTACACAAATTAAAGAAAGAATGGGTCTAAAGAACCACTGAATTTGAGCGTCATGACGTAATAGGATGTTACTGTTAAAACAAGTCAGGTCATGAAATTTCTTCCCTCCTCGTTATTCCATGATCAGTTGTGAGTGGTTTTATTAAAAGTAAAAGCATTTAGGAACCACATCAACGAAGTGTCAGATCACGTAAAGTTAGAGTGGGTTGCTGAGTTCTAAGATGCATAGACCAAGTAACCAGTGCTCACTGACTCAATAACTGCAAAACCTCAGACCTCCTCTGGCTTCAACATCAGCATTACAACTGTGAGTCAAGAGTTTCATGACATGAGGTTCTATGGCCAACCAGCTGCCCACAAGCCTTAAATCACCAAGCACAATGCTGAGCGTCGAATGCAGTGGTGTAAAGTGGCTTGATACTCAGGGTTCATCCTCTGCCTTTTCACAGAGGCACCGGACACCTAAGATCTAGGAGCTCTCATGACCTCAACATTCCCACTATGGTCATTATCGCTCCTGTCCGCTATGGGCTGACAAAAGCCAAAACTGCTTAGACTTAGTCTCGAATCAGGTTTTCCCTAGAAACCAGGTTCCACCAAATGACTTGTAAAATTTGCTGTTTGAAATAAGCTGAAATTTTATATGGACTGCTCCCTAATTATGTATGTTTTTCTCACCATGAGTACCTGTCTGCATACTCCTTATTGTCGGCTTATTGATCTCTTGTGCTACAGCACTGTTTTACTAGGGCCAAGTTTAGTAATTGTTCCAAAACTGTGAAGTGCAGCTCCTTGTTCTGATATGAGGTCCACAGTACCATCTTAAACAAATGTATAGACTGTGTATTCCCTTTGTTAGTAATCTCGATACATCATGCTCACTCCCAACTGGTAAAGATGCTCCTGTCTGATATGTTGCAGTGTGGTTTCTTTAGTAGCAATGCTGTGAAGGTGAATAAACTCAACCAGAATTTACACAGTCTAATAACCAATATGATAGAAAATAATGTTACGACTATAGAATTAATAAGATCAAATTCACCACAGTTCCCCCCTTTTTTGGGACATTTACGTCTCAAAAAACCAAGGAAGGGCTCTTACTAGCATACTTTAAGTACATGGAGTGCGAGAACGAAAAACCTGTCAGGCAGCTTTCTTTCTTAAATGTCCATCAAACAATCTAGACAGGAAAAAGTCTCTCGCGGTCCTCCTGCCCTGAGCAACCACCTATTGTACTCCATGTCAATCTTAAAAGGATGATAACAAATCACTTAAAATGTAATTAGCAAATACATATGAAACCTCAGAAAATAAAACCTCAGAAAATAAAAAATGTCCACCTTCCAGCTGGTCGACCCATCGGACTTTCCAGCAGACCTATCCCTGCCTAACAACCATATCCCTAGCAATCGAGAAAAGAAAAAAAACATCTGAGGTCCCAAAGTACTTACCCCATAACAGAAACATCATTCTTCAAACAGGTACAATAAACAGAATATCACCAATTATAACATAATGGAACACAAACAAATACTTGTAAAGGTATACATAAACATAAGAATGTGTCACACTGAAGCGCCTCCTTGACTCTGGACAGTCCATCACAGCATCGTGGTGTCAATGATGTCGTGAATAGGAACATCCTCCAGTCCACTTTATTCTCTCTGTCAGGACAAGTTCCTTCAGCATTCCCAGAGGCCTTTCCCCCCTTTTTTCTCTCATACTAGAGGAAAGAAAGAAAGCACCAGCCAGTATCTTTTTGCAGAACCACAGACATACAGTAATATATTGATTAATACATTAGTTAATATAAATCAAATAAATGGAAATTAATTATCCCATTACATAATGACAAAAGACAAGAATAAATGTCAAGATTATAATAAGCTCAATACTCAAATTGGATATTTATCCATTAATTTAGGTGTTATCACTTCTTCCTCTTCTATATCAGTCATCTGTAAGACTGACAACTGACCATTTTCCCCTGGCATCACAACTCCTACCCATCTCAATATCATAGCTTTCGCACAGGTCAATATCAGCGTACAAAAACAAAACATTGCACACAATGATATAACCACTGCTATCAAAACCTGAACTATAGCTGACCCCAACGGACCCAACCTCTCTAACAACCAAGCATTAGCTGACCATCCAGCTCCCTCAGAAGGACCAAATGCATCTCTTATATGTTTCAGTGCATCTATAACATTAGTTATGTTATCAGTGCTATCAGGAATTAAAGTATAACAGTCGTCTCCTGTCAAATTCAAAGCCACACAAAGACCTTGTTTAGCTAAAATGTAATCAAGCGCCATATCATGTTTCAACAATGTCAATCTATGACTCTTTTGAGTATTGGACAAATATTCAAAACCCTTTATTGTCTCATTTGCAAAAGCTTGTAATGTATAAGTAAGATTATCAATATGATCAGCCAAAAACGTCACACCATACCATGGAAATATTCCAATTCCCCACTTCTCTCCAAGACTTATTCTCCAATGATAGGCTTCCAAGTCATGAAATTTTGCCATTTCTCTTTTCCTCCTACTTCCCAAACGACCACTTGATGAGTTCTCACGAGGAGCTTGTCCTATCCCTACAGTAAAAACCTCATACGGTAGCTTTAACGTTGCCATATAACAACAACCTGTCCATCCATATGGCAAAAATATATAAGCTTTATCACCACAAATCCACCAAATGTCCAATAGTTACATTTCCTGGTGAAATTTGATTCCTTACCATTAAAGTTACACTCGACTTTGGCTTTGGTAAATGAAAAACTACTTCATGTAAGTTTTCCCAAGGATACTTTGTACGATCACCCAAAGTCATCATATAACACATTACACTCTGATATTCCCATAAACACCCCTGGACCTCCACAAGTGTTATTTGAGCAAAAACACTTGTCAGCCTGCACTGGTTTCACCTCTATTGCCTCAGGAATCGCCGTTGTCACATCCTCATGCTGATCCAGTAAATTTATGTATGGCAAGTTACTTAACCAAGCACATTCTAACTGGGGTCTAAACAAATTCGATGATATAGCCATCCATCTATTTTGTGGCGAGCGTTGATGGTATAACAACCATGATACTACATAATATTGACATTTGATAGCTAATGGTTCCGGCACCGCTTCTAAAATTAAAGACCATGAACCTGGTGCTGGAACCTTCTCTACACATGGACCATCCACTTTACTCACTGATCTCACAGAATGAGTCAACTGCTGAAACCATAAATTTCTCCCTGCAAATGGGTCTGCTATTTTCATTGCTGAGGAATCAAATCCATATGCTTTCCACTTAGCTTCTCTCTTCTGTAATGCATGATAATGGTCAATCATATCTTCTGATATCCAATCAGGATCAAAAAACTCATCATCCACCATTGGTTCTCTAATTTCAAAAGTCTCATTACTAGTCTTCACACTAGACTCTATCTTTAGCATAGACTTCTGAGTTACATTTACCCCCTCTTTACATTTTAATGATGTCATATCAAATGTCTGTGTCACATTTACAGAGTTCATAGGCAACAAAGATGTTGTCTCTGTTTCATTAGCCAAAATTAGCCTTGTCCTATCTTCACTTGTAATGTTTCCTGAAGTGACAATAGTAGAAGCTGTCACCACTGCTATAGTAACATTCAACCCCTTCAGAGACATAGCTAAAGCAGTAGCCTGTATTGATGTATTAACACTCTTAGTTATTTCCTGAGCTAAAGTAGTGACCCTCATCTGTGTATTATTCACCCTTGGAGTGGTTACTGTAAGTAATTCCCCCTGAACACTCCTCACAGCTGTAAGTACTCCAGTAGGACTCACATCTTTTAACACAACTACCACCTTACGAGTTATGTAGCCTTCTCTCCACCCCTTACTAGATGGCACAAACTTAAAATGTTGCTTGAAATAAGTACATGTATATTCTCCCTGATCTTCCCATGTGACATTACGCACAAAAAGTGAACAATCATTCTTAACTTTGAACCACCTCATGGCATTATATAAAAGATACTTCCTCTGATCATGAGGACCTGCTTCAACGTCAGGTCCCTCTAACAGCACCTCTTCACCACGACTATTTCTCCACTGAGGAGGGTTATTAACTCCAACATTAAATCTCTCACATCGACAGGGAAGATGAACCCCTCTTCCTATTTTAGCTCTAACTACCGTCTTTAAAGGATCTGGTGTTGTCAAAATTATCTGAGAAGCTTCTGTAGTTGAATGTGACTCATCTAGCAGAGTTATGTTATCTAAAATCCTTTCTCCCTCAATTCTCGTACCGTTTGGGTCTAACTCTTTTCCGAACTGGCCTTGGACTCCTCCTTCTAACTGAACCCCCTGATGCTCCTGCAGCTGAGTTACTGCCCTTTGTGGCCTTTGACGCTTCACACTCCACTGAAATAGGTTCTGCTGTTTCTGGGACATACTGGAAGTCAATGTCACCAAACCTTCTTTCCTGTCCATTAACTGCAGAGTCACTTCTGGCATCATCAGAAGTGTACACAACATCATCAACATCTTCCACCCCATGGACAATCTCACCTTCTGAAATTTGACTCTGGAAATCTTTATGCATTTCGACTTCTTCACATCGTTCTGCATTCCCGTCTGACTGTCTTGAACCCTCATCATGACTCTAACAGTTCTCAAATCTCCTCTTTTAACCCTAAGATATATTTTAAACTTTTGGAGCTCGTACAAAGGTCTGTCCACCCCTGCATCCACACCCGAACATACTCTCCAGAACCCCCACTCAGGCCACCCACCATGAAGCCCGCTCGCCCCCTGACAGCATGACAGAGAGTGACTGCAGAATAGCACCTATCTGCAATTAGAGACCCGAGCAAAATCAAATCTGAACTCCCAGGGGACACTTTTCAGTGGTCACCCTCAGAGCATACTCAAAAATGACCAGCCCAAGTACAGTAACCCCAGCATTGGAACCCCCTGGGACCATTCCCATGGAGACCGTACTCAAATCCTGGGTATATTGAGAACTGGCCCGGCCGTGCGCTGACCGGAGTCAGACTCACTCAGTCTTGAGACTGTCTTAGGATTTCTGCCGTTTCAGAGTCACCCTAATCAGGTCGAGAGAGGCACAAAAGCCACACAGCACAGCACCCCAGAATAGAAAAAGCTCTAGAAGAGATGACCAGGCACGAACACAGACAACAGACCGACCCAGCACCAGTCCAATACTATTCTCACCTATATTAGCAAATACTCTCCTACTAACCAGCAAACAAACATATATACCCTATTTTAAACAATCTTTCTCAGGGGCTTATAGGGATCACTTAACTTACATGTCCTTTCAAAAAGGCTCATTTTCTATCAAATCCCCCTTGAAAGCTCATGATTTTTATTCCTAATTTATTAACAAATGCTCTCCTCATTTACCCTAAACAATAAAAGTCCTCGTTAGGGCTCATGAAAACTCCTAATACGTCCTTTGTGGGGTTTATAAACTTTAATCTCACTATGTCCTCCTTATAAGAGGCTCATAATTTTATTTCTATCAAGTCCCCAACAAAGGCTCATAGATTTATTCATGTTCATAAAGTACACATTAACTAATTCTAAACTGTCCCCTTGGAGGCTCATAAAGTTTCAACAATACAATAAACGATTTCCTTTTCTTCATTAATACACAGCTTTCATACATTCACTCTTCATCCACACAGCAGATCTGCATCTTAGAAACTGACACACTCAGAAAACTTAACCACACACGCATATTCAACCAACGCACACACATAGCTGCACAGACACAACCAACACACACACATAGCTGCACAGACACAACCAACGCACACACATAGCTGCACAGACACAACCAACACACACATATAGCTGCGCAGACACAACCAACACACACACACAGCTGCACAGACACAACCAACGCACACACATAGCTGCACAGACACAACCAACGCACACACATAGCTGCACAGACACAACCAACACACACATATAGCTGCGCAGACACAACCAACACACACATATAGCTGCGCAGACACAACCAACACACACACATAGCTGCACAGACACAGAAGCTGCTTCGCACACACTGAGAAAGAAACAGAGGAGGGGTGCTTAGCCCACACACACAACTTGTGTTGTTAACTGGCCCCCCTTTTTTCGCAGACAGAGAGAGAGAGAGAGAAAGAGAGAATGACTAGTTTTTTTTTTTCACAACACACACAGACTATTTCAACAAGACCCACAAATTCAACATAAAAATTCTCTCACACAGGGACTGATCATTTCCCATTCATTCATACCCTAGACGCATGCGTTATGACCGCTTTCCTTTATGTTCCTTATCCTTTAAAAACTCTAAATTTATGCTACCTTTGAGACAAAGTTATCCTAACGACAAGACAGCATCCATCCCGAGTGGCCAACTACAGGCGAGGGGCTTCTTTCTACGCCGGATTTGCAACTTTAACCTCCAGTCTTATAAACTCATTATAAAACTGACCTTGGAATCAACTAATAATAATCGAGGTTTTTATCGGCCTGCCTATTGCAGCCTCTTACAAGAGGGCTTTTTTCCCCATTTGCGGCCCCTTTTCCTTTACTCTTTTCCTTTTTACACTTCACTTTACTTCTTCTCTTTGTTCCTTCACTTTTCTCTATTACCTTTAACTACCGAATTCCCTAGGCCCAGGGTGTTCTCCCCCAAATATAGACTATTACACTTATTCCTCAAGGCTTTCAAAGTTTCACACTGTGGTGAATGGAAAACACATGACTTACTGTCAACGAGATAAAAAGGACCCTAATCTACGTTACGCTTGCATGGTGTCAATCAATCCCACTTCTAGTGTTACTCCTAGGGTATTAACTTCTTCTTAACTCTATTTACTCTTTTCTACTCTTTTTCCCTTTATTCTACCATACTCCCCCCTGTTGCAGCGTATTACAACGCAACACAACAAAATTTTAGAACGAAGAGGCAAACCCACAACCAAGACAGCATGGCACACCCACACAAAGCTCTTTAACGGTGCGACCAAACCGCACAACAGAACAGCACAGCCTCACCGGATGGACCAGCGCTCAAACATGTGAGAAAAACTCACCCTTTCCTGTCGACAATAGGAGCGGAAGTTGATGCGTTGAGACAAACGTCTGCACCTGCCGGTCACAGCAACGTCCGAAGTTCGTGACGCCAAATACTTGTGGTTTCTTTAGTAGTGATGCTGTGAAGGTGTAGGAACAAACTCTTCGGTGACACTGTTTATTAGCATTGAGAGGTCGAAGTCACAGACAAGCCTTCGTGAGCCAGCTTGGAGAGAAGAGCCAAAATTCTCTGACACATACATTCCAACTCCTGGTTTTATACCGGTGTGGACATCTGGGTTCTGTCAAAATTTCGATGTATGGATCTTCTTCAGCCAAATTTAGTATAAACATACATTCTTGTCCAGAGTAGCCCTAGTCGTCTAACCCCCATATATAGCATTTGTTGACGTTCAAGGGGCCCCTTTCCTGTCCAGCTTCCTCCTGCATCAGCTCCACCATTTCAGTCAGAGGCCCACAGAATAAACTCAACCAGAATCTACACAGTCTAATAACCAATATGATAGAAAATAATGTTACGACTATAGAATTAATAAGATCAAATTCACCACAGCAGGAAGTCAGGTCCCCAATTGAGAGCTTGCTCCTGGAGAAGCTGCCCGTTTATCTAGTCTTGTCTTGGTACAGAGGGTTCTTGTCACCCAGTAATCGATGCACAAATGGAAATCATTGGCTACTGTGAAAACCTGGATAAACCATGGACAGGGGAGTCCAAATCTCTTCTGTTTAGGAAATTTCTCCACCTTACTGAACTAAAAGCTTCACCAGCTTTTCAAAGTTTAAGCAAAGGTTATCAAAACAGGATTAGGTTGTCAACAAGATTTACAACTTAAAAGGATGTTATCTTGGGAATACGGGCACAGTGGGAAGCCCGTAAGCCCCTTTGCTCCTTATGGCATACCATACGAAGCCATACATACAGCCTGCATATCTTTCCAAACTTTTAACTAAACTTGTGAATTAACAGAAGTCATGTTCTATTGACCGCACCAATACAGAATTGCCACCATTCAATGGGTTTAATTTCCAGAAAGTCCAGGATACCAAGAACGCAGTTGTTATGAGAATCTATAACAAAGTTAGCCTTTTTAGATTTTATTGACGATTTAGATATGGAACCACAACACCCCCAAGCAATACTACTTGTTTAAGCAATACTACTTGTTTATTAATATTGTTATGTGTATTATCTAAATAACACCTGTATCCCTTTCTACTATTGAGTGCTAGAAATACAGAGTGTCTAACTTTAATAACCAACAGATACAACCGTTTAATTGCAATGAGTTAGACCAGTGATCAATATGTATCCTAAATGTGATTTTCTTTTATTTCCTTTGTTCCTTTCCTTTTGTTTTCAATTGTATTTCTCCATGCATTGGGCCATAATTCAGACATTATAGGAAAAGCATTATTGTTCTTTAACATGTATTGTGTATCAAGTAACAAGGGTTAAAATCTCTCTTATAAGCATACCTGAATATTCTGTTCATTTTGAAAGTTAGATGATTATGAGGGAAACAGATGGTAACTCATGACTAATGACTGAGCTGTTACTGTGCTCTTTATTAGAAGATAATAATGATCTAGAACAGTATTATAAAGGGAAACACATGGTAACTCATTACTAATGACTGAGCTGTTACTGTGCTCTTTATTAGAAGATAATAATGATCTAGAACAGTATTATAAAGGGAAACACATGGTAACTCATTACTAATGACTGAGCTGTTACTGTGCTCTTTATTAGAAGATAATAATGATCTAGAACAGTATTATAAAGGGAAACACATGGCAACTCATTACTAATGACTGAGCTGTTACTGTGCTCTTTATTAGAAGATAATAATGATCTAGAACAGTATTATAAAGGGAAACACATGGTAACTCATGACTAATGACTGAGCTGTTACTGTGCTCTTTATTAGAAGATAATAATGATCTAGAACAGTATTATAAAGGGAAACAGATGGTAACTCATTACTAATGACTGAGCTGTTACTGTGCTCTTTATTAGAAGATAATAATGATCTAGAACAGTATTATAAAGGGAAACACATGGTAACTCATTACTAATGACTGAGCTGTTACTGTGCTCTTTATTAGAAGATAATAATGATCTAGAACAGTATTATAAAGGGAAACACATGGTAACTCATTACTAATGACTGAGCTGTTACTGTGCTCTTTATTAGAAGATAATAATGATCTAGAACAGTATTATAAAGGGAAACACATGGTAACTCATTACTAATGACTGAGCTGTTACTGTGCTCTTTATTAGAAGATAATAATGATCTAGAACAGTATTATAAAGGGAAACACATGGTAACTCATTACTAATGACTGAGCTGTTACTGTGCTCTTTATTAGAAGATAATAATGATCTAGAACAGTATTATAAAGGGAAACAGATGGTAACTCATTACTAATGACTGAGCTGTTACTGTGCTCTTTATTAGAAGATAATAATGATCTAGAACAGTATTATAAAGGGAAACACATGGTAACTCATTACTAATGACTGAGCTGTTACTGTGCTGTTTATTAGAAGATAATAATGATCTAGAACAGTATTATAAAGGGAAACACATGGTAACTCATTACTAATGACTGAGCTGTTACTGTGCTCTTTATTAGAAGATAATAATGATCTAGAACAGTATTATAAAGGGAAACAGATGGTAACTCATTACTAATGACTGAGCTGTTACTGTGCTCTTTATTAGAAGATAATAATGATCTAGAACAGTATTATAAAGGGAAACACATGGTAACTCATTACTAATGACTGAGCTGTTACTGTGCTCTTTATTAGAAGATAATAATGATCTAGAACAGTATTATAAAGGGAAACAGATGGTAACTCATTACTAATGACTGAGCTGTTACTGTGCTCTTTATTAGAAGATAATAATGATCTAGAACAGTATTATAAAGGGAAACAGATGGTAACTCATTACTAATGACTGAGCTGTTACTGTGCTCTTTATTAGAAGATAATAATGATCTAGAACAGTATTATAAAGGGAAACACATGGTAACTCATTACTAATGACTGAGCTGTTACTGTGCTCTTTATTAGAAGATAATAATGATCTAGAACAGTATTATAAAGGGAAACAGATGGTAACTCATTACTAATGACTGAGCTGTTACTGTGCTCTTTATTAGAAGATAATAATGATCTAGAACAGTATTATAAAGGGAAACAGATGGTAACTCATTACTAATGACTGAGCTGTTACTGTGCTCTTTATTAGAAGATAATAATGATCTAGAACAGTATTATAAAGGGAAACAGATGGTAACTCATTACTAATGACTGAGCTGTTACTGTGCTGTTTATTAGAAGATAATAATGATCTAGAACAGTATTATAAAGGGAAACACATGGTAACTCATTACTAATGACTGAGCTGTTACTGTGCTCTTTATTAGAAGATAATAATGATCTAGAACAGTATTATAAAGGGAAACACATGGTAACTCATTACTAATGACTGAGCTGTTACTGTGCTCTTTATTAGAAGATAATAATGATCTAGAACAGTATTATAAAGGGAAACACATGGTAACTCATGACTAATGACTGAGCTGTTACTGTGCTCTTTATTAGAAGATAATAATGATCTAGAACAGTATTATAAAGGGAAACACATGGCAACTCATTACTAATGACTGAGCTGTTACTGTGCTCTTTATTAGAAGATAATAATGATCTAGAACAGTATTATAAAGGGAAACAGATGGTAACTCATTACTAATGACTGAGCTGTTACTGTGCTCTTTATTAGAAGATAATAATGATCTAGAACAGTATTATAAAGGGAAACACATGGTAACTCATTACTAATGACTGAGCTGTTACTGTGCTCTTTATTAGAAGATAATAATGATCTAGAACAGTATTATAAAGGGAAACACATGGTAACTCATTACTAATGACTGAGCTGTTACTGTGCTCTTTATTAGAAGATAATAATGATCTAGAACAGTATTATAAAGGGAAACACATGGTAACTCATTACTAATGACTGAGCTGTTACTGTGCTCTTTATTAGAAGATAATAATGATCTAGAACAGTATTATAAAGGGAAACACATGGTAACTCATTACTAATGACTGAGCTGTTACTGTGCTCTTTATTAGAAGATAATAATGATCTAGAACAGTATTATAAAGGGAAACACATGGTAACTCATTACTAATGACTGAGCTGTTACTGTGCTCTTTATTAGAAGATAATAATGATCTAGAACAGTATTATAAAGGGAAACACATGGTAACTCATTACTAATGACTGAGCTGTTACTGTGCTCTTTATTAGAAGATAATAATGATCTAGAACAGTATTATAAAGGGAAACACATGGTAACTCATTACTAATGACTGAGCTGTTACTGTGCTCTTTATTAGAAGATAATAATGATCTAGAACAGTATTATAAAGGGAAACACATGGTAACTCATTACTAATGACTGAGCTGTTACTGTGCTCTTTATTAGAAGATAATAATGATCTAGAACAGTATTATAAAGGGAAACACATGGTAACTCATTACTAATGACTGAGCTGTTACTGTGCTCTTTATTAGAAGATAATAATGATCTAGAACAGTATTATAAAGGGAAACACATGGTAACTCATTACTAATGACTGAGCTGTTACTGTGCTCTTTATTAGAAGATAATAATGATCTAGAACAGTATTATAAAGGGAAACACATGGTAACTCATGACTAATGACTGAGCTGTTACTGTGCTCTTTATTAGAAGATAATAATGATCTAGAACAGTATTATAAAGGGAAACACATGGCAACTCATTACTAATGACTGAGCTGTTACTGTGCTCTTTATTAGAAGATAATAATGATCTAGAACAGTATTATAAAGGGAAACACATGGTAACTCATTACTAATGACTGAGCTGTTACTGTGCTCTTTATTAGAAGATAATAATGATCTAGAACAGTATTATAAAGGGAAACACATGGTAACTCATGACTAATGACTGAGCTGTTACTGTGCTCTTTATTAGAAGATAATAATGATCTAGAACAGTATTATAAAGGGAAACACGTGGTAACTCATGACTAATGACTGAGCTGTTACTGTGCTCTTTATTAGAAGATAATAATGATCTAGAACAGTATTATAAAGGGAAACACATGGCAACTCATTACTAATGACTGAGCTGTTACTGTGCTCTTTATTAGAAGATAATAATGATCTAGAACAGTATTATAAAGGGAAACACATGGTAACTCATTACTAATGACTGAGCTGTTACTGTGCTCTTTATTAGAAGATAATAATGATCTAGAACAGTATTATAAAGGGAAACACATGGTAACTCATTACTAATGACTGAGCTGTTACTGTGCTCTTTATTAGAAGATAATAATGATCTAGAACAGTATTATAAAGGGAAACACATGGTAACTCATGACTAATGACTGAGCTGTTACTGTGCTCTTTATTAGAAGATAATAATGATCTAGAACAGTATTATAAAGGGAAACACATGGTAACTCATGACTAATGACTGAGCTGTTACTGTGCTCTTTATTAGAAGATAATAATGATCTAGAACAGTATTATAAAGGGAAACACATGGTAACTCATGACTAATGACTGAGCTGTTACTGTGCTCTTTATTAGAAGATAATAATGATCTAGAACAGTATTATAAAGGGAAACACATGGTAACTCATGACTAATGACTGAGCTGTTACTGTGCTCTTTATTAGAAGATAATAATGATCTAGAACAGTATTATAAAGGGAAACAGATGGTAACTCATTACTAATGACTGAGCTGTTACTGTGCTCTTTATTAGAAGATAATAATGATCTAGAACAGTATTATAAAGGGAAACAGATGGTAACTCATTACTAATGACTGAGCTGTTACTGTGCTCTTTATTAGAAGATAATAATGATCTAGAACAGTATTATAAAGGGAAACAGATGGTAACTCATTACTAATGACTGAGCTGTTACTGTGCTCTTTATTAGAAGATAATAATGATCTAGAACAGTATTATAAAGGGAAACACATGGTAACTCATGACTAATGACTGAGCTGTTACTGTGCTCTTTATTAGAAGATAATAATGATCTAGAACAGTATTATAAAGGGAAACACATGGCAACTCATTACTAATGACTTAGCTGTTACTGTGCTCTTTATTAGAAGATAATAATGATCTAGAACAGTATTATAAAGGGAAACACATGGTAACTCATTACTAATGACTGAGCTGTTACTGTGCTCTTTATTAGAAGATAATAATGATCTAGAACAGTATTATAAAGGGAAACAGATGGTAACTCATTACTAATGACTGAGCTGTTACTGTGCTCTTTATTAGAAGATAATAATGATCTAGAACAGTATTATAAAGGGAAACAGATGGTAACTCATTACTAATGACTGAGCTGTTACTGTGCTCTTTATTAGAAGATAATAATGATCTAGAACAGTATTTCTGCTTCAGTTTTGACCCTCCCATGGTTTTGGATTCACTCTTTACTGCTGAGGGTTGACAGTGAACCTATAAGCCAAGCTAAAGGGTCACAAAAAGAAATGTGAATTTTGAAATGTGTTTCATTGCCAAGTTATGATTTGCACAGACCTACTTCTGAGAAACTTTTGAGAAGGTGTAAAATTGTAGCAGCACCTGTTGCTTAAAGACAGGAAACTATAACAAAGTGCTTAGACCTCTTCTATGTCAGGATGTGGTTAGCCTTTTGCGGCATGTAAAAAAGTGACCAGCACAAATTGAAAGTGAACTACACAAAATAGAAATACAGAGTGTCTAACTTTAATAACCAACAGATACAACCGTTTAATTGCAATGAGTTAGACCAGTGATCAATATGTATCCTAAATGTGGTTTTCTTTTATTTCCTTTGTTCCTTTCCTTTTGTTTTCAATTGTATTTCTCCATGCATTGGGCCATAATTCAGACATTATAGGAAAAGCATTATTGTTCTTTAACATGTATTGTGTATCAAGTAACAAGGGTTAAAATCTCTCTTATAAGCATACCTGAATATTCTGTTCATTTTGAAAGTTAGATGATTATGAGGGAAACAGATGGTAACTCATTACTAATGACTGAGCTGTTACTGTGCTCTTTATTAGAAGATAATAATGATCTAGAACAGTATTATAAAGGGAAACACATGGTAACTCATTACTAATGACTGAGCTGTTACTGTGCTCTTTATTAGAAGATAATAATGATCTAGAACAGTATTATAAAGGGAAACACATGGTAACTCATTACTAATGACTGAGCTGTTACTGTGCTCTTTATTAGAAGATAATAATGATCTAGAACAGTATTATAAAGGGAAACACATGGTAACTCATGACTAATGACTGAGCTGTTACTGTGCTCTTTATTAGAAGATAATAATGATCTAGAACAGTATTATAAAGGGAAACACATGGTAACTCATTACTAATGACTGAGCTGTTACTGTGCTCTTTATTAGAAGATAATAATGATCTAGAACAGTATTATAAAGGGAAACACATGGCAACTCATTACTAATGACTGAGCTGTTACTGTGCTCTTTATTAGAAGATAATAATGATCTAGAACAGTATTATAAAGGGAAACACATGGCAACTCATTACTAATGACTGAGCTGTTACTGTGCTCTTTATTAGAAGATAATAATGATCTAGAACAGTATTATAAAGGGAAACAGATGGTAACTCATTACTAATGACTGAGCTGTTACTGTGCTCTTTATTAGAAGATAATAATGATCTAGAACAGTATTATAAAGGGAAACACATGGTAACTCATTACTAATGACTGAGCTGTTACTGTGCTCTTTATTAGAAGATAATAATGATCTAGAACAGTATTATAAAGGGAAACACATGGTAACTCATTACTAATGACTGAGCTGTTACTGTGCTCTTTATTAGAAGATAATAATGATCTAGAACAGTATTATAAAGGGAAACACATGGTAACTCATTACTAATGACTGAGCTGTTACTGTGCTCTTTATTAGAAGATAATAATGATCTAGAACAGTATTATAAAGGGAAACAGATGGTAACTCATTACTAATGACTGAGCTGTTACTGTGCTCTTTATTAGAAGATAATAATGATCTAGAACAGTATTATAAAGGGAAACACATGGTAACTCATTACTAATGACTGAGCTGTTACTGTGCTCTTTATTAGAAGATAATAATGATCTAGAACAGTATTATAAAGGGAAACACATGGTAACTCATGACTAATGACTGAGCTGTTACTGTGCTCTTTATTAGAAGATAATAATGATCTAGAACAGTATTATAAAGGGAAACAGATGGTAACTCATTACTAATGACTGAGCTGTTACTGTGCTCTTTATTAGAAGATAATAATGATCTAGAACAGTATTTCTGCTTCAGTTTTGACCCTCCCATGGTTTTGGATTCACTCTTTACTGCTGAGGGTTGACAGTGAACCTATAAGCCAAGCTAAAGGGTCACAAAAAGAAATGTGAATTTTGAAATGTGTTTCATTGCCAAGTTATGATTTGCACAGACCTACTTCTGAGAAACTTTTGAGAAGGTGTAAAATTGTAGCAGCACCTGTTGCTTAAAGACAGGAAACTATAACAAAGTGCTTAGACCTCTTCTATGTCAGGATGTGGTTAGCCTTTTTTCGGCATGTAAAAAAGTGACCAGCACAAATTGAAAGTGAACTACACAAAACCTAGACATGAAAACAACAGCGAAATGTTTTAGGCACGGGAAAAAGAATTAGATGTAAAAAGTTATTTCATCAGGAGAATAAATGTTTATCTACTCATTTACAACTTATTCCAAAGAAACATGAATATTACTCTCTCTCTCTCTCTCTCTCTCTCTCTCAGAGATTTCAGGTGTCAGGTTCCGCTGTGAGGAACGTAGTGAGGAACGGGAAGACCACAGGCATGGTTCTAGTTAAGGCCTGAAGTGGCAGGCCGAGAAAAATCTGAGATTGGCAGAGGCGAAGGATGGTGAAAACAGCCATAGTCAACCCTCAGACCAGCTCCAAAGACCTACAGCATCATCTTGCTGCAGATGGTGTCACTGTGCATCGTTCAACTATTCAGCGCACTTTGCACGAGGAGAGGCTGTATGGGAGAGAAACGCAGAAGAAGCCTTTTCTGCACACACGCCACAAACGGAGTCGCTCGAGGTATGCTAAAGCACATTTGGACAAGCCAGCTTCATTTTGGAGTAAGGTGCTGTGGACTGATGAAACTAAAATTGAGTTATTTGGACCTGCTGTGGGGCTATGGGGCTGTGTGGCCAGTGCAGATACTGGGAATCTTGTTAAAGTTGAGGGTCGCATGGATTCCAGTCAATATCAGCAGATTCTTGAGAACAATGTTCAAGAATCAGTGACAAAGTTGAAGTTGCGCCAGGGCTGGATACTTCAACAAGACAACGACCCTAAACTCTGTTCAAAATCTACTGAGGCGTTCATGCAGAGGAACAAGTAGAACGTTCTGGAATGGCCATCTCAGTCCCCAGACCTGAATATTATTGAAAATCTGTGGTGTGATTTAAAGAGTGCTGTCCATGCTCGGAAACCATCAAACCCGACTGAAATGGAGATGTTTTGTTAAGAAGAATGGTCCAAAATACCTTCAACCAGAATCCAGACTCTCATTGGAAGCTATAGCAAGCATTTCGAGGCTATTATTTCTGCAAAAGGAGGACCTCCTAAATATTGAAGTCATTTTTCTGTTGGGGTATCCAAACTTATGCACCTGCCTAATTTTGTCTAAATAATTACTGCACACTTTCTGTAAATCCTATAAACTTCATTTCACTTCTCAGATATCACAGTGTTCGTCTGCTATATGATATATTTAACTGAAATTGCTGATCCAAACAACCAATGATTTCTAAAGGCAAATCATGAAAATGATCAGGGGTGCCCAAACTTTTGCATACCACTGTAAATCCACACACACACACACACACACACACACACACACACACACACACACAAACCTAATCCTTAAAGCTACTTCAAACTATGTTAAAATTGGAAGCATAAAAAGAAACAAAACACAAAATAGTCATTATAACCACCACTGAACCCAAGCACACATACCAAAACATGTCCTAACCTTAACCTGAATAACCAAAACTGTAATCTCAACAACTTTAATTCCAGCAATTAAAATGTCAGGTGTGCTTAGTTAGCTTTACTTTTCATAGAATTCCAAACAAAATTTCAAATCTTTTTACAAGTTTTTGGTTGAAACAAAAAACATCAACCTCAGCAGCTTCAACCTCAACAACCAAACCTCCTGGTTTTAGCTTCTGTGCACTGTAATACAATCTAGCAGAGCTGCTGTTAGAGTGTTTCTTGATGTTTGCTTGGTACTCAGAAATGCAGTGTGTTGTTTTGAATAAAACAGCTTTACTGGAAATTGTTTATAGACAGAGCTGACTGTAGAGGCATTTTACATGCAGTGTGAACAGTAGTGATGGACAGTAACTGAGTAAATGTAATTAGTCTCTGTACTTTAGTATTTTTGGTGTATCTGTACTGAAGTTTCTCCGTTCTGGGCGACTTTTTCCTTTCACTCCACTACATTTCAGAGTCTAATCTCCGACTTTTTCCTCCTACATTCTGAGAAATCTGTCGTTCCTTTTGGTTTCTGTGTGTATAAAAACGTAACATGTCAAAACGAAAGAAGCGCAAAGCCAGAGCACCAATCAGGGCCCAGCGGTCACTTTGTTTAGAGCTGGTTTTGACCTGTTGGTCATACCGACCCAGTGCAGCACACGGTTCAACGTCAGCACAGCAGCGTAAAACTTTGGGAGAGCCATCCATCCATCCATCCTGAACCGCTTATCCGGGTCTGGGTCACGGGGGCAGCAGCCTAAGCAAAGAGGCCCAGGCCTCCCGCTCTCCCACCACCTCCTCCAGCTCTTCCGAAGGGATACAGAGGCATTCCCAAGACAGTCGAGAGAGTTAGGTGAGAGTTGGAACGTAGATTGACCTGACTGGAAACCAATCCGACTTACTGCCAGCTATACCAAGCTCCTGCTCTGTTTGTATAGGGACTGAATGGCCCGTAACAATGAGCCCTCACCCTGTACTCCCGGAGCACTCCCCACAGGATCCCCCGAGGGACGCGGTCGAATGCCTTCTCCAAATCCACAAAACACATGTAGACTGGTTGGGGCGAACTCCAACACACCCTCCAGGACCCTGGTGAGGATAAAAAGCTGATGCAGTGTTCTATAACCTTGGTGAAACCCGCATTGTTTCTCTTGCTCTTGTAGCTGAGATTCAATGATCGGTCAGACTCTCTTCTCTCCATAGACCTTACCGAGTAGGCTGAGAAGCGTGATCCCCTGATAGTCGGAACACACCCTCCTGTCCTCTTTCTTAAAAAGCGGGACCACCACCCTGGTCTGCCATTCCAGGGGGACCACCCCAGATGTCAACACGATGTTGCAGAGGCATGTCAGCCAAGACAGCCCTACAACATCCAACCCTCAGGAATTCCGGGCAGATCTCATCTACCCCCGGTGCTCTGCCACCAAGGAGTTTTCCTACCACCTTGGCTACCTCAACCCAAGTGATGGACGGACCCTCGCTCAGATCTCCAAGCTCTGCCTCCTCTGGGGAAGAAGATCCTTGAAGTATTCCTTCCACCGTCCAATGATGTTCCCAGTCAAAGTCAGCAGCCCCCCAGCCCCACTGTATACAGTGTTGGACGGGAACCACTTTTCTCTCCTGAAGCACCTGACAGTTTGCCAGAACCTCCTTGGTGCCTCTCGATAGTCTTTCTCCATGGCCTCACCAAACTCCTCCCACACCCGAGTTTTTGCATCAGCAACCGCCAAAGTCACGGCCTGCTTGGCCCTTCGGTATCCATCTTTTGCCTCCAGAGTCCCACAAGCCAACCAGACCCAATAGGACTCTTTCTTCAGCTTGATAGTCCATCAATGGGTTTGGGGATTGCCACCATGAAAGGCACCTACAACCTTGGGGCCACAGCTCCGATCTGCCGCATTGACAATGGAGGCACGGAACAGGTCCCACTTGGGCTCAATGTCACCGGCCTCCCTCAGTATGTAGTCGAAGCTTTGTCAGATGTGAGAGTTGAAGATCTTTCTGGTAGATACCTCTGCAAGACGTTCCCAACAAACCGTCACAACTTGTTTGGGTCTGCCAGGTCTGTCCGGTATTTTCACCCACCATCTGATCCAACTCACCACTAGGTGATCGGTTGATAGCTCTGCACCTCTCTTCACTCAGATGTCCAAAGCACACAGTCGCAAATATGATGACACAACTACGAAGTCGATCAACGAACTGCAGCCTAAGGTGTCCTGATGCCACATGCACTTATGCACACTTTTGTGTTCGAACATGGTGTTTGTTATGGACAGACTGTGGCAAGCAGAGAACTCCAATAACAAAACACCACCTGGGTTCAAATCAGGGAGGCCATTCCTCCCAATCACGCCCTTCCAGGTCTCACTTTCATTGCCCATGTGAGTGTTGAAGTCACCCAGCAAGACAATGGAGTCCCCACAGGGGGCACTTTCCAGTACCCCCTCCAGGGACTCCAACAAGGCCGGGTACTCCAAGCTACCATTCAGTGCATAAGCACAGACAACCGTCAGAGCCCGTTCCCTGACCCAAAAGTGCAGAGAAATAATCTTCTCGTCCACCGGAGAAAACCCCAACGTACAGGCGCTGAGCCAGGGAGCTATGAGTAAGCCCACTCCTGCCCGACGCCTCTCACCCTGGACAACTCCAGAGTGGAATAAAGTCCAACCCCTCTCAAGAGAGTCTGTTCCAGAGCCTCTGCCATGTGTTGAGGTGAGCCCAACTAGATATAGTTGGGCTCACCTCAACACATGGCGGAGGCTCTGGAACAACTAGATATAGTTGGGTTGTTCCAGTCTGTTCCAGAGCCTCTGCCATGTGTTGAGGTGAGCCCAACTATATCTAGACTATACCAGACTGGAACAACCCAACTATATCTAGTTGGTATCTCTCAGCCTCATACACTAGCTTGGGCTCTTTCTGTGCCAGAGAGGTCACATTACATGTCCTGAGAGCCAGTTTTAGTAGCTGAGGAACACCAAGGCCCCCACCTGATCCACATTGCACCAGACCTCCATAAGCGCCTCTCCCATGGGTGGTGGGTCCACGGGAGAGTGGTCCCATGTAGCTCTTTCAGGCTGAGCCCGGCTGGGACCCATGGGTAAAGGCCCGGCCACCAGGTGCTCGCCAAGGAGTTCCTCCAAGTGTCATATTGTCCTTCCAACAAAATCAAACCAACTTGGGAGCCGCAACATTTAATGTCGAGTATGCCTCAGTATGTGCTGATGTCCTAGTAGAGGCTAAAAAATATAAACCAGAGCGCAGACTTACTTTGCTCTGCTTTAAGCTTTAGCTCAGCTAAAGGAAGGAAACTTTTCCTCTCCGGCAGGAAACTTTTCCTCAAAAATAGATCAGTTTCTTGTAAAATGTCCCTCATCGTTCGGCTGTTTTACGAGGCCGAGATCATTTCTTATTCTCCAAATTCTTGTCTGAATTTTCCAGTTCCACCTTAAATTCTGACTTGAGGTGTCAGAATGTAAATGCGGCACCATTTAAGGTGGAACAGGAGAATTTGAAAAAGAAGCGACTTCATCTTCGCAACTTTTTGGTGTTTGATGGTCTCTTGCTGCAGATTTAACGTTACAGGAAACCAACTAAGGTGCTTATAAATGCAAACATCCAACAAAAGCCCAGTCAATCTCCAAATGTTCACCTTAAATCTGTGTCTGCCATTTCGTTCGCTACTAGTGAGGTGAGACGTTGCTATGTGACCTGCAGTCTGCAGGGTCTTCACGCTATGTTGCACACGCCCCGTCTCACTGGTATTTTAGTGACACAGTGATAACCGAACCCCCCCCACCCCCAAGTAAGATGACTGTCACTGTGTTGTGTGGATATCCATTACCACAAGATCTTACGTAACACCGCATTTTATCGCAGATGAGTAGCAGCAGCATCTCATGAGCTCCAAACATTAGAGTTCACTAGCCAGATTACTTCCATTTGATTTATTGATAAAAAAGATATTGGAAGTAAATCCATTATGGATCATTACAGATACTTTGTTTTAAAACTACCAAGTCCCCACACAGTCAGATAATAGAAATCCTGTATAGAAAACAAAAGATGCATCAAGATGCATTGATAATCGTTTCAAAATCAAATTGAATCGTGAGGTGCCTAAAGATGCCCACCCCTAATGAATGCATAGTAAATTATGGGCTTTGGTTTTGCACAATGATTGATATAGATTTGCACTATGGATCACCAAAGTACTAGGTCTTCCAAGCTGCTTATCCTCCTGGGTCACAGGGGGAGCCGGAGCCTATCCCAGCAGTCTTTGGGTGGAAGGCAGGATACACCCTGGACAAGTCTGGGAAAACACCTCTATACAAAAGCTAAACATACTATATCTGAATTTGGCAACACCCATACACACCTGAATAAACCTTCACAGTAATTGAATACCAATCAAATCTTAGCATTACAAACAGAACGTAGAAAAGCTCACTTCTTTTGTAAGAACTTTACAAACAAGGTAGGCAGTGACAGCACGATTAGTAGCAATAGATGGATAAGGCTAACAACAAAGAAAGGCAACTAGCAAGAGATGCAGACATATTTGGTGCATTTTGATGGCCATGTGATAAGTCATGGCATGACAGCGTGGCAGGCTAGGCAGAGAGTTAAGCCCAACCTGGTTCACTACACAGTGACATCCATGATACAAACATTTAGACGGGAGAACAGGTATATCTAAATTATCTACACTAGACTGTACCTATGTCGTTTTTGCATACCATCCTGCACTGTAATACATTACAGTGTAGTCCCACAATATGAGGTCTCTGCTTCTCAGTAAATACAGCAGCTTTAAGCCCATCAACCTAAACCTTAACCTCAGCAGCTTTAAGCCCACCAACCTAAACCTTAACCTCAGCAGCTTTAAGCCCACCAACCAAAACCTTAACCTCAGCGGCTTTAAGCCCACCAACCTAAACCTTAACCTCAGCAGCTTTAAGCCCACCAACCTAAACCTTAACCTCAGCAGCTTTAAGCCCACCAACCAAAACCTTAACCACAGCGGCTTTAACCTCACCAACCTAAACCTTAACATCAGAAGCTTTAACCTCACCATACTACACCTTAACCACAGAAGCTTTAACCTCACCAACCTAAACCTTAACCACAGCAGCTTTAACCTCACCATCCTAAACCTTAACATCAGTGGCTTTAACCTCACCATCCTAAACCTTAACCACAGCAGCTTTAACCTCACCATCCTAAACCTTAACCTCAGAAGCTTTAACTTCATCATCATCATCAATATTAATATCATCAGTATTAACCACTTAGTCCAGTTAGGGTCTGGGTAGCAGTTGAGAGAGCAGAGAATCCCAAATGACCCTGTCTCCCGCAACTGCTGTACTAGACCAGGGGTCCTTCATAACATGACAATTCCATGTTTGTATACCTCCTAGGGTAACACTAAGTCCTCTTTTCATACAATGTAAAGGACCATGAGATTGTAATGTGACCTATGGTACAGTATGAACTGTAATAGGAGGTATGACTACAGCCATGTAACAGGAACTGCACCATGAATCAGATGGAAGTGAATTATAAGCCTTTTTTCCATAAGTCAAGTCAAATCAAGAGGCTTTTATTGTCATTCTGTCTATGTACAAGTACACAGAGGAGTGAAATTATGTTCCTTCAGGAACAACACGGTGCAAACCCATTAAAAACCCAGTATAGGTTGGCATGTGTGGTGGTATCATGTTTACACCAAAATGTGCCATACATACCCAGCCTGGGGAAGCCCTCACAGGAATGGGATCTAATCCATAATTATAGCTAGTTTTATCCCGATAATCATGTGCTGTAGTTAAATTTGGATAAATCAAAAAGTTGTAATCATTAATTTTGACTTTAATAGTAAACTGCCAGCCTACAATGACAATAGGCAATGGCCAGTTATCTTCACTTATGCCATCTACCATCATTTGCGCTATTATTCTAATGGTCTCAGATGTTCTGCAGATAAAGCTTGTGCAGAAACATTAGACATTGGAATCACAAAGTGACAAATACAAAGTGAATGGTAGTTCCATGTTCACTAGGCCAAGTGCACTGCATAATGCTGGTTGAAGAGAGATGAAAAGAAGAGAATGAAAGCTCTTAACTGCTCATCAGTTAGCCAAAACTCTCTCCGCTTGTTAGGTTGCATAGTGGATAAGCAGATTTTCACAGAAGTCTCAATTGAAAGTTGTCAGTAATTGCACAACCCCACAAAAGACTGCAACTGTGCTAACAAATCAGGTCTTATATAGCACATACTGTGGCACAACAGTCAGTCAAAATTGACTCCCGAGCCTGTAAAACTAGCTGTCCAAAATAACGAAAAGAGGATTGATTAAGCTTTTTTCTTATAATGCTTTGTCCTAACGAATGCAGGTATTCTAACAAAGAAAACATGTTCAACATTTAGTTAGCCACAGATAAGACGCAGCTCATATAGGACAAGTAACAGGTGTGACAAACACGACCATGTAGGGGTAAACACAAGATTTCAGCACATGGCACAGACACAGAATATAATACAGATACAACACAACTCACAGCAATAAATTCCCTCAGCTCTTATGAGTAAAACCTTAACCTCAGCAGTTTTGACTCCAGCAAAAAAAAAAAAACGCTCTTGCTTTAAGTTTCAGTATAGCTGCTGTATTGCTGAAACAGCTTTACTGGAAATCATCCACAGACAGAGCTGTAGAGGCATTTCTCATGCAGTGTCAGCACCAGCATTTCAGTTGCATTATAAATCATGATTTCTAAAAGTTTATATTGTATGTCTGGCTTGAATTTCTGTCAGAGGCTGTGTAAACCTACCTGTGAAAAACATTTGAGATGTTATCAGTTTGACACACAGGAAGCTAAACAGTGCCATCCTCACCTCTGTTAAAGGATGTGGTTGCCAGATGTTCATAAATAGAGCGACCTGCAGAAGCATTATACAGTAACACGTCTTTAAGCATTGTTTTCAACAAGAAGAGTATCTGTTTTATCTTGATAAGGCTTAATAAACGTACTATTCATCCAGTTAACAACACTGGTTGTGCACTCAGCCAGAGCATTTAGGGAAGTAGTGCTGTCTGGCTGAACAGAAACGTAAAGCTGATCATCTGTATAAGTACGGACATATGTTATATTTGATCATAATTTTACTGAATGTCACGTGTCAATGTGGACTTTTATTTGAGTGACCCTATAACTTACTTGTGCTTGTTTTACAGAAAAAAGAAACTAAATAAGCCAATAAATCAACTAAATAAGCCAATAAATCAACTAAATAAGCCAATAAATAAACTAAATAAGCCAATAAAGAAACTAAATAAGCCATTGTGCCACTACTAAGCAATCATAACACTGTAATTTTTGAGCAGTACTCAAAAATACTAGCCAGTACTTGACTAGCAACCATGCTTTTGAACAGTTGTACACACATAAAATCAGAATATTTTTCATTAAAATACAAAAAATTGCATAATTGCAGAAAATGTGTTCTGATTTTCAGATTTTTTCAGGATTTACTTCAAAACAATAGGATCTAACTGCTAATTTGGTAAAAGGGTATATAGAAAACAGTGGAGGACCAAGAATGGACTTCTGTGGAACACCACAATGAATATTTTATTTATTTATTTATTTTAAACACCCAGCAAGAGTCAAAAAATCTCTGCCGCGTTAATAAAAGAAAAACTGCCACATTTATTTCCTGACAATTTCCTAGTAGTACGGAGTGGGCTATGGTAAAGCAGTTCAAGCAGCAGCAAGACCTGCCTTTATTGGTATGCTTGGATTTTAAAGACAGAAATGTCAAAGGCCCAGAAATTGAAGACGTACTATGGCAAGGAGGTGTGTAGACATGGACCAAACTACAGATGTAGTGAAATGCTAAGCCTTATGAGGCTTGAAATATTTTAAACCAGAGCTTTTTATCTGATTTCTGCTTCCACACAAAGCCAGTGGAGCGATTTCAGCAGAAGTTTCACATGGGAGAACTTTGAAAGGTTGTGGACTTATGTTAAGTGACCTGAGAAATTAAGCAGATCATCCAGGATAACTCCAGGAGTTTTAGCTCTGCTTGAAGGATGGACAGTGAAGGGGTCAATAGTGATGGAGCGGTCCAGTGTAGGGAAGTGCTTTAAGGAAAGATAAATGAGCTCTCTCTTGTCCAGGATGAATTTCAGGTGGTGGGTCTCCATACACATTCTATGCTTAATACTACTACATACAACAAAAAGCACAGCACCATACACCTCCCCAGCTTTCAAGCCACAGCACAAATATCAGCACACACTGCCTTTCCTATCTGAAGGTTTGTGTTGACTAACTTGCACCAGTCTTCATGCAGATCTTAATATGTGGTCATGTGGTCTTTATTGTCTTTCCTGCATAACACTTGTATACTTTGGAAAGAAATGTTCTTCAACAGATCATTGTAGCCATGAAATACTGCCACACACCAGTTTTCAGGGTGATGGGGGAGCAGAAGAGTTTGTCAAACTTAACAGACTGAGGTCTGTCAGTCAGGAAGTTCAGAATACAGTTGCAGAGAGATGTGCTTATACCAAGCTGGCTAAGCTTTAAGATCATCTTGGAGGGGATCACAATGAACAGCATTCTGACATATGAGTTTTGACAGTCCAGGTGAGTCAGTACAGTTCGTAGCACTGCAGAAATTCTGTCCTCTGTTAACTTGTTGTGGCAGTAGACAAAATGGTCTTTGTCCCATGTAGCAGGCAGACAGGACTTCAAATGAGACAGAATGCACTTGCAGATGATGGAGGGGAGTTCAACAGGGCAGAAGTCATTGAGGGCTGAAGCAATTAAATGCTTAGGCACTGGCACAAAGGTGGCAGTTTTGAAGCTAGTTGGGACAACTGCCTGGGCCAGCTACTGACTGAAAATGTCCGTGAAGACCCCAGTCAGCTGCTTTTTCTGTCCTTCCTTCACTGAGCTTTTTAGCTCTTTAGTCTTCTGCAGCTTGTCCCTCTCTCTCTCTGTTCCCTCTCAGCTCATTTTTAAAAAGTGCTCACCGGAGCCCAGAGGGAATGAGAGCTCGCCGCTCCGCCTCCTCGTTACCACCCCCAGCTGGCAGCTCGGCCACCTGGGTCAAACATGAGGTGTAGTGAAGCCAGCTTGCTGCGTAACTGGGGGCAGGGCCTGGGCGGTAGAGCTTGGGACTCTCTCCTTGCTGGCATGGTCTTCGTCCTCCTCCTCCCGCCATCACTCCCGTCTGTCGGGGGAGCTCGGCTTTGCGCTCCACCCCCTCCACATTCATGGCTCTCTCCCCAGTGTCCTCGCTGAGGTTCATCGCTGCTGGATGTTCGGGCCTCTCGCGCCCGTCATCATCGGGGCCCGGGGGACGGGCGCATGCCTCAACAGTGTATGATGGAAGAGTAGTAAGAAGCACAAGCAACTTTAAAGTCATCCTTAAGCCTGGATCAGTATACAGTTGTAAGTGGACAGTGAGGCCAGTTTTCTTTTTATATATATATATATATATATATATATATATATATTGCTTTTTAAAATTTCAGTCTGCTTTTACCTTATTAAGAAAAGTTCTGCGTGTTTTGGAGTGCTGGAGTCACTTGGGGGACAGTTGATGAATGTTGCTACTGAGTCAGATCACAAACACACAAAAATTGGTGTGTACATAAACTTTCTCATGGAAACCTTTCGAGATACAGATGCATTCACCTGTTCGGTGACACATGGAACTTGGCAGGGTCTTGCTCTTCTATAATAGATGTGTTTGTTATACAAGCTGGCATTTATCGTGAAAGGCCATGTAACCAGAAACAGTTAAGATATATTTCTCTGTCAAACTAACATGGTGGCACATTGTCCACTGAGGAAAAAAAATACCTGCCCAATGGACAGGTCTCCATCATGATCAGGTGTTGTACCTGTAGCTCATTATCTCCATTATGGTACCCATCCAACATAAGATGTTGATTTCCCCTGATTACCTTTAAACAATAAAATATTTCCAATAATAAATAAATAAATAATAAAATGTATAGTTTATGATCTCTGAACATACAAGAGGTAAATGGATGTATAAATGTTTATTAATAGGACCTCTCTGGAAATTCATGTCAGTAATAGTAATAAAGTGCAGATTACCAGCATTCAATGTGTACAAAAATTATTTTCATGCTTATACTCACACAAGAACCGGACTAAGAACTGTAAGACACCAAGTAGGCTACAAATAATAAGTGTATTCATAAACATGGAAGATATTTACAAATCCATACAACAAATTTTAAAATATGGATCACAAACAAGATAATGGTACAAAAAAATATAAGAAGGTGAGAATAATAATTATAACCATGACAATGACATGAATTGGTAATAGAGAAAGGAACTGAATCAGGAAAAGAGTAGAGAACTGACTCGATGACAGCGGAGGGAACTGACTCGGTGACAGCGGAGTACAGTCTGTGTAAAATGTCAGCTTCCCATTAAAGAAAAATTGCATTGTCCTTGTTGCATTGTCCCTGTCTGCTTCAGCATCATCAGCACTAAAATATAAATAAAAACAAAACATTTTTCACACTCAACTCTCACATATGAAGAGGAAACGGACTCAATCTCCCAGAATCACCTGAGAGATCAAATGACTGTGACACTTCATACTTCTTCTCTTAAGACATTGGACTCCCTCACCCAGAATTCAACGGGTGATCAGCTGACTCCAGATACATATGCTCCTATCAGCATTCTCAATCATTCTGATGCCTTTCATCTGTTAGTTTGGATCGTGTGATGTCTCAGTTAGCATATAAGCCCGAGCTTTAGCTTTAGTCAGTGCAAGGTATTGTTTTGATGGCAACTACTGAGCGTTGTTCCTGTTGTCCTTCTGTGTATGACTCTGTTTTGACCTTTTTGCCTGTTTCTGGACTGCAATTTTTGATCTTGGCTTCCACATTAAATCTGGTTTGTCTTTCATTGTCCGTGAGTGTCTGAATTCTGTGAAACCATTACAGAATACCTCGCCTCCAATGCAGACTACAGACTCCGAAGCTTTCCAGAAAGCTCTGATGGAACAAGCACAGCTGCTTGGACGTCACAGGCAGGTCCTGTTTGGGGTATCACACTCCTTAGAGTCACTTGCTCACCAACAGACAAAACAGCAGAATCAGCTAGCTAAACTAGTTGTGAGTGTGAATGGTCAGCTACAAAGCATCAACCTAGCACCACAGGAAGTAGCATCCCAGGCTCCTTCAGTGTGATTTGAGACTTCTTCTGTTTTTTCAGTGAGTAAATCCAGTAAGTTCGAAGGAAATCCAGATAAATGCCAAGGTTTTTTACTACAACATTCAGTGTTCTTTGACAACTCTCCCATTTCTTCAGACCAAGCAAAGATCTTGTTTGTCGTATCCAGATTAGCAAATCAAGCATTGGAATGGGCTACTGCTAGCTGGACTAGTGTATATATAGATTAACTTATGCCCAATTCGTAGAGGAGTAAAAACTATTCGATCATCTATATGTGGGCAAAGTTAGGGGAGAGTTATTGTCTAAACTGCACCAAGGTAACCGCTCAGTAGTAGAATATTCACTGGATTTTTGTACCCTAGCTGAAAGTCGTGGGTAGAATGAGGCTGCATTATTGGTTATGTTTCATCAAGGATTGAATGCTGACATCCTGAATGAGCTAGCGAGTCAAGATGATGGATTGAACCTAGACCAGCTCATAAATCTAGTTATTCATTTGGATCACCTGTTACGTCACCGAATCCCGGCTAAAAATGATGCACGGTGTGATTCCATGGACCGGGTGGTCTGGAGGTACCTCGTAAAATAGCAGCTGTTTACCTGAAAAAGCACATCCACCAAGAGGTAAGAGTTCAAACCCTTTTTTATTTTTAGTACGTACGGTGCAACTTCAAAAAACATATAAACAGATAATCTCACTTAGGCTGAAATTTAAAGTGGTAAAGTAGCTACCACCCTTTAGACTTTGAGGTTCTCTCAACCTCAGTCCCTAATAGTCATCTGGTGTTAGGGTTAGGGTTAAACAAATTAATCTTATATTCAATTATATTCTTTAGTCTTTCATATTCTACCATTATTTTTATATTTTTTAACAGTAGTATTTTTAAAGGTTTTAGATATAAATTGTTTCCTGAGAACAGGCTTTTTTCCCCCCTGGAATCTGAAAAATAACCAAGATATCTCAGTTTTAGGTAATTCTAAAACAATTTCACATTTCTGATTAAGATTTTAGAACAAATAAATTTATTTAATAAATTAAAGTGATCTTTTTGCATACCTCCACTCAAACAATGAGCAAATGACTTGAAAGTCTGTTATACTTGTAGATTTGAGTGCGCATTTAATACAATTGATCACAATATTTTCATAACACGCCTTGGAAATTGGGCTGCGCTCTTGGGAAATGAAGTGGTTTCAAACTCATCTGATAGAAAGAAAATATTTTATAAGTCCAGCTGAGCACTGACTTCAAGCATATGATATACTTTGTGGTGTACATCAGGGCTCCATGCAAGTCCCAGTTTTGTTTTCAATATGCATCTTATGGCTAGGACACATTATTAAAGAGCACTGAGTCAGTTTTCATAGTCATGCCGATGACACAATTGTATTTATCTGTAAAGCTGGATGCTACCAGTTTCTTAAATAATCTGAAATCCTGTCCTTCAAGAATTACATGAATGAGCAGAGGCTTTTAAGAAAATAAATAAAGATAAAACAGAAATCTGCTTCTACAGACATTAGTGAAAGAATGGGTCGCTCTCAGGAGCTCAGTGAATTCCAGCGTGGTACCGTGATCGGACGCCACCTGGGCAGCAAGTCCACACAGTAAAAATAGAAGTGTTACTTTAACACCTACAGAGATGAATTTAACTCCATTTCAGATAACATTTGGTCCCACTGAGCAAACGTTAACATGACCGATTCAATAACATGAACAATCTTGCTTATAATAGTAAGATCAATACATCAATGTCAAATGACAAATCACATGCTCACCAGAGAAAGCAATATGGGATAACAAACAGAGCTGTTTCATTTGTTCCACATGACGTTTGTATGTCAAAAGGCCTATGATAATGCAGGTTGTCGACATGAAAGAAAACAAAACCATGTTTTGACCTGGTCACTTCATATGCATGGAAATGTTCTTGAAAAGCTACTGTAACTAAAGGCACAGTGAGCAGCAATGGCTTTCCATGCATTATCAGAACAGAATCAATCTGATAGAACAGAGGCATTTCAGATTCAAATTTGCCACAGATAACCAAGTGTGGGCGGTAAACAAACCCATGATATTTAGCCCAACGCGCTTTCATAACCTGAGTGCTACTGGGCACCTGCATTGCCATAGCAATTCCAGAACCTCCTTTTACCATGGTCAAAGACACCATTTTCCCTGGACCAATGTCTAAGCGACTGAAAGTTGCTGAAGATCGCCAACTATACGCCATGTGATTCTGATGTTTTTTTGCCAATGTTTTTAAATGATTTTAGTTGTTTTTTGAAAAAATTATGTTTGCCTTCATACCGCATACACCAACTATGAAGCACAGGACCAATTTTCTGGATGCAGCGGGGGTAATGGATAAGAAAATGGTGCTTTGGTAAAAGTTTTTTCTGGGGAAACAACTGCTTGAACAGTTTATGGTGTTCCACAATCAAATGCTTTAAATAAACACATAGACCTTGAGATAACATGGGAGAGAATATAATGTTAACTATTTGAAGTAATAAAAGCAGTAGGTCCCAGTGTCGGTCAGTAGAACTTACCAAATCTCCAAAGATAAGAGGAACATTCCTCAGTAGGCACCATGACTGAATTGCATTCAGTCCCAGATCATTAGATCCTTCACATAAATTCACAGCTACTGGTCTATTGTTTCTCTCCATGAATCCATAATCAAAACTTTGTATTCTTGAATGTAGTTCCCCTGATGTTACATGTTTTTCCTTCAAATGCTCAAATAATAACTTCACTTTGTACTGGGCCACTCCTTCTAAAACATCATGCATCACATCAACTGAAAAGTTCTCAGTTGTGTGAAAATACTGCAATGAGTTTAATAAACATGAACTCTTCACACCAAAAACGTAAGGAAGAGATGGATTCCTAGTCATTTCTTGGCAGTGAGCAGTGTGGATTTCTTTGGTGCGCAACACTATCTTGGAACAATCTTCTGAGAATTCTGTCTGAAAGTCATCTTTTTCCGCTAAACAAAACCTACAGCAGTACCTTGCGCTGAAAGACTCTACCAGACCAAACAAACTATGTAAAGCCAGATTATCACCAGTAACCTGGATGATACTACCACGTACACGACCACCGTATAAAGGAATCTCAATACCATTACTCTCCAACACTTTAATATCACGAACAACAGGACCAAGAATTTCACTAAAACCATACCGTTTAAGATCTTGAACATGAAATAAGGCACAAAGATGTATATTAGCCAAACAAGAATTCCATTTTGGAGAGAAGTTCCTTAAAGTAAAATACATAGCACCCAATTTATGAATGCCTCGCTTGGAACCCAGAGGGTTTGCAACCTTAAAAACCATCATAGAACATCTGGATCTGCACAGTGTGCGTTTCTGTTGAGAACAGAGGGTGACTCTTAATAAAAGACCCATCACAAATATCTCTCAGTCTGGAACTGTTGGTACCTGTGTATTGCAACATTTCTGCAACATACTGACTTTTAAATATTGACTGAAATGTAGATAAAATTGGAACATACATGAATTTGTCTTGAACTACTACCTGATCATATGTCCCAGTGTTTTTGTTTCGTCTTATGTCAAATCTTGACCCAATTACACATTCAACTGGTTCTACAGTTTCCCACTTGTCTGATAAAAATTTTGATCACTTGTATTCAGAGTTTAAAAAGGTGAAAGGATTCTCTAACTCCTCAAAACATTCCTCAACCTTCTTGCACATTTCGGTTTGTCTTTCCTCACAAAACACACGCTTAATGACAGTTTCTTTAGCATGCTGATGGATATCTTGGACAATGTCCTCCATGGAAATCGCAACAGAATTCACTACACTTTGACCTACACCTGCTGCCTTTAGATCAGCAATTACAGAAGCACAACTATTTACAATGTCTGGCAAAGACAGCTCTGACTCAGACTCTACATTTTCAGTTGACACTTCAACATGTGTGGCATTACAAGTATTGAGATTACTCTGAGGATTTGAAAAATAAACATCTTCTACAGAATCCAGTGAACTTCTTACATGGCACTTGTTAAGATGCTTTCTAAAACCAGAAAAGCTACCAAAAGAACGTGAACATCCCACTTGACCACATTTAAGATGAAGTGTCCTCCCTGTACAGAGTCCATGAATTACCTTAAGGTGCTTGACGAGGCTGTTTGGACTTCCATGGTCACTTTTGCAAAGAAAACATCTCATAGTTTCATCTCAACAGTTCTTCACTGACGCACCATTCTTGCTCTTAGCTCTGCAACTCTGGGAGTTTCCTTTGTTTCCCCTATGTCAATGTTGTAGATAGTTGTTTGCACAAACGTGAAAATGTTGTTCAAGCAAGAACTGTATGACATACCAAAGACGAAAAGGGCCTTAAAGTGTTCGTCAAAAGCTCCCACGGAACTTATCGCCTTGCATGGAAGTGCATGCTGGTCAATCACAATGAAGTAGGAGTGAATGCTGCTCGTTGTGGATCCCAGGGCAAGAAGGTAGGGCTGACTGCTTTGGGTGATGGTATCTAGATGCTGCTGTACACTGGTTCCAACCTACAGGAGATATTTAACAGAAATATTTAGTGATTAACCTCTGATGATACATCACAACAACTCACACTGTGCATGAGAGTGAGGTAATGCAACAGAGATTTCAGGCAACTGTTCAACATACCTTTTGAAATCTGATCAGCTGATCTACTGCTTGAGACGCTGACATCTTTCCTGGCCACTTTCGGCCTTGTGCAGAAGGTGGTAGCAGATGTAGCAGTAGTAAGATAGCAGACATGTCACTGTCCCAGCCTATTTAACAGTAAACCAATGTCAAGTTGACATAATACCACAATTACATTTAATTGAGAATTTGCACTATTACCAAAATGCATATTATGCACCTACATAAAACAGCAGTGACAAGATAAAACACACATACCATTCTCAACTTCAACAGCTGACTCAGCATTGCGCATCAAATCCAAGAGTTCTGTGGTGGGTACAAGTCCATGGCTTTCCTCCACTACTTTTCTTTTAAAAGTTGTTGGCCACCTCTCCAGGAATTTGTTGCTTGTGACATCACCAAACATAAGTCTAAAGTCTTGTTCTATCTTCAATGCAACAAACAGACATGAAAAAGACAAAAAACACTATTCTCTTGAGTGATACCTCAGGCAATATTGGGTATTTTGGTGGTGTAGTGATTTAAAATGAAATACCAGTCCTGGGGCCTCATTTATAAAGCGTGCGTACGCACAAAAACGGGTCTGAAATGTGCGCACGCAACATCTTGCGCAAAAACTGTGATTTATAAAAAAGTACGTGGCGTAAAAACGTGCGTAGTTTTAAGCAAACTCTAGAGCTGCCGTAAACCTGTAAAACATTGCGGAGAGAGAGATAGAGAGAGTGGGGAAATAGTGACATCATCTGGTTAAATAGAGAATTGCAAGTAAATGCGCAAACCATCCTCACGCATCAGTTAATCCCGAATAGATCAAGATTAAGAACAGAAGGATTAACAAAGATAAACAAACACATTTTAATTAATTATTAATTAATTTGCAGTCATTATTTTTTGTCTGTATGTTTAAGGTTTTAGTGCATGCTGTATCTTATTCGACTTTATTTGTAGTACTATTTTATTCTAGCTGGTTTTATTTCACTCTGCATTTTAATTAAGGTTAATTTAATTCTACATATTGTTTTATTTCGCACTTTTAAACACGTTTTAAATGGGTACTTAATAAAACGTATTTTATTATCATCATCATCATCATCATGACGACAGCAAATGGAACTAATAATAAAGCAATAAAGATACAGTAAAGGGAAATTGGTTGTTAATATTTTGAGATAATTAACAGCTGTAACTATTTGCAGTAAATCACAGCTATATAAATAGACAAGATCGACTGATGCGCTGTCTGTCATAATGGCTTTTTTGGCATTACTCGAAGACCTAGCGAGCCGCCAAATAAGGCGACAACGTATTTTTCGAGATCATGAAGATTTTTTTGCAAACGATGATGACTGGTTAATGAGCCGATTTAGGTTTCCAAGAGCAATTCTCTTGACACTGTGTGCTGAGTTGGGTCCAGATTTGGAGAGACCAACACTACGAAATCGGGCAATACCTGTCCATTTACAGGTGTTAACAACCCTTGGATTCCTGGCAACTGGTTGATTTCAGAGGGAATTAGCAGACAGGTCGGGGATATCTCAACCATCCTTAAGCTCCATGATGTCAGGCGTATTATCTGGCATAATAAAACTGACCGGTCGGTACATCAGGTTTCCTTACACTTTGAGTGAACAGGCTGACATTAAAGTGCAATTCGCAGCAGTGGCCGGTTTCCCAAATGTAATCGGAGCAATTGACTGCACTCATGTTGCCATAAGAGCACCAAGCCAGAATGAAGCTGCTTTCATCAACAGAAAGCAAATTCATTCTATAAACGTACAGGTCATATGCGATGCTACAATGACCTTAACCAACGTAGTTGCTCGATGGCCTGGTTCTACTCATGACTCATTTATTCTGAGGAACAGCAGTGTAGGAACCCGTCTTGAAAATGGAGCTGTATGGGATGGTTGGCTTCTTGGTAAGTTTAAAATGTATTATTATTATTTTAATTTAAGCAGTTACCCTAGCAGTAAATGCAACATTATCTCTGATTCATTTCTTTAGGTGATCGTGGCCACCCGCTCAAGCGCTGGCTCCTCACTCCATTTCCAAACCCACAGAGCACAGAGGAGAGACGCTACAGTGACGTGCCCACTCTGACACGCTCTGTTGTAGAACGCACCATCGGGCTGCTAAAAGGCCGATGGCGCTGTTTAGATGCATCAGGTGGGAGACTGCTTTACAACCCAGAGAAAGTCTGCCGGATAGTGAGAGCATGTGCCGTGCTACACAACATGGCACAGCAGAATGGTCTCCCCCTGATAATGACCGACCAATAAGCAAATGACCCTGAACCAGACCCACATGTTTACCCACCTGACGCACGTAATATTCAAGCAGTCAGACTGCGCGAGGACGTGATGCGTCGATTATAAATAATTGGAGAGAAACGCAAAGGTATTTTTTAACAAGTTCTTTTAATGTACTTGACATTTCAGACAGTATCCCCTTAATCTCTTTAAGCTCATTTGTTAAATTGTCAATTGCTGTAATTGTGTTTATTTGTGTTTGTAAAACAGCCTCAGTCAGAACACGACCTCCGCTTAAAGCACGTGGTGCACCGCTGGAGGCATCCGGGGCACTGGAGACACCGCTGGAGGCAACCGGGGCACCGGAGACACCGTTGGGGCCGGGTTGGCAGTCTTCAGCTGAATGACTGCTGTCCACTCCCACAGTCCTCTCTAAAAAATAGTGATGGTTAAATAATTTAATAAACCATTCTAGGAAAAAAAGTCTGATTATTGCGTCTTTATTAAAACTATGTACGATTATGGATAATTTGTTTTTACCTGGTTCACCAGTGATGGGTTCATCGCCCTCCTTTTCAGTCACCACGCCACTTAACAGGGGTTCCCCAATTAAACATGCCATCCTCTCATGAAAAGGAGACGGAGAAAGTGTGGCCTTTCCCCCACCAGTAGCACTTGCACTCTTCCTGTGCAAAGAAATCCGTTTCTTTGCATCTACTTTCAAGTCCGACCATTTCTTTTTTACTTCTGCCACAGTGCGGCTTGTAGAGCTTACACTGTTAACAGCTGCAGCCACATGTTGCCACTCAACGAACTTGCGTTTGTTCGTCACTCCACTACTAAGGCTCCCAAACAACACATTTTTCCTTGCCTCGACCTCTGAAACAAGGACTTCCACTTCACATTCTCCAAATTTTCGTTTTTTCGTCTTTTTCTCATCCATTATTCCGCTTCAAAAAGAATGGGGCAAGTTTCCATTTAAATATTTATGAGTGATTTGCAATGACCATTTATGGGTAAAAGTGGGCGGGGCGGAGGCGGAACGTGCGGCTCAGTTTGAAGACGGTTGTGATTTATAAAGAGGAAACAACGTGCAGGTGTGCGTACGCAGGGTTTTATAAATCAGATTTTTTTTGTGCGCACGCAATTTCCTGGTTTTGAGCGCACGTACATTTTCACTCCAGATTCCACGCAGTTTTATAAATGAGGCCCCTGGTGTGTCCAGAAATCGTGGGAAGACCACAAAGACATCTGCTGATTTGTTTGCATCATTGACCATTGCTTGGCGATAAATGAAGGTAGTTTTCATCTTCGCACGGACAGTGTCTTCATCAGCAGAGTATCTCAAAACAGCAATGGCTGCTTCCACGTCCTCATTAGTTGGTACATCATCACTGGTGAAGTGTCGTCGTCCATGGCCTGGCCCACCAACTTAAGACGAAAGACAACTTGCACAGCTCATGATAATAATTGGTATATTAGTCAGTAATATGTAATTGATGAGTGAACTTACCTTTGGGTGATTTGCTTCCTGAGGCACTTCTTTCCTCTGCAGTTTTTCTTTGTATGGTCTTCAATCGCCATGCCAGGTATCCAGACCCACTCTCTGGATCGTAGTAATGTTCCTACATAAATACATATAAACATATACATCATATAAAGACTGAATATGGGCCTAATGTTCCAATAACACATTTGCTTACATAGCCATGTTGTGAATATGGGTCTTCAAGATGAGGAAACAATGCAACTATCCCCTGTGCATACATCACCCTGACACTTTTTGGTGGGGATGTCCTAAGGAAGGTATATGAATTCAATGATGGTAAAATCATACTCATTTGCCATCAAACTACACAAAATTAAAATAATTGCTAACTGTAAAATACTAACAATATTTATTTACAACCTAATTATATGCTTAATGCTTACCCATGTGTTTCTGTCATCTCAGCAGTAAGGATGTTGATCATGTGTCTTCTGGTGGCATCTGTCAGAGTTTTGGTTTTTCCATACTCTTGTATAATCCGTTCACCACCAGGTTTTGATGTTAGGATTTTTTCAATCAACTTTAAGTGGAATAAAATTGTGCTATTAGTTATTTTAAAATCATATGTAAGAAGTAAAATAAAAAAAAATAGCTCAAGAACACTCCCCATCATATGAAACAACATTCAGATTAGGCTACTACCTACCGTTTTTGCCTCATAGTTTATTCGGCATGGCCTTTTAGGTTGGCTTCCTTCACCAGTGGCTACTTCTTCATGAGGGTCACACACAGATAAGTTCAGAGTGAAGGTGTCATCAGATCTTACAGAGGATGACGATGATTGAGAGACACCTGAAATATGAAATTTGTACAAAACAGAAACATCATATCACATAGAGCTATTATATTTATGAGACTTTTTAGAAAAGCAAAAACTTCTATTAAGAGTCTGAATGTTTACCAAGTTCTTCACTGCACAGAGTGACCCTGAAGGTTCCAGGTGACTCTTTTGCAATTTCTTCAAAAACCTCTCAGTCAACATAAACATAGTCAACTTCTGTGTCAGACTGGTCATACACCTTGATATCAGACTGTCTTTCTTCTGGTATGTTGAATTTTAGGAGCACTGGAAAAAGAAAAAAAAAGCATATTGCACAACTAATGCATTCTGGTCATTTAGTGGATCATGTCTACTGCATATCAGTCCGGGCCACAACTTCACCAGCCACAGGCACCATTAAACATCTCACCCTGTTCCAAAGTTTGGATCGCTGTGCATTTCCTTCCCCAAAAAAATCAAAAATCCACAATTGTTTTAGTTAGCCTCATGTCTTCACAAAATACTGATGTAAAATAAGAAGGCGTAACCCATCTTTATTTGATTTTATACTGCTATATTTGAAGATAGAAAACTCATATTAAAAATTAAAAACAATTGTGGAAAGTCACAGCAAACCAAACTTTGTAATATTGTTTTAAGCTAATGTACACACCTTCTTTCAAGAAAGCATCAAATGTCAGCTCAGACAGCTTGACATACTTTTGCTTGCCCTCAAACTGAACTCGCAGCAACATGATGCATCTGTTAAAAAAAAAAAATCATTAACAATCAAACCAGCTCTCTCATTTTCACTCAGTACTTCTCTGCAAGGTAGAGACATCACAGTATTGTACAACGTCAGACGGTTGGACGTCTAGAACAGGCTATACTGGTTGAATGTGATAAAGTTATTCTGTGGAACTGTAACATGAGCAAAGCAGCCACGTTGTCCCGTTAGGTGCCAACTGCCATTCATGTAGTTCACCCGGCACTTCTCATAATGCAGCTAGGTACTTAGCCATCCCTAACTATCTAAACTCTTGGCTCAACAAAGTTGATGCTGGCTTTAATGCTGGAGTTAGGCCATGTTAAACAAACCCATTATGCACTCAGTGAACCAGCTACACTACCCATTTACCTGCCATACTAACGGTACTATTATGAATGCCTCACTTTTGGGTGGAGACGCTAGCAACATAGCTAATCACGTTAGCTAAGAATAGCTAAAATTTAATCTACAGTGACCTACCATTTCAGTTCTTGCAGCCTTTTTACAAGTATTTGCTTATAACAAACTATGGTTAACTTACATACTCCGCTAAATATAACATTAGCAATACTGAGGTATTCGCAATAGCAGCTAGCTAGCATGCTAAATGGGCGTCGTGAGAGCCACAGTTGCGAGTTGAGCCGCTAGCATGCTAACAACATCGGTTAGCTAAAAACGTTAGATTTTCGTCACGTTAGCTAGCTACCAAGCTAACGCTGTTTTAAGTGTCTACACTTTCTGTGTATACTGGCAGTCAGCTCACACGGACTAATGTTCACCTAAAGTATGATAGCCAGCTGAGTTAGAGCTAGCTAAGTTGTTTGAACTGTTGCCGAAGATAATGTTAACTTGCAAGCAGCTATCTTAGCTAACGGAAAGTCGTACCACCACATTGGAGTTCGGTAACATAAAACATAAACTTAACAATTATGACCCCAGTTAATATCAATACAATGATAAAATGGTGTCAAGGTTAAAAAAATACTGTTTGCTGTTTACAACAAAGTAAGGTTAACTTAGTTACCAGACAGTGTCAGCACTGTGAAGCAGTTTTACAAGATGGTGCATCAGCCAGCCTACATGCAGAGTGGCGCCTATGTATCACTCTGTAGAGTAAAAATTTCACTGCATGTCTGCAGAATTTTACACTTTCTTTTAACTCCGCCATTAGAGCCCGTTTACTCTCCACAGTGTTAAAAATACTCACTTTGGGTTTAAATAAGTCAACTCTGAAATATTAACACCCAGTTTTTTACTGTGCAGTCGTGAAATTTCCTCACTACTAAATATTCCACAGTCCACTGTCAGTGGGATTATAACAAAGTGGAAGCGATTGGGAATGACAGCAACTCAGCCACGAAGTGGTCGGCCACGTAAAATGACAGAGCGGTCAGCGGATGCTGAGGGGCATAGTGCGCAGAGGTCACCGACTTTCTGCAGAGTCAATCACTACAGACCTCCAAACTTCATGTGGCCTTCAGATCAGCTCAAGAACAGCGTAGAGAGCTTCATGGAATGGGTTTCCATGGCTGAGTTACCTTTTATTGAACTCAATGACCTTCACATTTCCTACATCTACCGCCAGCATTTCTCAGGTATGGAAACGGCTTTATTTACATTTCTTCTTGCTGCATGTTGCTGGTTTGTTTGTATTTTTTTCAACCAGTGTAATCGAACTCGCCAAAATAAATGCCTGTCTTTGCCTGTCGGTATTTAAAGTTTTAACACAACATCACCCTCAGTATGTCTTTGTTTTCCTCGCTCATGGTTTACAAAAGACATTGCAGTGGAAGACAGAAGAAACTGGTAAAACAAGATTTTAGTGTTTTATGTGTAATGAATTGTATTAAGTAACAGTATTATTATTATCAGACTTCATGTCTTCAGCGAAGCCTCCACAGCAGAAAGTTTTCATCAAAATGACAATCGAGTGCTCAAGTGTGGATGTCTCTACACAATATTTAACCATGAGAATTTCTGCTTTTACTCAAGACTGTAACACTTGTCCTACACAGCAGTTAAGGAGTTGTGTACGTTGTGCTCCTCGCTGACCATATTTGTGTACAAAATCCTTAAGGCTTAAATCAGGGTAATGTGTGTCAGACGTAAGAGCACACTCACAAAACCAGTCCAGATGTAGTGGACAGGTCAGAAACATACTTTAGCCCCATAAAATGGGCACTAAGGCACACATGTGATCACAAACCTGATGAAAGGTTGATGCGTCAAAAGGAGCTTATCATGTTATTTCTACTATTTTGGTCAGGTAAAAAGTCCCAATTAGGTTTTGTATAAATGTAGGAAAACTGCATATAATCAAAGCAGTTCAAAAGGATGGAAGTACACGGTTTTCTATATCTTACCATATACACCGCTGCAGGACGTGAATGGGTCCTCTTGTATATATTAACGCTTATTTCACATTATTTATCATGAGTGCAGTGCGACTTATTTTATAGCTGAAGAGTTTGAGACCTGCTGATGTTTCATCAACAGGACTTTATGTTCACTGTGTTTATCTCCTCTGGGTGTTTATCCACACCTCAGCACCTAGATGGCGATGTTGCTTCATTACCTAAGAGGAGAGAAACGCTCCCAGTTTTCCGTTTAGTTCCACATCCCTGCCTTTACGCTTATTCCAGTGTTGTAGTGAAGACCACCTCAGTCAAGCCCAAGGCAAGACAAGAAACAGACACTAAGAGAATTAGGAGGTGTAGCAGGAGCCGGGAATTCACAGTGAAAAGTGCGGGACAGCAGGAAAACGCCCAGCTGGGGAGCCTCTATGTGAGTCTTTAAAGAGCTTAAAGGCGCTGTGTGGGATTAAAGTGCTGAGCCGGCTGCAGGGTTTAATAACGAGTTTCTTTTCAGGAAATATTTTTTAATATTTAAGTTTGTCGCCTCAGAAATCCGGAGACGTCTTCAGCAGACATAATAAAACACGCTATGAAAAGTTCAAACATAAAGCCTTTACTGATCGGTTACAAATGCGTTAAGCTGTATATTTGATTTCTCAAAGTATTTGAAAATTAAAGTAATGAAAAAGGCATTTTTACAACACCAGGGACATTTTCTTAGCTAAACCAAAGAAATAAAAGAATATGTAAAAGATTACAAAATAGAAAGTAAAAAAAAATAGAAATACAAAGAAGGAAAAAAAATACAAGATCATTAAAGTACATCTATATAACTTTCTTTACCATAGGAAGCAAACTTAACTGACCTAGCGAGCTCACCTGACTGGAAATTGTATTTATGTTTAGTGTATTAATGTTTTATACGTACATGTGGTTTCAAACGTTGTGAATGGGGAGGTTACAGTGAGGGCCAGATCATGTAGATCAATGAGGAGGGACAATAAACCTTGCAAACCTGACAGTCATGTGGATGAACATGACTAAACATGAACTTGAACAAAGAGAGCCTCTGTTGTTGGGCTGTTGAAAGCTATGAAGCAGAGATGATGACGTATAAGACCACCTTTGAGCACGAATCAACCAGAAAGAGTCTTATCAGTGAATCAGTGCCAGAGGAGGGAGCTGAATCAGTAACAGAATAGAGAACTGAATCAGTAACAGTGGAGAGAATTGAATCAGTGGCAGGACAGAACAAAAACATTAACAGTAATGGGTGAAAGAAGCTAAAATAATCCCAAAATTATGGCTTCGATCAAAAGGTGTTTAGCTCCAAAGCATTGAGAAGGAAACTAGTACATTTTTTGGACTGAGTAGTGGAGTTGTGAGAGGGTTGGTCATTTGATTCATCAATGGGTTGGTCACTGGATTCACCTGAGGGGCTAAGCAGTCCGCTGGAGAAGCAATAGAAACAAGACACGGTTAACATTAATGACAATGAGAATATAACACTGAGGAGACGCTCCGAAGTTGTGCACGTTTTAAGCGTTTTTAAGTTTTTCACCCTCCACAGTGCATAATGTGAGATTAAAAAAGAAATCAAATCAAATTCACTTGTAGCGCTTTTTACAACTGATGGTGTCACAAAGCGGCTTCACAGAATTCCAGAAATGACAAACATGAATTTGTTTTAACAAGAATGTAAAACCCCCAGGTGAGCAAGCCAGGGGCGACAGTGGTAAGAAGAACCTCCCTCAGAGCTAAGGAAGAAACCTTGGGAGGAACCAAGGCTCACAAGGGGGGACCCGTCCTCCTCTGGTCAAACTACCTACAGAGTTATTATACTAATAATATTAATAGCAGTAGTATTAGTAGTAGGAATAGCTGGGAGACTATGAGAACATCAATGTAGGGTAGGCAGCTCGTCCAAGGCAGGTGGTGGTAGCTGGGGCGTGGGCAGCTGGTCTGAGGTGGGTATCAGGAGGGCTCGACAGTCAGTCGTCCGTCAGTGTCCACGTGGGCGGTCGTATACTCAGGGGAAAAAAAGGCAGGAAGAGGGAATTAGTTTTATTCTGTCTGTTTGTATGTAAAACAGGGAATGTGAACATTTCCAGAGTGTGGCTAACGATTCCGGCAGATCTGACTATGACAGCTTAACTAACAGGAGAGAACCAGAAGGACACACAGACACGGCAGCACTCTGAAACAGTTTACATTTACAGCCCACGTTTACATTTACAGCATTTGGCAGACGCTCTTATCCAGAGCGACTTACAATTTGAGCATTTTTATACAGGTAGGTGAAGGTGGTGTTAGGAGTCTTGCCCAAGGACTCTTATTGGTATAGTGTAGGGGGCTTGTCCAGGCAGGGGATTGAACCCCAGTCTACAGCATAGAAGGCCGAGGCGTTACCACTACACTACACCAACCACACATACACGGCTTTAAACATCGATAAAAGAATTTTATAATCAATACGGAATTTATCCGACTTCACCCACAACACCTCAACCTGTCACCTCCAGAAATTCTCTGATGACTCTGCCATTGTTGGCTACATCTCAAATGACGATGAAAGGGAATACAGAGAGGTTACAAGGGATTTTGTGGACTGGTGCCAGCAAAACTACCTCCAGATCAACACGGTTAAAACCAAAGAACTGGTGGGGGATTTCCGCAGGACTAAGTTCTCCTCACCCACTCCAGTGAACATCCAGGGAAGGGACATTGAAATTGTCAAGACCTACAAGTACCTGGGTGTTCATCTAAACAACAAACTGGACTGGTCTGACAACACACACCCTGTATAAGAAAGGCCAGAGCAGACTCCACCTGCTGAGGAGGCTCCGGTCCTCTGGAATACAGGGTGGACTTTTCCACTCTTTGTATGACTCTATGGTGGCATCAGCCATCTTCTATGGCATTTTCTGCTGGGGAGGTGGCATTACTGCAGCAGACAGGAAGAAACTGGACAAGCTTATCAGGAAGGCTGTCCTGGGCTGTGCGCTGGACCCAGTGGGGGAGGTGGGGGAGAGGAGGATGTTGGCCAAGCTTGCATCCATAATGGACAAACCCTCTCACCCACTACAGGAGGCAGCTGCAGCACTGGGCAGCTCCTTCAGTGACCGGCTCCTCCACATGCGATGCGGAAAAGAGAGATGCCGCAGCTCCTTTCTCCCCACGGCCGGTCGGCTCTACAACCAGAACCTCCCCAAGCAGAGACTCAGACACTCTCCATCATAAACACACTATGGATTCACACCTCACTCCATCATAGTGCACTCCATCACGAACTCACCACATAGACCTGGATCTTATCCTACCACTAATTAATGTGCAGTATGTGCTGCTGATGGATTGGTACAAGTGCAATACACACACTAGTTCTGTGTGATATCTCTAATCATTACTGTACAATATCTACAGTTTCTGTGTGATATCCAGTCATTACCTGCTCAGAATGTGCAATATCCATACAGCTGCATGTTTAAACTGTAAATTTGTACAGTTTCTTAATTCTATTTTTATTTTTTGTATTTTTTTCTGCTAACAGACACCTTGTTTATTTATTTATTTCTATAGTATATCATATATTTAGTATTTTGCATGATGGACATCTTGTCTACTTACTGCTCTTTATTTGCTTACTGTGTATTCTGCTCTAACAATGTAAATTTCCCTCGAGTGGGATAATAAAAGCCTATCCTATCCTATCCTATCAGGCAGCCAATGAAGTGATGATAGCACTGGACTATTATGATCAGATGTTCTAGTTTTAGTGAGGACCCTGGCTGCGGCGTTTTGGACTAGTTGGAGTTTGTTTAAATTCCTGCTCGTGCATCCTGACGGTAGCGCGTTACAGTAATCTAGCCTGGAAGTAATAAAGGCGTGTACTAGTGTTTCTGCATCACGCAGGGACAGGGCATTTCTGATCTTGGCGATGTTGTGAAGATGTAGAAAAGCTGTCCTAGTGATGCCGTCTGTGTGTTGATCGAATGATAAATCTGAATCAGTTATGATGCCGAGATTTTTTGCTGCTGAGCCAGGTGTGGCTTGAAAGTCGGCGAGATTTAAAATTAAATCTGAGGACAAGTAGCACTAACAGGGATACATAGACTTGATCAGAGACAAGAAGAAGATCATTAGTTATCTTAACTAGAGCGTCTCAGTGCTGTGGTGTGGCCTGAATCCAGATTGGAATTTTTCATACATATGGTTCTTGTGTAGATATGAACTAAGTTATTGGGCCACAGCTTTTTCTAAGATCTTTGATATAAACGGTAAGTTAGAAACAGGCCTGTAATTAGACAAAACGGTGACATCAAGATTTGGTTTCTTGATCAGAGGTTTGATAACTGCTAGTTTAAAAGCTTTGGGAACATGGGGCAGTCATGGGATGGAGGTTAGGGAACTGGTCCTGTGATTAGAAGGTTGTTGGTTCGATCCCCAGCACCAACAGCACATGATTGAGGTGTTCTTGAGCAAAACATCTAACCTCCAACTGCTCCCCGGGCGCCGTAGTTAGGGCTGCCCACCGCTCCGAGCAAGTGTGCTCACTGCCCCCTAGTGTGTATGTGGTGTTTCACTTCATGGATGGGTTAAATGCAGAGGTGGAATTTCCCTGTTTGTGGGATTAAAAAAGTATCACTTAAATTAACTTATGAAAAGGGGGTTTATAATGACTGGCAGCACTTTGAGTAATTTTGAGAGAATTGCATCGAGTGTGCAGGTTGTGTAGTTTGCAGAGGAGATAATCTTCTCTAGCTCCAGCTGTGGGAGTGGGTAAAAAGTTTCCAGCCTTTCTTCTACAACTGTGGAATATGTAATACTGTTTATTGGATTTAATACTGTGGGTTGAATTTGTTGTCTAATATTTTCAATTTTATTATTAAAGAAGTCCATAAAAACTTCACTGGTGAGAGTTCCTGGGATTTCTGGTTCAGTACCTGCCTGATTTTTTGTGATTTGGGAAATCACATTAAACAGAACTCTAGGATTATACTTATTTTTCTCGATCAGCGAGGCCAGATATGCTGAGCGAGCTTCAGTGAGAGCAGTTCTATCCTCTATAAGGCCGTCCTTCCAGGCAGAGTGGAACACTTCCAGCTTGGTTTGTCGCCATTTCCGCTCTAATTTCCGAGCTGTTTGTTCTAAGGTCCGGGTTTTATCATTGTACCGTGGGGCTTTTTCTGCCTTATTTCATTTCCTAAAGTGGATCGGAAGGTATTTTCGAAATAATCGGTTAGTAAATCTAGTTCCATTGGGTCTGATGGAGTGGAGACTGGGGTTGAAAGCTCTGGCAGATTTTCTATAAATTGTCGGGCGGTAAACAGTTTTATTGAGCGCTTTGTAGAATAACGAGGAGACGTACATATATTATGGCTAAGATGTAGTTCATATGAAATTAGGTAATGGTTGGAGACGGCTGAGGTTTGCGGTAGGATATTAAGCTCGTCTATGTTAAGACCTAGTGTCAAAACTAACCCTAACTACACAGTAGTGTGTAGGCCCTGTTACATTTTGGGTAAAACCAACAGAGTCTAGGATTGAGGTAAATGCCCTTTTTAATGGGTCGTCTACCTTCTCAAAGTGAATATTAAAATCTCCTACAATTATTACTTTATCATTACACACAGCCAGGTTTGCAGCAAAATCACTAAATTCTTTTATAAATTCAGAGTCGCCCCCTGGTGGCCTGTAAATGTTAAATAATGAAAACGTCTTTTTTGTGACTGGATTTGTAACGTGAATAGAGAGGACCTCAAAGGAAGTGAAAGTGTCACATTGTTTCTGACTGATATCGAGAGTATTTTGGTAGATTATACAGACTCCACCTCCCTTGTCTGATAATCTAGGCCTATGTGCATAATTATAGCCTACAGGCGTGGCTTCATTTAAAGCTGAATATTCATCTGGTCTAACCCGTTTCAGTAAGACAGAAAAAGTCAAATTTATGGTCGCTTATAATTTCATTTACGACGACTGCTTTAGAGTTTAATGATCTTATATTAAGTAGTCCAGATCTAAGGATTTAGTGCGATCATCAGAACATGGATATATGTTGATTAGGTTATTTAAACGGACTGATTGAGTTTTTCTGTGATTTAAATTTAGTTTTAATTCAGGGCAAAGACTCAGTCTCTATAAAGCTGATCTTGGGTGACCCCTCAAGGCGGATCGCAGACGGTCGGTTTAGCCTGTCTGTCTGCGGCCTGGTCCCGGCTCTGGACTGTCAGCAGCTGTTTACACTACTCTGCTGACTAGCTAAAAGACTCTGAGCTGTGCTGCACGAAAGGAAGGCAGCACCCTGCCGCGTGGGGTGGACACCAGGCTTATAAGACCAGGCTTGCCCTCAAAACATAACCAATTGTCTATAAAGCCCACTTGATTTTCGGAACACAACTTGGACATCCAGCAGTTTAACGCCGTAAGCCTGCTGTAGGATTCAGCGCCGCGCCGCATTGGGAAGGGGCCAGAGCAGATTACGGCATCAGACATGGTCTGGGCCTGTTTAACCACCTCTCTAATGTTAGCCTTAGTTACCTCAGACTGCTGCAGATGGATATCATTGGCCCCTACATGAATGACTATCCTCGAATATCTCTTATCAGCTAACAGTCTAAGGTTGCCACTAATGTCCGGCGCTCTGGCTCCCGATAAACATCTAACTGTAACCGCTGGCGCCCCTAACGGAGTAGCTAACTTCACGTGTCGGACAATCGAGTCTCCTATGACCAGAGTGCTTTTAACAGGCTTCACAGTGGGCGCTTCACTGAGCGGGGCAAACCTGTTTGACACGCGAATCGGAGGAGCGTGGTGTTCCGCCGAGTCGACACCCATTCGCCCCGCTGTGAGGGCTCTAACGCCGGAGTCGAGGGGGTGCTAACTCTCCCTAGCGCACCCGGAGCTGCTAACACTGCCTCTGGCTGTCTATCCCTTAATAACCCCTGGATGCATCTCTAACTGGTCCACCTTCTCCGCCAAACAGCTACCTAGCTGGCACTTAGCACAAACACAGCCACTGTCTTTATCGCTAGAGGTGGAAAAGGGCGTTAGGCTAAACAGGCCACACTCTGCGCAGACGAAACAACCAGCAGAAGCCATGATATTTCAGCCACTTACTGCTTTTGGTTGATTTAGGAGCTTATAGCACAAAACATTGCTACAGCGACGCGCTCTCAGCCACTGGCACTGACGCGCTCTCAGCCGATTACAGTGACGCGCTCTCAGCCGATTACAGTGACGCGCTCTCAGCCGTTGACAGTGACCCGCTCTCAGCCGATTACAGTGACGCGCTCTCAGCCGTTACATAAGCCAATCATGACATCTGAAACTGACATACATAAACATTTCTAAACACTTATTATAAGAATAATTTGTCACAAAGGCTGCAATTGCCAGCTTTGATGTCAAATTTGTATAATATCTACAACAGGTGACATTGAAATGGCATAGAATTTATAGCTCAGTATGTTGTCACAGTGATATAATGCTGTTAATAAGACATAGCTTACTAACGTGAGTTAGTTAAACAATAGCGAAAATCTTCTGTGGCCGTTAAAAAAAAAACTTCCATTTTACATTTTGATAGGATTGACAGATTGATAGCTCTTTCTCGATTCAGTGGGGTGGTGGTGCATGGCCGTTCGTAGTTCGTGGAGCGATCTGTCTGGCTGATTCCGATAACGGACGAGTCCCCGGCGTGTTAAATAGTTCTGCGGCCACTATTTTGGTCGTAGCTAACTTCTTAGAGGGATACGCGGCGAGGCGTAAGCCGTGCGAGATGGAGCAATAACAGGTCTGTGATGCCCTTAGATGTCCGGGGCTGCACGTGAGTTACAATGACCGGTTCAGCGGGATCCTCCACTGAGAGGCTCATCTTGGAGGCGATCCGGTAGAACCCCGGAACGTGCCCGGGATTGGGGATTGGAACTGTTCCCCATGCACGAGGAATTCCAAGTAGGCGCGAGTCACCAACTCGCATCGATTAAGTCCCTGCCCTTTGTACACACCGCCCGTCGCTACTACCGATGGGATGGTCGGGTGAGGTTTTTGGATCGGGCCCCCATAAATGGGGGACGCAGCCTTCCCTAGGAGAGGCCCGAGAAGCTGATCAAACTTGGCTATCTAGAGGAAGTAAAAGTCGTAACAAGGTAAGATTACAGCTGATATACATAAAGCTACAAACTCAGTTGTTGTAACATGCTATGTCATTCATATTTCATAAATGTGACCTGACATTGAAGTCGACACAACACCTGAGTTGACAAAAGCAAACATTATGTTAATTGACACCTATTAGAATATTCAATATTCAATTATTTCAGTTTAATATTTAATATATTGAACATTAGTCTCTGTTTCCACTATAAGTCTAAACACTTGCTACTGAACTATATCATATGTCACTATTGGCCCCTCCCAGTCCTCCATGTGCTTGTGTTTACCTTTCGGTTCTTGCCCATGTGCTTCCTTGTTTTGTTTCTTCTCTGTTCTGCCCCCTTGTTTCTAGACTCAGCCCTTGATTATTTTCACCTGTGTCTCCTTAACCTGTATTTAAGACCTGTGTTTTCTCTTGTTAGTTTGCTGGTCTTTGTATTGTGTTGTTTGGTGTCGTATCTTCTAGCCTCCTTTATTTTTCCTACTCTCTGTTGTCATGTTTAGTCTGTATTCCTTTTAGTCATGTTTGTTCCCCGATCTATCCGTGTTGGCTCTCTGACCCTGGACCGTTTTGACCCTGATTATGGATTTGCCTCTAATAAATCCAGTTTCTCTCAGCATATGCATCCGTCTCATCATCACTCCCTGGCGTTATAATATATTTCATTTAAAAATTTTATGAAAACTCAACATTAAAACAAAAGCTTCTTTGCTTTACTGTTTTCTTTACTGTGATGTGAGTTGGAGCATTACGGTGAAAGAGTTATGACCTTGAGTTGAATGTAAAAAATTTAAATACGTGACTTACAGCTTGTCACAATCAAATCAGGGGTCACATACCTGATTTCAACATATTGTAATGCACAAAAATGATAGACTCGTGCGGTGATGTTATTAGGCTAAAATGGATTATACCCAAATGAAAACATCCCTTTTAAAAAATCCCATTTAACTGTAATGTCTCAGACATATTGCATATATTTATAATTTCTTTTTTCTCATTCTTATTCATCTTCACATCTAGTTTAAAAGACTAAATGCATGAAGTTCAGTGACTTTGCACTTGACTTGATATTTGTACACGTACTCAAGAGTTAGAGTATGAAATATACATACATTTACGGTATTTGGCTGACTCTCTTATCCAGAGCGACTTACAATTTGATCAGTTTACACAGGGAGGTGAATGTGGTGTTAGGAGTCTTGCCCAAGGACTCTTATTGGTATAGTGTAGGGTGGTTACCCAGGTGGGGCACTGAACCCCAGTCTACAGCATAGAAGACAGATGTGTTACCCACTACACTAACCACTACACCGACCGACCACGACCATGAAATGGTAATTAAGAGTCAGATTCGTTTGTACTTGCACATTCATGACTTACTGACACCTCTGCTGAATAAATTTCTGCCTTTGATAACACATGGCAACCGAATCAGACCTGTGATCTCATGCATCATAACACACAACCTCAGTTATGTATATATATTAGATTTATACAAGCCCTGTTTGGCGAACTCACCTCATCATTGAAGTCTAGGCATGTACAGTGTTTCATGAAGCATTTGTAAAGAAGTGCGATAATTGTGATGCTGACAAGGACAACGAAACCCATCAACTGGAACAAAAGACAACACATCCCTGAATAATCAGTGTACAACTGTTAAATGTGTGAATAATGTTTTTAATCAGACTATGAAGTCTAAATAGTGCAGTAGTATAGCAGTAATTAGTTGTGTGTGCACAGTACGTCTACCTCAGGTTACAAATTATGATCAGTTCAAGTATTAGTGAGTATTAGTAGCTTACCTTAGACACGTAAAAAGATTTCAGTGCTTTGAGCTCGCCAGCAGTGAGTGTTTGGTTTTTTTCACACCATTTCCATGGAGATGGATCAGCGCTGTCAGCATGCTCTTTAAACTCAGTATTTAAACAGGCTATGTATCTACCATCACAGAGAAAAATGGCCAGCCAAACAACAGACGGAACCACACAGGCCAGAAATTTGCAGTAATTTGAACAACGTTCTCCACGTGATGAAGAACATTTAAAGCTCAGAAGGTAAAGTCCAAAGACAAAAGCAATGAACATGGGCACCAGTAAGTAAAAACTGAAAAAGGCCTCTGTGAATCCGCTTTCACAGGGGCACACGAAATCAACCTCAACAACCTTTTCCAAAACCACAAGAACGAGGCTGAAGAGCACGGTGCTGCGGTACGGGTACTGTGTAAAGAATGCGGTCAACTGACTCAGCGCCATCTCTAAAGCTAACGAGCAACACAACACCACTAACTCAGAATCAGAACCAACTCTTACAGCATCCGTCAGCTTGAAGACTCACGTTCCACCTGCAGGACTATATGAAGATCATAAGATCATATCAGCTGCTACAGGAAGCCTGTGTATCCACCCACATACAGTGGCCCAGAAGAGTAAGACTACTTTTACAAAGTCTCATCTTTAAATCTCATTAAAATAAAAGCAAGACAATTAAAAACAAAGACGTCTTCCAATAAAAGTCAATGTCTTTAAATAAAGCAAGACATCTTTAAATAAAAAAGAACATCTTTAAATAGAAGAGAGATGTCTCTGAATAAAAGCACGTCTTTAAATAAAGTAAAACACACACTTTTAAATGGATCTTGACAGCTTTAAATAAAATTTGACAGTTTGAAATAAATGCAGCCATCTTGCAATAAAAGCCAATAGCTTTGAATAAAAGCAATTGATAAAAATAAAACAAACAGCATTAAATCAAAGCTGACCACTATAAATGAAAGTTTACAATAAAATCTGAGTCTTGAATAAGAGTTGAAAGCTTTAAAATTGATAGTTTTACATGTGAGCTGAAACATGTTGGAGCAGGAAGGGGCCGTCCCCAAACTGTTCCCACAAAGTTGGGAGTGTGAAATTGTCCAGAATCTCTTGGTGCTGAAGCTTTAAGAGTTCCTTTCACTGGAACTAAGGGGCCGAGCCCAACTCCTGAAAAACACCCCCACACCATGATCCCCCCTCCACCAAACTTTACACTCAGCACAATGCAGTCAGACAAGTACCGTCTCCTGGCAACCACCAAACCCAGACTCGTCCATCAGATTGCCAGACGGAGAAGCATGATTGGTCACTCCAGAGAACACGTCTCCACTGCTCTAGAGTCCAGTGGCGGCGCTTTACACCACTGCACTCCACACTTTGCATTGCGCTTGGTGATGTAAGGCTTGGATGCAGCTGCTCAGCCATGGAAACCCATTCCATGAAGCGCTCTACGCTGTTCTTGAGCTGATCTGAAGGCCACATGAAGTTTGGAGGTCTGTAGTGATTGACTCTGCAGAAAGTCGGTGACCTCTGCGCACTATGCCCCTCAGCATCCGCTGACCGCTCTGTCATTTTACGTGACCGACCACTTCATGGCTGAGTTGCTGTCGTTCCCAATCGCTTTAAACTCCACATATACTCTTATAATTTTGCAAAACAACTGTTTACAGTTTCTAAGTGTTAATGACACTTAATTCATGCATATTATAGAGACAGAGACACTGACAGAGAGAAGAAGAGAGAGAGAGAGATGCGTATAAAGCCAGACAAACACACAGAGAGAGACAGAAATACAAAGAGAGAGAGATGCAGATAGAGCCAGACAGAGACAGAAAGTGAAATGGAGAGAGAGGGACAGAGAGACAGAAATACAGAGAGATGCTGAAAGAGACAGAGATGCAGAGAAAGACAGAGAGAGAGAGAGAGAGAGAGAGAGAGAGTGAGAGAGAGAGAGAGAGAGAGAGAGAGAGAGAGAGAGAGACATATGAAGTCAGATGAACTTCTCCATTCAGCTAGTTCTGTAATCACGCTTAAGTGTCTGGGACTGTGTTTCTAGATGCTGTTGACTCAAGTCAGTAATTCAGTCACTGAAATTTCCCAGCTGACCTGAATGGCTGTGACTAGCTATGAGGACACTGAGGCGAAACAGCGTTATGATAATACAGTTCACTCGGGGCCCAAAAAAAAACTAAAGAAGAAAATTACGGTTTTGTGTGTGTGTGTGTGTGTGTGTGTGCTGCTTTTTAGTGGACTCTTGGAAGTTGATTTCACTGCGAGTCTTAACAAAAGCATAATTGCACAAAGAAGACAGGTGGCGCCTGTCCAGGGAAACCATAACAACAGATGGGTCTGCATTCCTCATCCTTCTTGGCCTGTGAGATAAGACACTATGTGGAGTTTTATGCTGTTCTTAAACCAAGCTGAGCTATGAGCTTATGAGTTTGAAGAGTTTGAATCAGACATCATTCTGCACAATATACGATTAAAATGACGGGTGAATACATTCTACATACATTCTGTGTTATCGCTTTGCTAGTTCAAGGCAGCTTCTTCTGAGTGTTACTGAGACATTATCCAGTGAACAGATTTCATTTTAAACAAAACACGTGCAGGGGGTCTCAAACTCTAATTGCCTGGGGATCATTTGCCAGTTGGTTTCCATGAGGTGAAGACAGAGGTGGCAGAATTGCACAAGTCCCTTACTCAAGTAAAAATACTAATCTAGTAAAAAAAAAAAACTTAAGTAAAAGTTGAAGTATGACTTAAATTAATTGTGAAGTATGAAGTACATGCTCATGAATGTACTTAAAAACATTTCTAACTCATTTGTAATTCAGGATCTCTTTGGATTGAGAGGTAGAGGTAACATCCCTGAAACTGTATGTAAGTGTAGATTATGCTTTTTTACTAGAACTGCATGCATCATCCACAAGAATGGGGATTTTTATTTTAGCGGTCAATACTGAAGATTAGATCAGGGCTGGAGTGGGACTTGTTTTCACACCAGGAGGTAGACAAACAGACACACACACACACACACACCAACACACCCACACAACATGCTTATCTACTGTATTCCTTATATCAGTGCATTCATCAGCCAACATATTCCAACACTTTCACTCAGTTCGTCGCTCCATCTACAAGTGCAAGTTAAAACTCTGCCATGCAAAGCGAAGCCACATATTAACACCACCCAGAAACGCTGCCGGCTTCTCTGGGCCGAGCTCATCTGAGATGGACTGACGCACAGTGGAAAAGTGTCCTGTGGTCTGACGCGTCCACATTTCACACTGTTTCTGGAAATCATGGACGTCACGTCCTCCGGGCCAAAGAGGAAAAGGACTGTCCGGATTGTTCTCAGCGCAAAGTTCAAAAGCCAGCATCTCTGATGGTGTGGGGGGGTGTTAGTGCCCATGGCAGGGGTAACCTGCACATCTGTGAAGGCCCCATTAATGCTGAAAGGTACATACAGGTTTTGGAGCAACATCTGCTGCCATCCAAGCAGCGTCTTTTTCAGGGATGTCCTGCTTATTTCAGCAAGACGATGCCAAGCCACATTCTGCACGTGTTACAACAGCGTGGCTTCGTAGTAAAAGAGTGCGGGTACTAGACTGACCTGCCTGCAGTCCAGACCGTCTCCCATTGAAAATGTGTGGCGCATTATGAAGCTCAAAATACGACAGCGGAGCCCCCGGACTGCTGAGCAGCTGAAGCTGGACATCAAGCAGGAATGGGAAAGAATTCCACCTACAAAGCTTCAACAATCAGTGTCCTCAGTTCCCAAACACTTATTGAGTGTTAAAGGAAAGGTGATGTAACACAGTGGGAAACACGCCCCTGTCCCAACTTCTCTGGAACGTGTTGCAGGCATCAAATTCAAAATGAGTGAATATTTGCAAAAAACAAAGTTTATACGTTTGAACATTAAATATCTCGTCTTTGTAGTGGATTCAGTTGAATATCGGTTGAAAAGGATTTGTAAATCATCGTATTCTTCGATTACAACATCAATGGAATTGGGGTTGTAGTTAAACTGCTGTTAATGTTGCTGGCTAGTGCCAGTTGCTGCTCAGTTTAGGTTACAGGCTCCATTATTGACCAGATTCGTGAGGTTTCAACAGGTATTTTAGCTGAAAATGAACACAAATAAACAGACTTAAACGGTGCGGCTGGAGTCAAATCAGTTCATGGAACAGTAATAGCAGTTTGAAGAATGGAGGGATGGGGAAGAAACAAATTTTTTTGCAAAAAAAAATAAAACCTTGGAAAAAACGAGAAATTTACAGTTGGTGTAAAACTCAGATTCAGATTTCTGCAGAATGGACCTCACCAAAATGTTCATCCTATTTACGGCTGTGCCTGCACCTCAACTGCAAACAGTGTGTGTGTGTGCGTGTGTGCGTGCATGTGTGCGTGTGTGCGTGCATGTGTGCGTGCATGTGTGCGTGTGTGCGTGCATGTGTGCGTGTGTGCGTGCATGTGTGCGTGCTTCTTTTTCTTTGACTCTTGGAAGTTGACGTTACTGTGAGTGACAACAAAAGTATAACAACACAAAGAAGACGCATGGATTTGCATTCCACATCCTGCTTTACCTGAGATCACCTCTGATATACCAAACGGACTATATGTAAACATGAGGACACTGCATCGTTGGACATGCGGGCAAGTTTTATCCTGTTCAGTTAACTTTCAACAACAACAGAAACCAAGCTGAGCTCACCACTTGTCACCACTTAAGAAAAGCTTTTTCTTTTCCAAGAGGTGGAGGCAGAGGTGGCAGAAGGACACAAGTCCCTTGCTCAAGTAAATGTACTAGTGAAAAAAAACAAGTAAATGTTGAAGTATGACTTTTAGCCGACACACCCTCACGAATGTGCTTAAAGTAGAAAAGTGAATGTACTTACAATAATTTCTAATTCAGGATTGAGAGGTAGAGGTAACATCCCTGAAACTGAGTGTAGATAATGTTTTTTTACTAGAACTGCCCGCATCATCCACAAAAATAAAAAAAATGATAATTTTCAAGAATTTGTGATGAACATTGCTGGAATTTCTGCTGAGAATAAAAAATGGTGATTATTTTAGCAGTCAATACTGAACACTAGATCAGGGCTGGAGTGGGACACACACACACACACACCTGCACATCATCTGTGCATCCATCAGCCTACATATTCCAACACTTTCACCCTTAAACAAACCAATAGCAACCATTCAGAAAGCTGCATTCACACAAACAGCCAGCGCTGCAGCACCTTCACCCAAAAGCAGTCCTCTGCTCCCCCTAAAGCCAAAAACACAGGTTACTGCCACAGTGGGAGGTTCAAATGAGGACAACATGAAAGTAAAATCGAGCAGCTGATGTGCGAAGACGCAGTAATCTTAAACACCTAAACATAACCAAGGTAGACAAAAGCACATTGTCACAGCGGGCATGAAACATGTTTGTCTGTTTCTCCTGGTTTATGGCTTACCTCTAATGACTCGATGCGCTGAAGTAACGTCCATACAGGCGTCTGAACGTAGCTGCTTTAAGGTGGAATGGGAAATGAAGCAGCTTCAGCTTCATCTAGTCTCCATATCCACTATTCGAGTCTTAGTAAATTGGAGCCATATCCCTGAGATTAGGGCCACTGGTTTAACCCCTAAATTACTACAGATACACACTTGGATGGAGCGTTCACAGTCTGAGCGTTCTTGTGCTGCGAGTTTATTCATTAGCTCACAGCAACCAGTCCGAAACACTTCCGGCCCACCAGGAGTTCTCCAGATTCTCCCCCTAACCCACTTCAGGACTGAGTAAGGCCACGGATGCAGTTTGTCAGATTGATAATCTGTGTAATTCACTGACTATGAATTCTGCTGTTTATGTTTGTTTTTCTTGCTTTTCTTTTGCTTTCTCTTTGTTACACATTATGAGACACTCATGTCTATTTATTTGTCTATTTGCATCATATTCATTATATATTTAGAGAAATATTGTAAAAGACACTTTGATTTTATTTTTTTATTCTGTCATTGATACAGATGAGGAAAGCAGCTACAGCTGACGTAAAGCTAAAGCCAAACAAAGTGGCTGCATTTCTGTTTAAAGTAGAATTTTTAGCCTGTACTAGCATATTAGCACATACTGAGACAAGACTACAGCCAAGTGTAAAAGTCCAGCCTGCACCGCCTGCTGCCAGCAGAGGGCGATGGCGGCAAGGAGCCATGGACTAATCAAGCTCACTCGATACAGCTGTGAGCTCCCCTATTTAAGGCTGCAGCAAACAGCAGTGTTTGTCACGCCTTTGTAGAGGGGTGACCGGTGTGGTACATGGTGTTTGAAAAGATGAAAGCTGCCAAAACTAGAGAGAGAACAGGCCCTAAAACTACTCAAAAGCTCAGAAGAATATGTATATGTATGTATATCTGTATAATTGTTTTTTTCCCCTCCCCTTTTTTTTTTTTTTTTTTTTTTTTTTTTAACTTACTTATTTATCTATTTATTTTTATTTAGTTGTCTGTTTATTTACTTATTTTATTTGTTTTTTCTCTCTTTTTTATTATTATTATTATTTTTTTTCTATTTATTTATTTACTTACTTAATTATCATTATTATGATTTATTATTATTATTATTTTTTTTTTTTTTTTCTCTCTCCTCCCTTCTTCTCTTTCTTTCCTGTCCTCTTTTTTATTGCCTGTCAGGCCTGGCCAAACAAATAAAATAAAAACTTTAACAAGAATAGGCTTTAGTAACCTATAGAGCTTTTTCTTGTGAAAACAAATATGTTTGGTACATCAGTACATTCGGATTACCATTCCAATTGCAAAAATGGCCAGATATGACAGGTTAAAAAAAAAAAAAAAAAAAAAAAAAAGCTCAGAAGAAGACTTGAACAAGAAGCGGCTCCAAGTCATGCAAAAGTGTTTGGTTCTTAAAGAGCAAACAAATGAAATGTAAAACTGACCTTCCTCTCATAATCTCAGAGGCAGAGTCTTGTTTTCTGATCATCTGTATTTCAGTTTTTCTAACTCCGCCTTTGTTTGAGCACACTGCTTTTAGCATTTCTTGTTTGCTGTTCTTCCCCACCTCTTCATTTCCACCTTCCTTGAGGTGCTTGGCCCGTGATTGCCTGTGCATCCCAGTGGCACAGCAGTAACACCATGGACCACCGATCAATACAATAGTGTCTGGGTCACCTCATTTGCAATGTCAAACACACTCCATTGCCCCCCATATCTCTCCTTACTCCCCTTTTTTTCAGTAACTTTCAGTTCTGCGCTTGGGTCCGCCTTCCCGCTGTCCCGTAACACCAAGTTGTTAAAACATCAATAAAACGGACATAAGAATTTGGTTATCTTCCAAGTACATAGTATATGCACTTGCATCAAATGCCCTCTGTTAGTCTAAGAATTTTATTTTAAAACAATTAATCACAAGATTCTAGTCTACCATTTTAAATACTGGGTAGCCCTCTCGGGCATGGTTTTAGAGTGATTTAAATCCTATTTAGCTAATAAAGTTCATGGTTTTACAGGGGAAGTCATTCTTTTAAAAAAAATTTCTGTGGCGTTCCACAGGGTTCAGGTTTAGCACTTTTTGCCTTTCTTTTTATACATACCTCTAGGTGATGACATTAGGAAACAAAATATAAATTACACTTCATTCCTTCAGATGATCAAGACTCCGTAGACAGGCTGATCAGCTGCGTGTGGCAAATGTTTAAGTTGTGGAATTTTTTTTTCTCAAGAGGAAAAACAAGTCACTGTAGTGTTGAGTCTTATCAGTCCAGTAAGTATATCTAAACTCTCGTTCAGTTGGCAGAGCATTTTGCTTTTTTCGAGCAGAGGTATCTGCATTCTTTCTTGAAATAAGTAGAATGATTTGCCAGTGGAATAAGACAACTGCAATTACCTAACTGAAAATGTCTGGAAATGGGGTGAATAGTCTTCTGTTGAGATCTGCAGGATGTAATTTAACAAAGGACCAGAAGAGGGAGGCAGAGGCTATAAGACATCATTCAGTTCACTGGTACTACTGAACCCCTTTTGGAGATGTAGGAACTACACGGAGCTCTTTCTTATAGAACTGGTGCAGGTCAGACAGACTGACCTCACTGTGCAGCTACATATTTGTTCATTAAGGTACGTCCAGTGTAAATGTACCCTCAAAGTACAACAGTGGTCTTAAGGTCCAAATTAAGTTTTTCTCAGGGGAAATTTTTGCGTTTTTACCTTTTCATAACTGAATATTTTATAATAGAATAATAAACTAAAAAGCCTGGACACAAAACAAGACAAAAGGTCAATGCAATTTAAAATATTCTCACCGGCTGCTTTATTAGGTTCAGTTGCTTGTTAACACAAATAGCTAATCAGCCAATCACACGGCTGCAGCTCACTGCATTTAGGCCTGTAGAGGTGGTCAAGACAACTTGCTGAAGTGCTGACCGAGCATCAGAACGGGGAAGAAAGGGGATTTAAGGGACTTTGAACGTGGCGTGGTTGTTGGTGCCAGACGGGCTGGTCTGAGTATTTCAGAAACTGCTGATCTGCTGGGATTTTCACGCTCAACCATCTCTAGGGTTCACAGAGAACGGTCCGAGAAAGAGGAAATATCCAGTGAGCGGTCAGTTGTGTGGACGAAAATGCCTTGTTGATGTGAGAGGTCAGAGGAGAATGGGCAGACTGGTTCCAGATGATAGAAAGGCAGCACGAACTCAAATAACCCACCAGAATCTCTGAGGAACGTTTCCAACACCTTGTTGAAAGTCTGCCATGAAGCAGTTCTGAAGGTGAAAGGGGGTCCAACCTTTTACTAACAAAGTGGTGATAAATAATAAAGTGGCAGGTGAGTGTATTAAATATGGATTCTGGAACAATTATGTTCCCCAACTAAAGGTCCTGAGAACATCACAATAAATGTATCAACGGAATAACCCTGACTTCCCACTTCCAAAAAAATCCTAAATCCAAAAAAAAGTCCCACGAAAGGATCCATCACATTTCAAGCAGATCTTAGAATAACAATTTTATATAATTCTCACATCTAACCCAGGCATATGGCTTTGGGAGCAACCAGCATCTCAAATATCTACAAATGAAGAAAAATTATTTGCTCAAAAATCAAGAAAATGGATGAAACATGAACGACACCCCAATGTCAGACTTTATCAGTAGCTCCTGTACAAGCGAACCCTTGTCCAAAATGTTTCAGCTAGCATCCAAATCAGGCTCCTCACCACACACCAAGGAAACGGGAAGATCTTTGAATTATTCCCAGTGTTGGTTTCTGGTCACAGAACTCTTCCAGTCCGAGGCCTGCCTGTTAATACGTTCAAAGCACAGTGGCCCGCAGGAAAACTACAATTGGCTTTAATGCATTTGAAATGTACAAAGAGTCTGCATAGAGACGGCTGTACTGCCGGTACGGCTCTGATGCGCTGCTAGAAGAGAAATGAAGTGAGCTCTACCTCATTTCATCGACTGGCTCCCACCAGCAGTGAGCCGAACAGGGTTCGGTTGGAAGCAGACTGAGACCCCTGAGTTTTCTAAAGACAAAGCCTGGTAGGTCCTCACAAAACAAGGCAGGTGTGAAAGCACCTGGAGAAACTTCAGCTTTTCTTCAGGTTATGATTTGATGATTTGTTACCATCCCATTAAGAATTACTGCCTGTAGACCACTAGAGGGTGCTTCATGGTCACAGGTTGAGAAACCCTGGTCAACGCCTTGCTCAGTATATCTGGGAACACTACGCTGGACAGAAATGACTTTTAATGGGTGTCGTCTGGTCACCCTGTTCACTGAACACCCCTGACAACCTTACTCACAATGGTCCAGAACACCCATTAAACACATCTGGCAACGGATTATTGATCAATTAGTCACACTATTGAATCAGCCCCTCACTCTATCACCATCGCGTGGTCAATCAGGAAACATAACAGATTAACAAAGGAAAACGGCAGAACTCTTTTCATGGTGCTATCGCCAGTAAAACAGTCCCGATGAACTGGAAATCAGGGAGGGCTTCTAACATCACTCACAGGAAAAACCTGCTCATAAATGATATAGTAATGGACAACTTTCAGCCTCCATCCAAAACAAGCCCACCGAATTCAGCTCAACGTGGTCAACATGCATTCACCTCCTACAAGAGTGACCACCCACACCCAGTTAATTCAATCTTTCTCATTAGGTCACATCAGCCAACATGCACTCATGACAGACCATAAGCAGCAGCTTTAGGTTTAATAAAGCACTAAGCTTATTAATCTGAAGCACAGTAAAAGAACACTGTACCTACTCTGCTCAGTAGTGGGGCAGCTAAATTAGTGCTGGAGTGATACAGGCCTTCATCTATGTCAGGGGTCTCACAGTAGCGGCCTGGTGGTCTGCCAAGGTCTGATTCATTCGATCCACTCACTGCTAGAATCTGTTTTTGCCTTCCCATGATATCTTTACTGGACAGATGGGAATATTTTCGTTTAATAAGAAAAATGAATGTTTTTTGCTTTTCGGTGCTGAATCTGTATCTACTCTTCCAAAGGTTACACAGGGAGTGTAGTTGACTTGGCTGAACTCTCCCTTTAGGACAAAGTTGACTTTCTGCCAAAGTGGCAGGAAATGGCTAAATCTGGGCCCAGCCTGTCAGGAAACTGACTAGTTTTATCACTGTGGAAGTTCCCTGCTGGGGTTCTCTCTCCTGCTCTTTCTTACCGCACCATGGAGACCCACACTTCAGGGGTGAGGAGTCATTAATAACTGCAAGGACATTTGAAAAGGACCCTGAAGACCAGGCTTGTTACCCTGCTCTTCTGCAAACTATATAAACCCAACATTGTTATTTTAGTGCAGTCGTATTTAATCACTCTTTCTCTAGTGGATATTATGAATTATCGAGGAACACCAGGCACAATTTAACACTGACTTTTACGTTGTTATAGAAGGTCAAGCAGCGTGTGCTTCTGGCCACAGTTGCCTCACTTACAAGTCAGTCTCCCACCAAAACTCAGCAGTTCTGTTTTAAAGAGGTCTGTTCCAATGAGTGTTTTCAGGGTGTGTAAGTAACTTGTTTCAAGTTTTTTCATTGATTTGCACAAACGGCAAAGTCACAAAATCCAACCTTATGCTACTTCAATCCTCCTCTTCTTCCCTGCAAAGTCTTTCATCCATATGACAAAAGATGGTAGCGCTTCTTGGTGTCAAAAGCAAGCACCTAATAAAACCGGCTCGGTGACAAAGGCGGTGGGTTCCACTCCAACCGGAAATCCATCCAAAGCAGCGACTTTGAGGGGCGTCTGAAGAGCTTGCTCAGGGATGTGTAGCTTTGTCAGCATGTTGGCGTGAGTTCCCTTCTCTGTAGTCTAAAGCTGTAAATAAAGAAAGAAAGGACTGAGTCCAACAGTCATGCATAATGGCTGGTGATGTCAAACTGTGAGGGGTGCCTTATGCTGGACTGGAACTGGAGTGGGCACAATAGCTGGAGCTGGATCTGCAGCTGTAGATTACGTCAGTGTGGTGAGAACATTTGTTTTTGAAAGTTGGTCTAGGCATACTGAGAAGTCTAGGAGTTGGTCTGAAGTCAATTCATCATCTTTACCTGCTAGTTTGGTCTAAACGTCCAGATTTAGACCATTTCTGAATGCTACTAAAAGTGCAGGTTCATTCTACCCACTACCTGCAGTTAGGAACTCCAAGGTGTAAGCAGGCACCATCACCTTGTTTGAGCTTGTGCAGTAGTTCTCGATTGGAACAACCCTCATTTAGATGATTCAAATACAGTCTTAGTCTTTCAAAAATTGTTCTTAAGTCAAATAAATGTGACCACCCAGCTGTAGCCCACCCTACTGCTTTATCAGACAGATGTGATACAATAAAGGGAAACTTTGGCTTGATAAGTACTAGCAGGGGAACTGCTGCAAAAGACTGAACACTAACAAAAAACCCTACAATTAGGAGACCCGTCAGATTTATCTGGCTTACTCACTGGAAATGTTGAGGTTTGACTCGCAGTTACTGGATTGTTCAGAAGATAAAGAGTAAAAGCTGGAGCAGGTGTGGAACCCTTAAGTCCTTTTAGTTGAGCCAGACAGAAGCCGAGTTAGCTGGGTCTGTTTGGCTTGTGTTAAGTTGCCCACAGAGTGAGGAACCTCTGCCAGCGCCTGCTGATTGCCCAAGAGTTGACCTTGGGTATTCTGGACCTTCTGAACAGCCTCTACCTCTGCCGTCTGCAGACGTAGAGGTGGCGAAGTATCCTGTAACGGTGGCAGATGGAACCAGATGCTCACTGAGACTTGAGTTTAAAAAGAGCGATCCAAACAAAGTCGGTAAACACAAGCAGAAGGTTGAGAATCAGAGGATCAGAACCGGACAAAAGGGCGACACTAGAACCATAGTCTAGTGGATGGATCTCCATCATGCCCTGTCATGTGAAAATGTACAACCCCGATTCCAAAATTGATCTACTCCAAAAGTTGGGACGGTGTGTAAAATGTAAATATGACGCATGTCTCACTTTTAATTAAGAAACGCACAGTAATCATGAACACTGTCCACTTTAGCGACTGTAAAAAGTATAACTAAAGAATATTCACACATCTTTTAACAGGAGTCATAACGTCACACAGAAGCTAATTACTTTAATATTAATACAATTGGTAATTAGTAGCTCTTATAAAGAAGCCATAGTTGCTGAGTAGTGCTTTAGGAGATGTAAGACAGTAATTACTGTTGAAGTAAGAGTGAACTGCCCTAATCATTAGTTCACTTTTACCTACTGAGTAAGTAACTAGCACTCCTTCATGGTTAACAGTGGCTGTGGAAGTGCGAATGCAGCGCTGTTCACTCACCCTGCTTAGTGCCTGCACTGCCTGCCAAGTTTACAGCGTCACATCTTTAAAATGATCCAGCAGTTTTCTGTAAACATTTAGAAGCTAATAAGTAAAATAGATCTGTTTGCATGTAGTCCTGTTCTGTAAGTTGACCACCCCAAATGCCACATTCAAACGGTGGCCTGTAATTGGCTGGTTTGTTTGTTAAATGGCCCTTTCCAGTCAATTCAGAGCCCATGTGTCAAACCCAAGGCCCGTAGGCCAGAGCATGCTGGCAGCGCAGGCAGAGTTTTATTACATGCCTGTTGTCGACCGGCAGGCGGCTTCATCGATAGGACTTCATATTCACTGTGCATCTCCTTTGGTTGTTCATCCATAGTTTAGCACCTAGATGGTGATGTTGAGAGAAGTGCACTTCCACATCCCTGACATTATGTTCATTCCAGCTCTGCAGTGAAGACCACCTCCATCAAGACCACCTCAGTCAAGACCAAGGCAACACTAGAAACGGACACTAAGAGAATCAGGAGGTGCAGCAGGAGGCGTTTATTCAAAGTGAAACAATACAGTACAGCACAAAACGCACAGCTGAGGAGCCTTGATGTGTCTTTAAGCTCTATGTGGGCGTAAACGAACACTGGGGCTTCTGTCTGCTGAGTCAGCTGCACGTTTCTTTTGAGCGAATATGTATATAATAAAAATAATATAAGATTACAGAAGATCTTAGAAATCCTGAAACATCTTAAACAGCATAACAGCAGAAGTTGTTATAAAAACTGAAAATACAAAGCATTTACTGATCTAAACACTCAAGCTGAAATATTTGAAAATGAAATTGATATAAAAAGCAGTCACCACTAACATTTTTCCTAGTTAAACCAAAGAAAAACATCCTACATGTTTCAAATACTGCATAATAATAAGCTGCAAAAATATAGAAATACAAAGAGAATCATAACTTTCTTAATTTCTGCTTCAGGATCAACAAATTGCATCTATTCATTTTTCTCTCTATTGATGCATTTTAGCAGGTATCCTGTTAGATTGACAAAATGTCACTTTTATAAAATAATGAACTTTCATAAAGTCACACAAACATTTAAACACGTATTAAATGTTCGTTAATATTCAACTAATACTGTGGATTTTGGAACAGGCTTCGACTACCGTTTGTTTAATGTTTAACAGTTTAATGATGAGGTGTAGCATGGTAATGAGTGCAGCGGCCTGACATTACAATTCAAAATCAGTTTGAAAGCTTTAAGGGCCTCAACTGTGCGTCACTACGCCACCCCATCATCAGCTGTGCACTGCGGAGGCCTCTGGACAGTATTTTGTGTTATACCATATCTTCTATCACACGTCATGCCACAGACACTTGGAATACATCGCAATGTATTAATAAGCATTTACTAGACATTTTTTAAGCTTACCCATAAAACATATCAAATAAAACGATAAAGGCAGGCATCAGCAGAGGAAGAGCGGTTCTCCATCAGTTTTGCAGTGGCAAATTTAAATAGTTCACACACAAAGAGGCCAGTACAGAAAACAGGGGGGGGGGGGGGTTACAGGACACACCCTGGACAGGTCGCCAGTCCATCGCAGGGCAGGAAATAATACTTGAGCCTAGTTTTGTATGATCCTGCAGTGTCATGATCTCTATCATTATGCTCTCTGCCACGCTGTGCTTCATTTTCTCAAACCTCTGATCACGGCACTGCAACCATTGCTATCTACTATTGCCTCAAGCCTTCAGTTGGTTCTCAGTGTGACGGTGTTCGCATCTGAATTTCCAGTTGTGGTTAAAGGGGAGACCTTTTAAAAGTAAAAATCCATTCTGAAGAGTTTTTGTCACTCGTTCAAAGCTGAACAGCGTCGGTGTCGGTTTTACTGCAGTTGAAGTCTAAATCCTAGGATAAGATGTAAATGGACCATAAACATTTTTATGCCCCCTGTGCCAGCGTGTTTCTCGATTTGATTAGGTTTAGATTTTTTGTTTGCAGTTGTTTTTCCTCGTCTTTGCACCTCCTCAGCTGTGTGATTCTATCGGTCATGTTTTCTTGGGGTCTGCTGTGGCGGATCAGATTAGTCTAGGATGATTTAGGTTTGGGTTTTTAGATTCGCATTGTGTGTGTGTGTGTGTGTGTGTGTGTGTGTGTGTGTGTGTGTGTGTGTGTGGTTGTGTGTTTTTTTTTTTGTTTTGTTTTTTTCCCCCCTTGCATTTGTACATCTCAGCTGAATCAATATCCTCTTCTGTTAATGACTCCATAACAGAAGAGGGAAATGAATCAGCGACAAATGGATGGAACTGAATAAGTGACGGAGTAAGAAAGGAATCGGTGAAAGAGAAGCAAACAAATCAGTGAGAGAGGGAACTGAATGTGAGTAGGAAACAATTGAGGGCTAGCGCTTGTGACAGTCACAGCGGCAGGTATGGTGATGGAGACTAGGGCAGTTTTCCGGTTTGGCACAATGGCAGGCAGCAGCACCATGACAGGAATGTAGTTCTAAGTGAACACTGTGGTCCCGACGGTTGCCTTGACTTGATGAAGCATCTTCGGGGAGGTGGGCTGAGCATCTCATATCTCTGTGCGCTGAGCAGCAGTTTGGTTTGTGGTGTTCGCAGCAGGCTCGACAGTGGGCTACGCTGCAGGTTTTACCATGGGCCGAGCAGCAGGGCTCCTGGAAAGCAGAGGGGAACCAATAGAGTTAATGAGGAGCACAAACGGGACACGGGTAACACTGATCCTGAGGACATGAGTACAAACGCAGGAGCAGGGCTCTTTAATGCAACGACAGCATGCGCTCGCAATGTGCATAAAATAAACATTCCCCTTCACGAGGGGCGTAACTAAGGCTGTACTGCATACTGCACCAGTGAATATACAGAGGTGTCCTTGAGCAAGACACCTAACCCCCAATTGCTCCCCGGGCACCGTGGATAGGGCTGCCCACTGCTCCGGGCAAGTGTGCTCACTGCCCCTAGTGTGTGTGTTCACTAGTGTGTGTATATGGTGTTTCACTTCATGGATGGGTTAAATGGGGAGGTGGAATTTCCCCGTTTGTGGGATTAAAAAGTATCTCTTAAAATTGTAAAGCAATTTAAAAATAAATGTCTGTTTCAAAAATACAATGAGTTTAGTTTTTTCTCCCACATCTTCGTGTCTACTTTAGACCTAACATGAACATGAAATTCAAAGATTTTGCCCTTGATTTTGTTTTTGTACATTTAATTGGGACTTGCCTCGTTTATTATGAAAGGCTTGTAGTGAGAAGAGTCAGATTTGTTTATACTTGCGCACTGATGACCTACCTACGCCTGAGCTGAATAAGATCGTGCCTGTGATCACTTCCAGCGACCGAATCACAGCTGTGACTTCGTCCATCATAACACGCAAACTCAAGCAAGCAGATTTATACCAGAACTGTTTGGCCACTTACCGTGTCGGTGAAGTCTAGGCACTTACAGTAGTTCATGCAGCACTTATAAATCAGTGCTACAGCCGAGATGAGGACAAAAACACCGAAACCTACCAACTGGAAAAAAGACGACACAGCAGTGAATAAACTCAGTCAGTCACATAAACAGGTAACATTTGCAATGTTAACTTCTGGTCCAGAGGATGAGATGAAATGGCTTGGAAATGAAAGGGGATGACTTTTAATATGGCTATGCAGCCTAAATAGTGTGGCAATATAGTAGTAAGTACTCATGCATGTACAGTAAGTCTACCTCAGTCTACCCCCCCAATAGTTCAATATTAACTATTGTTAAGGTGCTACATTAAATGACGTCAGTGTAACGACCTAGAAAACAACAACAAAGCTGCAGACCCTTCATTACAAGGCACTGATCTCAAACACTGGCGGAAATGTCTCACAATGATGAGTTAAATAGGAGCATTAGTATGAATGTTACCTTAGATATGTAGAATGACACCAGCGTAATGATCTCGTCAGGAGTCAGTGTTTGGGTTTTCTCACACCATTTCCATGGAGACGGGTTATCGCTGTCTGAAAACTCTGCACCAAACTCCGTATATAAACAGGCTGTGTATCTACCATCACAGAGAAACATGGCCAGCCAGACAACAGACGGAACCATACAGGCCAGAAGTTTCAGGAGATCTGAGCCATGTTCTCCACGTGATGAACGTTTGAAGCTCAGAAGGTAAAGTCCAAAGACAAAAGCAATGAACATGGGCACCAGTAAGTAACAACAGAAGAAGGCCTCTGTGAATCCGCTTTCACAGGGGCACACGAAATCAAACTCAACAACCTTTTCCAAAGCCACAAAAACGAGGCTGAAGAGCACGCTGCTGCTGTACGGGTGCTGTTTAAAGAAATCGCTCCACTTACTCAGCGTCATTTCTAAAGCTTAAGAGCAACACAACACCACTAACTCAGAATCAGAACCAAACCTTACAGCATCCGTCAGCTTGAAGACTCACGTTCCATCTGCAGGACTATATGAAGATCATAGGATCATATCAGCTGCTACAGGAAACCTGTGTATCCACCCACTTACAGTGGCCCAGAAGGGTAAGACTACTTCTACAAAAAAGAAAAATCTCATTAAGATAAAAGCAGACAATTAAAAACAACGTCTTCCAGTAAAAGTCGATGTCTTTAAATAAAGCAAGCCCTCTTTAAATAGAAGAGATGTCTTTGAATAAAGTAAAACATGCTTAAATAAAAGCGGGTCATCTTTACAGCTTTTAAATATGTTTGATGGTTTTAAATGTGAACAACATGGGCAAAAAACAAACTACTAATGATTTGGTCACTGTTACAGATGGATCACAGGTGATCACAGGTGCACCGTGTGGAATTACACTAAGACACAGAGGAACTTCAGATCTTTATTCTTCTCCATTCAGTTGGTTCTATAATGACACAGAAGAGTCTGTGACTGTGATTCCAGAGCTGTTTTTCACATATTTCACATATAGTTTTAGGTCTGGGTCCAGCAGTAGCGTGAGAAGGTTGGTTAGTGTAGTGGTTAACACCTCTGCCTTCTACACTGTAGACTGGGGTTCAATCCACCTGGGTAAGCACCCTACACTACACCAATAAGGGTCCTTGGGCAAGACTCCTAACACCGCCTTTACCTCCCGGTGTAAGATGATCAAATCATAAGTCACTCTGGATAAGAGCATCAGCCAAATGCTGTTATTGTAGCATGAGAAGGTCTAAGGAGGAGTGAGAGACCAAGCAGGGAAATCTTCTGCGGACGTTTTGCAGAACTTTGCATTGCGTACACTAAAGATTACGATGGCAACAACTATGTGAACGGTGTTGCAGTTTTCATTATTGCCCTAGTGCAATAATTCTGCATGTTTTGATGCGTCGCCAAGGTTCAAAGTCTTGCTGCTCATTAGCTTAGCTTGCATTAGCTAAATTAAGCAGCAAACATGCATTAAAAATAGAAAATAAGCAGCAGACACAGAATAAACTATAAAGGTTGCGGGGGCAGTCGTGGGCTCGAGGTCAGGGAACTGGCCCTGTGACTGGAAGGTTGCCGGTTCGATCCCCAGAGCCGACAGTCGATGACTGACTGAGGTGTCCTTGAGCAAGACACCTAACCCCCAACTGCTCCCCGGGTGCCGTAGATAGGGCTCCCCACCGCTCTGGGCAAGTGTGCTCACTGCCCCCTAGTGTGTCTGTGTTCACTAGTGTGTATGTGGTGTTTCACTTCATGGATGGGTTAAATGCGGAGGTGAAATTTCCCCATTTGTGGGATTAAAGAAGTATCACTTAACTTAAAGGCTGTTATTTTGAAACAAGCAAATAGAAAAGAACACAGTATTTAGATAAGATCATTAGCCAATCAGCTAACAGCTGAGCCGCAAAACATACCGACTAATTAACCAGAACTCTATATTGGATTTATTCACATGTACTGTATGTATCGTTATATGCAGGTATTACAAAACTGAATGTGTGTAAATTGTAAGTCATTATCATTACATACAAAAATTACAATAAATGATTTACTATTATTCTCCTACTGCTGCACTTTTATATGTGTTTGATTACAATGAGGAGTGATGGGTTTCTTTCTTAACTAACCCAAGCTGTGAGGGAGTGCTCTTTAAAGGGAGTTGCCTGGCCAGCTGGCCCCTGACTGACCGCACTAAGGACGGGAGGAACGTCAAGACTGCAGAAATACGATAGATCTAGATCGGTTTATTGCAGGACTTGTTCGTTGCTGAGCAGAAGAATATGAGATGATATCATTTCAACACTCTGCCCACCCTGCCAACTCTGCACACCCCTCTCTGAATCCCAACACACATTTATTCCATCAAAACAAGACTAGAGTTCTTAAAACAGGAACACCTTATCAGTCACGGCACCGTCAGCTGAGAAACACCAAGAACTGCTCACATCACTTCAGAGCCACTGTTTTATGCAGGGCTATGAAGAAGCCATCAGGTAGCGGCGCTGTAGGTTTGCTGTATACTGTAATTAGTTTGTTTGGCTGATTATTATGTACAGCATTGTAAGAAGTGGAACAGAAGTTGATTTTTTTTTTTAAGTATTTTGAATTCAGATTTTGTTCATTTAAACTGAAAATCTGCATTGATTCCTTAATGTTTGAGTTAAATGAACCATTTGCAGTTTTCTACTAGTAAAGCCAAGCGGTTAGTGCTCTGCCTGGACCAAGCATGAGCAGCGATTCCCTGAGGCCAGTCTGGTTCGAATACAGAATTCATTCATCGACCACTATTCCAAAAATTCTTTGATTCTCTTCTCACTAAAGTCTTAGACTTTAACAGAATGGTGTGTTTCTGTAGCTCCGTTTGCAAATGCTTCCAGTGGCCGGTCCATTATGGGTCCAGCTTGTAATAAGCAAGTGAGCATTTGTTACATTTGGAATGAATGTATTTTGAGATGTATTGTTTCTGTGGTGTAGCTTTATAGCTGTAAATGTAGCACTTTAATATACAGCAAATACTTTCCAGAAGGTTTACAGGAGTGTGTGTGTGTGTGTGTGTGTGTGTGTGTGTGTGTGTGTGTGTGTGTGTGTGTGTGTGTGAGTCAGTGACGGTAGGAAAGGTTTATCTTATTTTATGTCATGTCCCGGGTTTCAGCATGGGGAGTTCTTTTGCGAGCTCCAGTGGCGCAATCGGTCAACGCACAGTACTTAAAAGGTTCTGTATAAGTAAGACTTTTAATCCGAGGGTCCAGGGTTCAAGTCCTTGTTCGTGCAAGCCAGGCAGGGGGCTGTTGTAGGCTGGAGTGGGCTGGAGTTTAGGGACCCAGCCTCGTGCCCAGAAAGTCGCCAGTTCGAATCCCAGCGCCGACAGTACATGACTGAGGTGTCCTTGAGCAAGACACCTAACCCCCAACTGCTCCCTGGGTGCAGTGGATAGGGCTGCCCACCGCTCTGGGCAAGTGTGCTCTATTGTGAGTGTTCACATATGTGTGTGTGTGTGTGTGTGTGTGTGTGTGTGTGTGGTGTTTCACTTCACGGATGGGTTAAAATGTGGAGGTGAAAATTCCCAATTATGGGACTAATAAGGGACCCCTATCACTGAATTTTAACCTTATTAAATTAACAAGATTTTTTCAACCAGAATTTGAACACTTTGAATGAACAATTCTTTCAAAGTATTTTTTGTAGTTGAGTAGAACTAGTGAATTTACTTGTTACCACATGAAGTCATTTTGAAGTAGATCTGAAACTGTGAACCTTGAGCTCCTGTAACCGAAACCAAATTCCAGTCCGACCTGGACAGTAAAGCTTGATTCTGATGCTGATTCTTTAGAAAAGAATTCAATTCAACCTAAAACAAATCATTGGTCGCCTGTATATTAACTAGTTTTATTCAACCTAAACACACATTTTAAACTTCCCTCACTGCTGTGCTAAGCTAGTTTCTGCTGAGAGGGGTGTGAAGAGTTTTCCTCTTGGCGATTGTAAGAAACTGTACTGCAGAATAGTTTCTTATTCCATCAGCTATGTTCAGCATGACTTGAGCTGCCACAGAACACTCCTTGGATTAACGTGGTGAAAATTTGCTGGTAGAGCTTTGATGATCATCTAACAGCAACCACTTAATGTAATTTTCATACTTCTACACACAATCCAACTTGAACGTTCTGAAAGTGCCTATTCTCAGTGATATTATTAAGGAATATACAGCATGCGCATGTCTATATTGACCCATACTGTAGCTTCTGAGATCTAGTTGTTTTCTTATCGTACTCAATTTGGTGGAATTACTGTTTTTTTTTTTACAGAAACAGTAAAAAAATGTCTTAAAATTTGTATATAAAAAAATCTGATCAACACAAGTTCTTCTGACCTAGTTCTTCTGTTGGGCTTCAAATGACTGAGCAGTATGTTTTAGGGCAGATGCACTGTGTTCGTGAGCGAGACGTTGAGGAGAAAAGGATCCTGAATGTGTTTTTGATGGAATAAGGTGGGGAATGTGTGTAGGTGTGGGGTGGAAGAGGGAAATGCTGACAGATTAGATTTCACAGGCTCTACAAATACTAGAAAAAACGCTCTCATTTAGAAACTGACCGGTCAGTGCAGCTTACAGTGGCTCCCAGCTCACTTGCAGCAGGGGGTGGAGAGGTGGTCCAGGGGAACCAAATATAAACTGGATATCAGTTCACTGGATCACACATACAGTATACTGAGCAACTTCTATGCAAACTTCCACTGCTTGTTTTAATGAAGTGAAATTAGGTTTATCTTGGTCATCTAACTGGATGTGGTGCCACCCACTGGTTGGTCAGTAAAATGCAGCCTCTTATTAAGCAATCAGGGAAACTGTCTCGGCAAAGTAGACTGAGTGCATGGCTGTGGCCGAGCACCACTCCTGACTGCGACTCAAGAGAAAATAATGCTATAAAGTGCAGTAACGACCCATGTTGGCTCATCTCAGGCTGAGAGAAAGCTGGGGGATAGTGTGAGCAGAGCTTAGTGTTTTTTCCACAGCTTTGTGGCCTAGAACTAAACATACTTGTCTTATCCTGACTCTGCAGCATTACAGACTTCTAAACTACCATTTACTTTCATCGGTACAGTTCTTGGTCCCACTTTATATTAAGAGTCTTTAATAACTGTGTAGTTACACACGAATAACAATGTAACAACAATATAACTACTGGTGATTTAGCCAATGTTAGATGGATTATATAGAAGTATAGCCTATGTAATTACACATGTGTCTTTTTAATAAACTACAGACCAGAAGTCTTTTCCAGCAGTTAAGGAAGCATGTTTTACATTATTCATGTTTTAAATAGTTTATATACACGTGGAATAACTGTCTTGTAACAAGGCAGTTTTCTGTAATTACATTTTACATTTAGAACAAAAGCACTGGAACTTTTCTGTAGTGCGGTGTTAAACTAACTTTGGACCTTTCCACTTGTTCTAATGTCGATATTATGTAGGTACTCGGTGATAATGCAGTGGTAATATAGATGTTACTTTGGGGTAATAAAACTAATTAAATTAATGTTATAACAGTTCCATGTTAATATAATTGGACGTTTAATGTTCTGTCGCATTACAGACTGGTTTAAAGCTGAAACTGGTTAGTGTCACAGCACTAGCAATAGAAATGCTGGCTAAATGTTAGGAAAGCTGGCAGATTCAGTGTAAGTAATGTATTAATGTAGATTATTACAGACTTCCTTTTACTGCTGAGAGAAAACTGCTATTCCAGTCTGAATACCAATGTAATTACATTTGTTATTACTACAACTATTACGATACACTTGTGTAATTACATGAGGCAAAACTGAAGTTGGTCCACATGTGTAATTACATAGTGTCTCCTTCTGTAATCCATCTGTAACCGGAGCTACATCATTAGTAGCTACATTGTTGTTCATATGTAACTACACACTTATTAGACACTTCATATAAAGTGGTACCCAGTTCAGTTTTTGTGAGTTTTCTCACGTGTGTAAATAGTCACTCACCATTTGAACTGAACTACCTGGAGTCGTCATATCGTCCCACCTACAAACTCCTCCTTCTCATTAAGACACAACCTTCCCAGTGACCAGTTACAAGCTGACTGTGGATTTAACTGGATTCATTTAGTCTCCAATGCCTAGTTATGTCCTGGGATGTCAGTGCAGCTCACAACAACTGCCAGCTGGTGCGCTGTAGGAGAGGCTGATGCAGAGGAACAGTAGAGGAACTGAGAGCTTCAACAGCAGGAGGATTGTAATGTAACATAGTACCACTAGAGGGAAGCAGAGGCTACGATAAGAGACATTCAGCTCAGTCTTCTTCAATCTGGATATCTTCTGGATTTGTAGGAGTCACACTGAGCTCTTTCTTACTGGACTGATGCAGGTCAGACAGTCTGTCTTCACTGTGCAGCTACATTTTTATTCATTAAGGTATGTCCAGTGTAAATGTACCCTCAATGGCCTTTAGATCAAACTTAAATGTTTTGTTAGGGGAAAAGAGTATATTGTGTTCTTTGAAACTAGACATAAAATAAAAGGCCTGGAGTCAAGGCCAGGTGTGTAGCATCAGTGCCACATGAAGAAAATGTGTTAAAAAGGATTCTATTAGTTATGCTCCCAAATTTAAAGTACTGAAGGTGTACCCTTGAGGATATTACCCCACTGACCGGGTGTCTTTTTTTAAAATTTCAGTCTAGTTTTGGATTCAATTGCTGCGTAGATGATTGTGATGATTCACAATTGAACAAAATCTGTTTTATCTTTCATTATGAAATCAAATATTATTAGAGACTGTAAGAACTGCAGACCACACTTTCTGGCCTCATCTGGATTGTAGAATAGAGCACCTGCAGCTTCTTCTGAAGGGACCCAGACCATGGAACCACAAGATCTGCTGCTGTCATGGAGGAGAGGACCAGGCTTATCTCTGGACCAAGGACTCAGTCAGCACTTTTCTCGAGACAACGCTTCTGGATTTGGTGCAGTTTTTGTCTGCGATCCCCAGAGAAGACCACCCATGTCTGATTGCTAATGGTTGAGCCTCTCAATTCCAACCAAGGAACCAGTGTAAATGTGTAAAGCTGCTAGAATCGAATTGGGTGTAAACTCTAGGCAGATGAGTTTATCGCTGTTGTATGCTGCCCTTTTGTTGTGTAATAACTAATTCTACTTTCTTTACGAAATCTTAGTGTGGTTGGATTTCATTTGACCTGCTGAGATACACGTTTTTATATCTTTTAGATTTCTTTTCTTACTTTGATTCAATTAGTTTATTTCACATTGTTTGCTATTGTGCCTTTTTTTCAATATTCCTTATTTATTGCATCATTATTATTATTATTATTATTATTATTATTATTATTATTATTATTATTATTATTATTAATTATTATTATTTGTTGTGGTGGTGGTGGTGGTGGTGGTTGTTGTTGCAGTAATAGTAGTTGTATTTGTAGTTGCAGTAGTAGTAGTAGTAGTGTTGCTTTATTATTGTTATATATATATATATATATATATATATATATATATATATATATATATATATATATATATATATATATAAATTGTCTGATAACACATCATATCAATATATTTGTAATGCATTTCTAGCCTTGATAGCTTTCATTTGTATTGCTTGCTATACTTGTTTGTTGTTAAGAAACATCCCTTAGTGTTGCCAAATATTTGAATTTGTTTCCAAATTTTCTTTAAGTTCTTTATTTCGACATACATCCTCTCATTGCACTGACAACACATTGATGTTTAATTGAGTTTTTTATTTAAACTCTCAACAAAACCGATTTTCCAAAGTATACGATGAAAGCTCATAGACAAAATAAAAGTGAAAAAAGGCAATAAATCTAAAATACGTGTTTATGATATGAAATGTGCTCTGTTAGATTGGGTTAATATGATGCACCCAGTAAATAGTAACACAAAATGAGTTATTTGATGTACTAAAAAAAAAATCAAATCATCCCTGAATTAACATCCATGCCAAAGTCTTTCTAATTTACAGAAGCCTGGCATGTAGCATCTCTCTGGTGTTGGAAGACAAGCTCGTGGAAAAACCCTACAGTCCGTGACGTTACCGCTGTGCCACCAGGACGCAGCATATTGTGCAGACAGTACAAAAAAATGATCACAGGATAAAAAATGCACTGTAATGTTGAAGTACCTTGTGAATTAGCGTAGTTCAGTTGCCTGAATTCAGGTGGAGTTGCATATCGAAACAAAACTAAAGGAAAGTTCAACAAGTCTCCATCAACCAAGGCAGCTCCAACAGCACCTCCCAGCTGAAATGGAGATTCTGATGTTTTACTCTGCCTGTTTGTGCTGGTCAGCACATAATGCAGTTCAGGGAAAGAGGTTTTTATGTTCGCGTTCTGAACTCAGTGGTGGGTCAAGTGCCCACTCACCACCGTGGTTCCGGCGGCACGGTCAGCCCATATACCAGGAAGAAAATAAAATAAATCAAATCAACATCCAGTGAAATAAAGAAACTTCAGGAAAATCCATTAAACACAACTTGCAGAAAAAATGAACTGTTATAACAGAGTAGAAGTTTAAGTTTGAAAATAAGTCAACCACCTTTCCTCCAGTAAATGACATAAAAGAAGATATACGCGATGCAAGAAAGGTCTACTCATAAAAAGCGTGAAAAGGTTTCAGAGAGGATGAAATGTTACAGTGATGAGCTGATGCTTTCTTAGCTCTTAGTTCTAAAAAGCTGTGCAGAATTTATACGTGCTGTGTCTGCTGTGTTCTGCTTTCCTGAGTCCCGGCAGGGTCCTGCAGTGGAGTTGTTTCAGATGGTTCGCTTGTCTGTGAAGAGAACAGTTTGATGATGATGATGATGATGATGATATCTATATGTTCTCCTGTGCAGAGCTGTGCTACACTGATGTAGATGTTACCGATGTTTAATGTATAAGACAAGTGTTTGCCACCTCATTAGTCAAAATCTGGAGTAGCCGTATTAAGGTTTGGGTCAGCGTTTCTCTCTGGTCTGCTCAGCTGAGCAGTTTATCACAGAGCTTTGCTGAGTATTGATTACAGTGTGATCAGACTGATTGGGTACTGTCGTATATCTGTAGTTTATCTATGAATAAATTGACGTGTATTTGTCTGCCGTCTCCTGCTTACCTATGGCTCATCAGTGCCCTGATTGATTGATTACAGTGTGATCAGACTCTCATAGCTGATTTGTTACTGTTAGTTTATCTGTAGTTTATCAATGAACAGTGTGATGATGGAATCATTTACATGTGCAGGTGTCTACTGTCCAGGGTTTTGCTCCGTCCGAGCAGCACCTTACATCGGAATCGTTTCAAGCCCATCCCTCGTCTGTGAAGAGAACAGTTTGAGCATAAGGATGTGTAGTTGTGCTGCACTACATTAATGTAGATGTTAACTGGGTTTGTCTAATGTAAGAACCAGTGTTTACAGCCTCACTAAACAAAACAACGAAGACCAGCATTATGATTTCAGAGTAGTTCGGCACAATGAGCTTTACAGTGGGATCAGACTCTCACAGCTGATTTGTTACTGTGTCTGTGAACAGAGTGTGATGATGGCTAAACATGTGTAGGTGTCTGCTGTCTCCTGCTTACCTGTGCCCCAGCATTTCTGTCATCTCTCTGTGAAGAGAATAGTTTAATCAAATGATATCCATTTGTTCATCACTGCAGATTAAAACACAGCTAGGACGGAGAACTGACCTGTGGATTGGGTGCTACACAGCATTGATTCGAGATGTATTCACGAAGCAGTATTATAGCAGAGCATAAGAGAATGAGACCAAACCCTACGCCCTGGAACAAGATAACACAGATCTGCAGTGAGGATTTCTGAATAAAATACTCATAAACGCACACAATCATCTGACCAATTAGACCAATTAATGATTCCTATTAATGGGAAATTGTTTGATAGTGGAAGTCTATGGGATCCACCTGTAGACCAACTGACCATTTCCTTCAGTTTATTCATTGAACTCATAGCTGCCTTTTAGACTTCAGAACAGTTAAAGCTACAGACATGGTACACACATCAAAACACTCAGCAGACCCTTCCCTCAGACAGCGTGATGTCACCTAGCTGCATGAATCCAATAGGACACAAAATTAATAATAAAAATAGTCACATATTTGACTTACGACCCCTAACCCCAACCAGCCCTCCCAAACACCACCCCCCCCCAATTCAAGGAAACCTCATCATACAGCTAGAACATTTCACATTATGATCAACTCCATCTGACTCTAAACAGCTTACCTTAGACCAGACATACGCTCTCTTTGCTGTCATCTGTTCAGAGGTCAGTGTTCGGTTTTTCTCACACCATTCCCACGGAGGCAGTGGACTGCTGTCACACACACACACACACACACAATATACATACACACACAATATACATACACACACACACACACAATATACACACACACACACACAATATACACACACACACACACACACACACACACACACAACATATACACGCACACAATATACACACACACGCACACACACAATATACACACACACACACACACACAATATACACACGTACACGCACGCACACAATATACACACGTACACGCACGCACACAATATACACACACACGCACGCACACAATATACACACACACGCACGCACACAATATACACACACGCACACAATATACACACACACGCACACAATATACACACACACACAATATACATACACACACTATACACACACACACCCACACACACACACACACACATTAGTGTGTATACTAATGGTTGAGCCTCTCAATTCCAACCAAGGAACCAGTGTAAATGTGTAAAGCTGCTAGAATCGAATTGGGTGTAAACTCTAGGCAGATGAGTTTATCGCTGTTGTATGCTGCCCTTTTGTTGTGTAATAACTAATTCTACTTTCTTTACGAAATCTTAGTGTGGTTGGATTTCATTTGACCTGCTGAGATACACGTTTTTATATCTTTTAGATTTCTTTTCTTACTTTGATTCAATTAGTTTATTTCACATTGTTTGCTATTGTGCCTTTTTTTCAATATTCCTTATTTATTGCATCATTATTATTATTATTATTATTATTATTATTATTATTATTATTATTATTATTAATTATTATTATTTGTTGTGGTGGTGGTGGTGGTGGTGGTTGTTGTTGCAGTAATAGTAGTTGTATTTGTAGTTGCAGTAGTAGTAGTAGTAGTGTTGCTTTATTATTGTTATATATATATATATATATATATATATATATATATATATATATAAATTGTCTGATAACACATCATATCAATATATTTGTAATGCATTTCTAGCCTTGATAGCTTTCATTTGTATTGCTTGCTATACTTGTTTGTTGTTAAGAAACATCCCTTAGTGTTGCCAAATATTTGAATTTGTTTCCAAATTTTCTTTAAGTTCTTTATTTCGACATACATCCTCTCATTGCACTGACAACACATTGATGTTTAATTGAGTTTTTTATTTAAACTCTCAACAAAACCGATTTTCCAAAGTATACGATGAAAGCTCATAGACAAAATAAAAGTGAAAAAAGGCAATAAATCTAAAATACGTGTTTATGATATGAAATGTGCTCTGTTAGATTGGGTTAATATGATGCACCCAGTAAATAGTAACACAAAATGAGTTATTTGATGTACTAAAAAAAAAATCAAATCATCCCTGAATTAACATCCATGCCAAAGTCTTTCTAATTTACAGAAGCCTGGCATGTAGCATCTCTCTGGTGTTGGAAGACAAGCTCGTGGAAAAACCCTACAGTCCGTGACGTTACCGCTGTGCCACCAGGACGCAGCATATTGTGCAGACAGTACAAAAAAATGATCACAGGATAAAAAATGCACTGTAATGTTGAAGTACCTTGTGAATTAGCGTAGTTCAGTTGCCTGAATTCAGGTGGAGTTGCATATCGAAACAAAACTAAAGGAAAGTTCAACAAGTCTCCATCAACCAAGGCAGCTCCAACAGCACCTCCCAGCTGAAATGGAGATTCTGATGTTTTACTCTGCCTGTTTGTGCTGGTCAGCACATAATGCAGTTCAGGGAAAGAGGTTTTTATGTTCGCGTTCTGAACTCAGTGGTGGGTCAAGTGCCCACTCACCACCGTGGTTCCGGCGGCACGGTCAGCCCATATACCAGGAAGAAAATAAAATAAATCAAATCAACATCCAGTGAAATAAAGAAACTTCAGGAAAATCCATTAAACACAACTTGCAGAAAAAATGAACTGTTATAACAGAGTAGAAGTTTAAGTTTGAAAATAAGTCAACCACCTTTCCTCCAGTAAATGACATAAAAGAAGATATACGCGATGCAAGAAAGGTCTACTCATAAAAAGCGTGAAAAGGTTTCAGAGAGGATGAAATGTTACAGTGATGAGCTGATGCTTTCTTAGCTCTTAGTTCTAAAAAGCTGTGCAGAATTTATACGTGCTGTGTCTGCTGTGTTCTGCTTTCCTGAGTCCCGGCAGGGTCCTGCAGTGGAGTTGTTTCAGATGGTTCGCTTGTCTGTGAAGAGAACAGTTTGATGATGATGATGATGATGATGATATCTATATGTTCTCCTGTGCAGAGCTGTGCTACACTGATGTAGATGTTACCGATGTTTAATGTATAAGACAAGTGTTTGCCACCTCATTAGTCAAAATCTGGAGTAGCCGTATTAAGGTTTGGGTCAGCGTTTCTCTCTGGTCTGCTCAGCTGAGCAGTTTATCACAGAGCTTTGCTGAGTATTGATTACAGTGTGATCAGACTGATTGGGTACTGTCGTATATCTGTAGTTTATCTATGAATAAATTGACGTGTATTTGTCTGCCGTCTCCTGCTTACCTATGGCTCATCAGTGCCCTGATTGATTGATTACAGTGTGATCAGACTCTCATAGCTGATTTGTTACTGTTAGTTTATCTGTAGTTTATCAATGAACAGTGTGATGATGGAATCATTTACATGTGCAGGTGTCTACTGTCCAGGGTTTTGCTCCGTCCGAGCAGCACCTTACATCGGAATCGTTTCAAGCCCATCCCTCGTCTGTGAAGAGAACAGTTTGAGCATAAGGATGTGTAGTTGTGCTGCACTACATTAATGTAGATGTTAACTGGGTTTGTCTAATGTAAGAACCAGTGTTTACAGCCTCACTAAACAAAACAACGAAGACCAGCATTATGATTTCAGAGTAGTTCGGCACAATGAGCTTTACAGTGGGATCAGACTCTCACAGCTGATTTGTTACTGTGTCTGTGAACAGAGTGTGATGATGGCTAAACATGTGTAGGTGTCTGCTGTCTCCTGCTTACCTGTGCCCCAGCATTTCTGTCATCTCTCTGTGAAGAGAATAGTTTAATCAAATGATATCCATTTGTTCATCACTGCAGATTAAAACACAGCTAGGACGGAGAACTGACCTGTGGATTGGGTGCTACACAGCATTGATTCGAGATGTATTCACGAAGCAGTATTATAGCAGAGCATAAGAGAATGAGACCAAACCCTACGCCCTGGAACAAGATAACACAGATCTGCAGTGAGGATTTCTGAATAAAATACTCATAAACGCACACAATCATCTGACCAATTAGACCAATTAATGATTCCTATTAATGGGAAATTGTTTGATAGTGGAAGTCTATGGGATCCACCTGTAGACCAACTGACCATTTCCTTCAGTTTATTCATTGAACTCATAGCTGCCTTTTAGACTTCAGAACAGTTAAAGCTACAGACATGGTACACACATCAAAACACTCAGCAGACCCTTCCCTCAGACAGCGTGATGTCACCTAGCTGCATGAATCCAATAGGACACAAAATTAATAATAAAAATAGTCACATATTTGACTTACGACCCCTAACCCCAACCAGCCCTCCCAAACACCACCCCCCCCCAATTCAAGGAAACCTCATCATACAGCTAGAACATTTCACATTATGATCAACTCCATCTGACTCTAAACAGCTTACCTTAGACCAGACATACGCTCTCTTTGCTGTCATCTGTTCAGAGGTCAGTGTTCGGTTTTTCTCACACCATTCCCACGGAGGCAGTGGACTGCTGTCAGCGTATGTAGAATTAAATACAGTAGCCACACACGACACATATCTGCCATCACTAAGAAACAAGATTATCCAAAAGATACTTGGAATAAAAAAACTTAAAATTTTCCTTCCAACAGATGCCGGATTTTGAGCTCCTCCATTATTTAGCTGATTTTGCATTTCCTGCCTATCCTGCCTATCCAGCTCACGCACAACGCAAAATGTGACAGTAAAAATGGTAAAGGCAGGTGTGACCAGGTAGAAGGTGAAAAAGATTTCCCTAGTGATGGGTTCACAGATGCACTGAAAGTCTTTCTCAACAAAGTTTTCTGCAACAACAAGGCCGACTAAGGTCATGACCAAAAATCTATTCTCTTTGGTATTGTCTATCCTAAATGCACGGAATATCTCTGCAATATCCATTTCTAATTCAAGTTCTAGTACCAGACAGCAGAGAATCTGACCTCTACGTCTAAATCTAAAGTGTGGAAATCAGCTTTGACATCAGCACTCATTTATACACCACCAACCAGCGACAGCGAAACACTCCACCTTCAGATGAGATATGAGATGTTCAGGAAGTGGCTGCACCACCAGTCTTCCTGGTAAGAACAGCAGAGTGCATGTTAAGGCGAAGCAAATGTGCCGGTTAAATGGTAAACTGTTCTCCAAAAGAGGAGATTTGTT